>NC_081846.1:73414963-73722106 GCF_963259705.1 Myotis daubentonii
ATATAGAATGATAATACATAGGCCTTGTGATCTGGTTTAATGGAGTTTCTATTAGACCAGCTGTATGCACAATGGCCATTGGTGTAATTGAATCCAAGGGACAGATTGTTCTGTTCTGTGTGCTCATATAGTTTTGATCAGTTGCTAAATTTGTCTAGAGGACAAGGAATACATCTGTCAATATATTACTTCAAATAGAAACAATACATAATAACTGTTTTTAATGATGGTGATGAGAGTTGTAATGCAATGAAAATACACTTCAAGAAAATATTATGTGTGAATGAGTCTGCTTTGTTCTTACCAAAGGGAAAGTTTCTACCAGTTCTTTAGACAAATCACATGGACTACTTCCATCTACATCACAAAACACCATGGCCAGGTGGGACAGCAGTATTTCTTTAGTTTTTCTCTCTCAAGAAAATATGCCTACTCACCTGAAACCTACATGTTCATGTTGACCAATGTCACCCCAATACATTTAATAAAAAAAAGAAAATTATGCCTCTTGCTGGTCCTGATTGCCTCCTGCCCAATTAAAAATAAAAGGGGGTAGTGAGCACAGAGGTTTTCACCATATGATTGAACCTATACATACTGTAGAGATAAAAGCTTATGCTGAGTACAGCTTCCCTAGTATAAATTTCACCTGACTTGGTCTCTCAGCTTTTCTCATCTATTGTTTCCCCAAGCCCTTGGTCTTGTTGGCCTATCTTCTTGCACTTGTACTTCTACTGCTGTCTTTCAGAATTACTATCCTGACTGAAGTGAAGCCTGCTGTCAAAAGTAAGCTTCTCTAAAAATTAAAAATAAAATTTTTAAAAATAAAAAGAGTAAGCTTCTCTACCCATGTCAGTCATAGGACTTAGAAATAACTGATGACTTGCCTCAGAGATCAAGGTGAATAAGGGCCAAAAGGGTCGGTATGTGAGGATATTCTAACACAAACTTAATCATGTATATCTAGGACTGACAGCAAGATTGTTGAAGGAACAGGGAGATATATGCTAAAAATGCCTGAGTCAAGAGTCTTCTTTATATTTCCTTGAAATCATTTTTCCCCCCATGGTTGACTTGATTTCTGATCAATGATTTTTATTTCAGTTAAAGTTTACCACAGAAGGTTTCTAACTAGATAGGTGACTGTTTGGTTCTAATTAATTTTAATAAGCACTAAGAAATTAGACTTTATCAGAGCAGCTGGATGTAAAACAGTGTTTCCCAGTAAATTTCCTTATTCCATCCACATCATAATAACTTGAGGTCCTGGGTTTGGGATGAGGCTTAGAAATTTTTTTTTTTTTTAATGAAGTATCAGCTAATTTGCCCACTAATGTCTGTGACCACTCTGTATAAAAAGCCTAATAAGTACGATAGAAAAATATAGACCTGAATTAAACACGGTGTGTGGTGCAGAATAAGTCACCTCAAGACTTGCCTCTGTAGTATGCAGGTTATTTTTAACTAAAAGCAATTTTAGCTTCAGGCTCAAGATAAACTTCTGTCGCCCCCACCCCCAACTACCCAGAAGAATTCGGAGCCTTGCCCATAATAAGCTATTAGCAGAGATAACCTCCATTGAACTATCTATAGGGCAAACTTCTATTTACCAAACCTCTGCTCTAACATCCTGCAAAGACTTTCTGAAGCCCCTAGGTGCATTACATCTGTAGCTCAGGATGTCTTATATACCCACTAGAGGCCTGGTGCATAAAATTTGTGCACGGGTAGAGTCCCTAGGCCTGGCCAGAGATTAGGGCTGATCAGGGCCTTCTGGCTGCCTGACGGGACCTTCCTTTGCCAGCTGCCAGCACCCGACCAGGGCCTACCTTCATTCCATGCCACCCCCTGGTGGTCAGCACAAGTCATAGTGAGTGATCGAACTCCCCATCTCCTGGTCAAACTTCTAAGGGGACACTTTGCATATTAGCCTTTTATATATATACTAGAGGCCCGGTGCACAAAATTTGTGTATGGAGGGTGAGTCCCTCAGCCCGACCTGCGCCCTCTCCAATCTAGGAGCCCTCAGGGGAGCCCTCTCCAATTCAGGAGCCCTGATGGCTTAGGCCCACTCCCTGTGGTTCTCTGCTCTCTGTGGGGCCTGCCTATTCTGTGCCCAATGCCCAGAGGCTCTCTGTGGCCCAGAGGCTCTCTGCAGCCGGGGCAGGATGCTTGCCTCATTGCCGAGGCGACAACGCAAGCATCCCACCCTGGCCACTCTGCGCATGTGCATGCTGCCCAGAGGCTCTCTGCGGCTGGGGTGGAACATTTGCCTTGTCACCGTGGCGACGAAGCAAGCATTCCGCCAGGCCGCTCACGCTGCCCGCTCTCAGTGGCCATCCCCCCAGGACTGAGGGACTCCAGCAGGGCTGAGGGGACTGGGTGCCACCATCCTGTGGCTATGGGCACCACCATCTTTGTAATGGAGTGATGGTTAATTTGCATATTACCCTTTTATTAGATAGGACTAGAGGCCCAATGTACAAAATTTGTGCAAGAGTAGGCCTTCCTTCCCCTGGCTGCCAGCACCAGCTTCCCTCTGGCACCCGGGACCTGAGCTTCCCTCTGGCACCCGGGACCTGAACTTCCCTCCCTCCAGCTGCCGGAAGTCACCCAGGACCCAGGCTTCCCTCTGGCCTCTGGCAGGCACTTGGGACCAGGCTTCCCTTGTAGCCCCAGCTTCATCCAGAAGGAAGGAAGGACGTTCAGAAGGACATCTGGTCTAATTAGCATACTGTGCTTTTATTATTATAGATAGGTGTTCCCTTCCTATCCCTAGCTTAGGATGTCTTATATACTTATGTTCTCTTTCTGCCTCTGAACCTGTCATGCAAGATTCCCATCCATATGTATGTATTAAATTTGGTTATTTTCTCCTACTAACCCAGTGGTTCTCAATCTTCCTAATGCCACGACCCTTTAATGCAGTTCCTCATGTTGTGGTGACCCCCAATTTCATTGTTACAAATTGAACATAATTAAAGCATAGTGATTAATCACAAAAACAATATGTAATTATATATTCAATATGTGTTTTCTGATGTTATGTATATTGTAACACAATAAAAAGAAACTGAAAAAAAAAGATTTAATTAAGAGATGTTGAATTGAGAATACTTTTAGTTTGGCTTGAGTGAGGAATATTTATGTGGTGTGCAGCTGTCCAAGAGCAGGTGTGGCTTCCAGGAATATGCCTACCTTTCTCTGTGAGGACGCCCCAGAAGTGCAGGGCTGGAAGTTATTTGCAATATGATTGTGTTCCATAGTAGTAGACACTCCTGGGAATGGGAGATGAAGAAAGCCTGAAATGTATGGAATCATAAACTACTATATCAAACATTTTCTTATCAAATGTATAAAATTGTAAGCAAAGGATAAGATTCTTAAAGTTGCCAAATAAAAACCTAAGTTTTGTCAGGAATATAAACACATGTAATTTTAAGTTCATGATGCACTGTTTTTATTTTTGATAGAAAATCACACTCAGCAAAACTATCACAATTCATAAGTTTGTGAGCCAAAATCTATAGTAGTACTATAAACAAAAAGTATATCTTTGTGGAAGTTAATAAATCTGAGCTATCAATAATAATAATAATAATAATAATAATAATAATAATAAAATTCAATCAAGCAGTCTAGGGAAAGAACTGAACTCCATTTATATTCTCTTTAGGAAAAAATATTGTAAAATAATTGTTTTACCCAAAGGCAAACAAATATTTGCAATTTAAAAAATGCAGAAAAGTAAACTTTAAAAATATGTGGACACAAATAAAAATATTATTTTGTCTTTTTTCATACTTGCACTAAATAACTTTTTTTAAAACTTGCTTTTTTATATTTCTTTATTTCTCTAAATAACAGCCATGCTTGTATTTAATTTTTATTTATAATTTTTTTCTTTAATAAGGTCCCATCCTTTTTTAAGCTTCAGGGTGCAGAAAATATGCATGCACAAATATGCAATGTGCACGGTGATAAAAAAAAATATATTTGTAGCCTGGCTCAGTGTGGCTCAGTGGTTGAGTGTCAACCTACGAACCAGGAGGTCATGGTTTGATTCCAGTCAGGTTACATGCCCGAGTTATGGGCTCGGTCCCCAGTGTGAGGCGAGCAGGAGGCAGCTGATCTATGATTCTTTCTCATCATTGATGTTTCTATCTCTCTCCCTCTCCCTTCCTCTCTGAAATCAATAAAAATATATTTTAATAAAGAAAAATATATTAGTAAACAAAAAACCCACTAATTCAGACTAATGATTTATATTCTACAGTAGGAATATCCAACTAAGCCAGCAGTTCTCAACCTGTGTGTCGCGACCCCTTTGGGGGTTGAATGACCCTTTCACAGGGGTCGCCTAAGACCATCAGAAAACACATACGTAATTACATATTGTTTTTGTGATTAATCACTATGCTTTAATTATGTTCAATTTGTAACAATGAAATTGGGGGTCACCACAACATGAAGAACTGTATTAAAGGGTCGCAACATTAGGAAGGTTGAGAACCACTGAACTAAGCTATCTGAAGATATGAGAATTAAAATCACTCTGTATTTTATTTCAGTTGGAAAATTAATAGAGAGTGATCATATTAAGATAAAAATAGGTGAAAATTGACATGCCTTTGATATTATAACTATTGGGTATTAGCAAAGATGACACAATAGTCATTCACTTGGGATTCACTAGATATAGGTCAGTGGTTCATATACACAAGTGGAGACACAAGATATAATATGCACTGGAAAAGGGGGGATAGGCATGGATTAAAAGGGGACCCAGAAGGTCGAAAACATATTCAGATCTTCCATTAAGATTTCCAACATTACTAAAATTACATCAGCAGTGAAAACCAGAATTTCACAATAAGCTTCACCAAGGTGTTTATTTTCCCCCCAATGATTTAACTTTCTTAAGAATTTTTCACATTGTTATAAGTAGTTAAACAAAAGTTAAACACCTTTTTTTTTTCAAAGTTGACTTAAAAGTCATCAGATCTTGTGGGAAAATGCAAGTTCTTAAAAATAGCTGCAGTTAGAAGCCAAGCAAATATTATTGAAAGGTAGCATCAAAGAGTGAAATTGCCTTAGAGATATAATTTCAGTCATTGTGAAACCATTAAATAAAATTAACCTTAGACTCATTGGGACCCTTCTGAGGAGTTATTTTTGAGGTAAGTACTGAATCTGGCAGCAATTGGAAAGGGTAACAGGTTTTACCCATTATGAAATTAATTTTAAGACAATAATACAAATTATGTTACATTATTAAAGGTGAATGAAGTAAAGTTAATAGTATTTATTTCTCATTTATGGTTTTCATTCAGTTCTAAAGGATGTATGTCTGCAGAGATAAAACTCTAGGAGTTAACATTACTTTGATCATTGCTGAGCTGAATTGTAAGTTTGTCTTACTAACTTTTGAGGACTTTTGAAAGAGATTTACTTTGATTTCACTTAATTGCGGTATAACTCTTTCTCAATATTATTGGCAATTATAGTTTTCTGCCATTGATAAGAAGTAGACATAGCTTTTTAGTAGAAATAAATAGAAGAAAGTTTGAAACAACATGCACAATTTTTCCCCCAAAAGTTCAGAATTGAGTGGCAAAGCTTTGAAGTTTGTAGACATGCAAACTTCATGTACAAAAGAGACTTTAGTACCCTATGTGGGGACAAATTAATTGCACCTTATAAAATATTTTCTAGGCCTAAATTATAAGGATAAAAATAATACATTGGGGAGACCTAAATATATTCAGATGACTATGTTAATAGATAGTGTGCATTTCAATAATAAATAGACTTCTAATTCCATTAAAATTCCATTTTGTTTACTCATTTAGTTAAGATTTATAGAATACCTGTCAATATTCAAACTGATATTCCTAGGAACTATGATGATGGTGTGAAATATAATTTATGTTAACTACTCTAAGGGGTTTTTAGTTTATTTAAGAAGAAATGAGGCCATCAATTTAAGTTTTATATACACAATTAGGAAATAACAGACATTAGAGAAGTGAAATAAAAGAGAATACAGGTGTCCTCCGATTTCTGAAAGTTCACCTTAAGCCACTTTAACAAAAGACCTACATTAGTACAATAAAGGCTTTTTTTTCATAAAAGTGAAAATCTTCTTTGGATATATTTCCGTTGGTAAAAACAACTACTAAAGGGAAGTGATTTTTCAAACTTTCAGAAAGGAATAACCTTCACTTTACATCATTTCAGCTTACCAAATACTTCATAGGAAATCTCTACTTTAGGATAGTGGGGTATATCAGCAGTCAGAATTAGTAGGTTTCAGGAAAAACGCCTATAACTGGAAAATTGATTTTTACCCTGGACACCATATAAAGGAAATTTCCTTTGTAAACTCAACAAAGGGCTACAACAAAAAGTCTTAATAAGTAAGGAAATTAGAAAGGATTTCTCAGCACTCCTTAATCTCCATCACTCCCAATAACACCTTCTCAATGTCAATCCAACACCCAGTTTTTTTCATTTGGTAAATTCTATGACTTTTTTTACATGATTAATTAGCAGTAATTAATTTACTGCTAAAGCAATAGAAATGCCTTTAGCTTCTTTTGGAGATGGTGGAATTGGGTTTGATTTGAACAACCTCACAGACTCTTTCCTTAGCTGCAATGCCTCACCTTAGAGCTCTAGTGTTTCTGGTTCTCCTGTGCCTCAGGGAGAATTAGGTAGCACCACCGTCCCTGTGTGTTATATGCACAGTGTGCAGAGTCTTCTCTTAGCCCTTCAGAGAAATGAAAGCCATGCTAGAAATTTTATTCCTCATTCTTAACTCAAGATTGATTAGCAATTTTCCAAACATAATATCCAAATGTATGCCATTTGGTTAAAATAATGAAGCAACAAGATACTTCATAATGCATTTTTATGTATTATATTAAATATTTTATATTTATTAAAATGGAATTGCACCATATATGATTTTGTAAACTACCTTTCCACTCAATAACATATTTTTATGGAATCACTACCTCATTATTTTTAGGAGCATCATATATTTTATTGTTTCAAAAGGGCAATATTCATGAACCATTCTGCCTTTTATTCAGCAAACATCTACTACTATACGCCTGATTTTATTCTAAGCACTTTATCAATATTAACATATTTAATTATCATCACAACTATATGATGTAGGGTTATAACAAATAAAATTCTATTAGCATCTCTAGAATTGTATCTTTGTACAACCTTCTGGGAAGATTCTCAGGTGGGAATTTTCAGATCAGATAGGAATTTTAACATTGATAGATACCACTGAGCTGTGCTCTGAAATATATTATCAATTAATTCTACTATGAGTAATTAAAAGTGTATGTTTTCCCACTCCTGCTAACACATGCATTCCTTCTCTTTTTTTAAAAAAAATATTTTAATATATATTTATTGATTTCAGTGAGGAAGGCAATGGGCAAGAGAGAGAAACATCAGTGATAGGAGAGAATAATTGATCAGCTGTTTCCTGCATGCCCCCTACCGGGGATCGAGCCCACAACTCAGGCATGACGGTGAATCAAACTGTGACCCCCTGGTTCATAGGTCCACACTCAACCACTGAGCCACACCAGCCTGGCTGCATTCCTTCTCTTTGAAGTCACTAATGAATCAGCAAGTACACTCAGTCAGCTCTCTGAGTCACTCTGTGAACATGAGAAGTTAAAGATAGCTAAATATCAACATAATATCAATATTGGAAGCTGCTCCATACAAAAAGGTCTGGATCATTACCCACATTTTTAAGAGCCCCTCCTTAACACCAGGTCAAAATTTCATCCTGCTGAGGGGAAATTAAAGTACAATTCAATAGATGATGTACTAAACTTTAACTGTCTAACTGTTGTTCTTCATCTTGATTCCCACCTCAATACTAGGTGGGAACTGCCATATTGTTTTCCACAGGCGCTGCAGCATTTTACATAACCACCAGTAGTGCATGGGGTTCAAATTTCTACACATCAGTCCAAGACTTGTCATTTATTTTCTTTCCTCCTTCCTTACCTCCCTCTACTTTCATCCATCCCCCTTTCTCTCTTTTTGCTCTTTCTTTTTTATAATAGCCATTCTAATGGTTATGAAGATATCACATTGTGGTTTTTATATTATAACCCAAATGATTTGTAATGTTTATCTTTCATGTGCTTAATTAATGTTTTGCATATCTTTAGAGAAATGTCTATCATGTCCTCTAGCAATATTTTTAAATTGGGTTGTTGTTGAATTGTAGGAGTTCTTTACATTGTTCTGGATGTTAATCTCATCAGATACATGCTTTGAAAGTATTTTCTCTCATTCTATGGGTCACTTGTTCACTGTGTTGATAATGTTCTTTGATGCACAAAATATTTTTAATTTGGATGAGGTCCATCATTTTTATTTTTGTTGTCATTTTTGCCTATGTCATTTGTATCATATCCAAGAAATCATTGTCCAATCCAGTGTCATGAAGCATGCCTCCTGTGCTTTCTTCTAAGTGGTTTAACTCTTATGTTTACCTCTTTGATCCTTTGAGTTAATTTTGGTATTTTGTGTAAAGTCATGGTTCAATTTCAGACTTATGCGTGTGAATAGCTATAGTTTCCAACAACATTTGTGGAAAAGACTGTCCTTTCTGCATTGTATTGGCACCCTTGTCAAAAATCATTTGACCATATACGAAAGGGTTTATTTCTGGGACCTCAATCCTATTCCTTCGGTGTATGTTTCTGCTACATTTTTATGCCACTACTACATTGTTTTGATTACTATATCATTGCAGCAAATTTTAAAATCAGAAAGTGTGAGTCCTCAAACTTTACTCTTTTTTCTAAGATTGTTTTGTCTATTTGGGGTTTTCTGAATTTCCATGTGAATTTTAGCTGGATTTTTATATTTCTGCAAAAAAAAAAAAATGCCAAAGGAATTTTGATAAAGATTGCACTGAATCTATAGACTTTTTGGGGTAGTATGGTCATTCTAACAAAGTCATCCAATCCATAAACACAGGTTGACTTGTCTGGCTTTGGTATTAGGGCAATGCTGACCTCATGAGATATGTTAGGAAGTATTCCTTTCTCTTCAATTGGAAGAATTTGAGAAGGATTGGTGCTAAATCTTCTAAGAATAATATAATTTACCGACAAAGTCATCTGGTCCATGACTTTTTTGTTGTTTTTGATTCAACCTCCTTAATTACTGATTCAACTTTACTAGTTATAGATCTATTCTGATTTTCTATTTCTTTGTTATTCAGTCTTAATAGGTATTGTGTTTCTAAAAATTTGTCGATGTAACATAGGTTAAACCAGTGGTCGGCAAACTCATTAGTTAACAGAGCCAAATATCAACAGTACAACGATTGAAATTTCTTTTGAGAGCCAAATTTTTAAACTTAAACTATATAGGTAGCTACATTGTTATTAGCTTAATTAGGTACTCCTAAGCTGGCCTTCGCTAAAAATGTCATCAATCTGAGGGGTCGACCTCAGTGAACATACTCCCACTTCTACTAACGCCACTTCTTCAAAATAGACTCGCCCAGGCCGAAAACCGACTTCTGCGCATGGGCCATGAAGTTTCAGTCGCACTGTATGTGTGCGCCCGCACGTGGTGTTTTGTGGAAGAGCTACACTCAAGGGGCCAAAGAGCCACATGTGGCTCGCGAGCCGCGGTTTGCTGACCACTGGGTTAAACAATTTTTTGGCTTACAAATGTTTATAGTATTATCTTATAATCCATTTTTTTGGTAAAATTGGTAATATTGTCACCACTTTAATTTCTGACTTTAGTTTTTTGAGTCCTCTCTCTCTTTTTATAACCAATCTAACTGAAGTTTGAAAATTTTGTTGATCTTTTCAAAGAATCAACTTTTAGTTTCATTGATTTTTCCTATTGTTTTTAACTATTTATTTATATTCACTATAATCTTTAGTATTTCTTTTCTTCTACTACCTTTATGCTTAGTTTACTCTTCTCTTTTTTATTCATTAGGATATAAAGTTAGGTTGTTGGTTTGAGACCTTTCCTCTTTTTTAATGTTTTTACAGCTATAAATGTTCCTGAATAATTTTGCTGCATTCAATACATTTTGATAAATTGTTCTTTTATTTTCATTTGTCTCAAAACATTTCCTAATTTCCTTTGTAATTTCTTCTTTGACTCATTGGTTGTTCAAGAGTGTGCTCTTTAATTCACACATGATATTGAATTTTCTAATTTTCCTTTTGTAATTGATTTCCAGTTTCATCCACTGTGATCAGCAAATATGTTTTATATTATTTCAGCTTTTTATAAATTTACTAGAACTTGTTTGGGCATTATATACCATCTTTCCTAGCATATGTCTTAGGTTCACTTGAAAGAAAAATGTGTATTCTGTTCTTATAGGAAAAACTATTCTGTAAATGATCAAATGTGTTCATAGATATGTCCTTAGAATAGTTCAGTCACATATTCATCTATCAAAAATATTAAATATTATTGCTACTATATAAATTTTGCATGTAACAGTATTATAAAAATACTGGAAGTCCAGTATGTGAAATTGCACAACCCCACCCACCCACACAGCCTCCCTGGGCTCACAGCCCTGCCCACCTATCTGGTCTTTGGTTGTTATGGTGTTAGGGCCACAGCCTTTTATAATATAGATTTGTTTAATTGATCTTCTGAGCAGTTTTAAAATACTGGTAAAGCCCTAGCCAGTTTGGCTCAGTGGATAGAGCATCGACCAGTGGACTCAAGGGTCCCGGTTTTGATTCCGGTCAAGGGCACACGCCCGGTTTGCAGGTTTGATCCCCAGTGGGGGGTGTGTATGAGGCAGCCGATCGATGATTCTCTCTCATCATTGATGTTTCTAACTCTCTCTCCCCTCCTGTCTGAAATCAATAAAAATATATAAAAATAATAATAATAAAATACTGGTAAAATCCGATTATTATTTTGAATTTTTATGTATGCAAATATTAATGAATCATGTACATGTTGCTTAAATGTTTAGATGATACTTTATCAATATTCTATTACTGCAGAATCTCATAAAACAAAATTTATAATTAATTTTAATTGAAAATATTACCTAAAATGTTTAATTAAGCCTTCTATTTGTCTATTTTTTTCCAATGAGCACTTTGATACGCTGACAACAAAAATAAAATAAGCATATATCCTATTAGTTGAGGCTATTTATGTATCATTCTACTACTTGATTTACAAGTATTTTACTCACAGTTATTATGTGAGGTATGCAAAATTATCATCTTTCCATTATATTTGAAGAAACTATAATTAATACATAATTTTATCAGACTCATATCTCCATCAGTGAAAGATTCTATTGTAGCCAAATGATTTAGCAAAGCTAAAATATTTTTGCTAGAGTACTGGTCAAACTCATTTTGCAAAAGAAAGATTAATGACTAAGAGAATTTTTATTTTATAATTTTCTTGCTAGCCAATTTTGCTTCATTTATTTAACCTATAAATCAGAGTATAACTCAATCTGTAAAATATTATTACAAATGAGCTTGTCAAAAATATGCAAACAATATACAAGAAACTTATTTCATCGTATCATTATAATTTTTACTCTGCATATGCCTATACTGTTCTTAAAAAGAGAAAATTCACTCTTTCATATGAATGAAACTTCACTTTATCAAATTGTAAGAGTTCTCTAAGATTTATTCTTTTGCAAAATATCCTACTACTTTTTTAAAATGACAACAGACATGTCTGCCCCCAACCTTGTGACTGACAAACAGGTCCACACTGAATAAGGGGTACCTTATCTTCATTGGTCCAGTGATGTAGAAGTCACAGGCAATGTTTAGGATGCCAGTGACAAATCTCAGGATAGGCATAGAAATAGCAATGATGATAATTTCCTGAGGGGTAAGAAAAGCACCTGGGAAAAGCCTACTTCAAGCTTTCATTATAAAATCCATTTTTGCAGAAATACAGCCTTAAAGTGTCCTTCACTTTGCCTTTAGTGTAAAGAAGCAAGTGAGAAAAACCCCAGCGAATATCAGGAGATCGTATTCTTTTTTGGAAAACAAGTGCCTGCCTATTCCTAGCGTAAGTGCTCCTTTTACTCCAGTACCCTGACTAATATCTCTAGCACAGAACAAATACTGCACTTTACAGCGGAAACACACACACACACGCGATATTTTAAAAAACCATCAGTTAAAATCAAAATCACTTTGAATATGCTTCATTAAAGATGGCAGAAAAATGCATATTACCAAAAGGTTGATATCAACTGTTTTAAGGAAAAACTTAAATGAACTGTGTGAAGCGTTAAACTTCAATTTCTTTCAAAATTCACATATCTAGAACTAACTACTTTTTTTCAGTCCTACTATCTTTGCAAGAATTGGAAAACATTTTCTGTAAAGGGCCAGAAGGAAAAATATTTTAAGATTTGTGGGCTATCTGGTCTCTGTTGCAACTATTCAGTTCTGCTGTTTTAGCGTGAAAGCTGCTGCAGAAAATACATACATGGGTGAGAGTGGTTGTGTTCCAATACAACTTTGTCTACAGCAGATGGAGTGCTGGATTTGTTGCTTAGGCTGGCGTTTGCCTACTCCTTTTATGAGAGAGTCATTAAAGCTGTGGTACACCTTGGGAATTGAAATGTGTTAAGTTCAATGACAGTGAGAAGAGTCTGGGGAGTTTTCAATAAGGTGTGCATTTCTGTGGTACTGTTTATTACTTCTTCCACTGTGTTTTATTCATTGTAATACCAGCTATCTGAAAGAATCTCTCAAATATCCATATGCATTGTATCCTTATTCTAGATCAGTGTTGCTTAAATTACAATCAGACATTAATTCAGGAGCTCCGCTTTTACTATGGCAAGTCACTGGTCCCCTGGATCATCTCAGTGACTTTAGAGAAAACGGTGTGATTTCCCTTTGAGGAATGTCATGGGGAGAATGATGCATTCATTACTGTCAGCAAAAGCTAAAGATTGGTGAACAGCTTTTTTTGCAGCTCTCTACATTTGATTAAAAACCAATGGGCTCATGTCTAATAAACATTCCCACATGTAATTTAGAAATCGCAGCAGGAAAATACCCATCACTGTGCTGCTGCACAGTCTGGGGGGTGGAAAGAGCTCACGATGGATTCCACAGGCTCCTTGACTAATGTCTCCAACATGACTTGTTCATCTCTGCCATGATCAAGTGGCTATTAACGATAAAGCTGTGCTAACCTTTTCAAGAAGTAGAAGAGCATGACTACAAGGCAAGCAGCATGGCTTCCTGGAGAGGTATACTTACAGGTGAAAGATCCCCCTAGCCGGCAGGGGTATTATTTATGCATCATTTATACAGCATGTCCAGGGTCTGCATGAAATATGGAAACCCCATCCAGGAAGTGCCTTTCTCAGCAGGACTATTTCAGTTAAAGTGCACAATGGAATCGGCTGAGTTTCCACAAGCTGATTAAACATGAACACAATAGGAGTGACATGATTTCTTCTCTCTGGACTTGAGTCTATGTAAAAACAGGACTAATGAAGAATATAGGTGAAAATAAATAGGCTGTGCTCTGTGACACTGGAGTTTATTGTAGAAAAGTAACACATAATTATTTACATTATTAGCTTCTTTCTCTGCACCTTCTTTTAGATTTACCATTATTTAGTGCATATTCTTCGACCTTAAAGGAAAAAAAACTGTTGCTTCACAAACTCAATTACTTCTACTTTCTACCTTGACATGAACCTTCCTGGAAACATTAAAGCACCAACCTTAGTACACACTTGAATGGGTGAAAGGCAAAGAGAAAATATTTTTTATTATTTTTAAAAAATTGCTACAGTGCTTCAGCTAGCATCTTAATATCTCATACCCTAAATTAATCTGTTCAGTGTTGTCTAACCATACAAACATTCTCACATTTCTCTGATATCCACTAATTCTCTTTATAATTCCATGACTTTGAACATGTTGTACTCAGTGCCTGGGGTACATTTTTCCCTTCCATGCCTGAGAATTCAGTCTCTCAGAGCAGTTATGTGTGGTTTATAGTGTACACCTGTGCATGGGTATACAAAGAATTAACTCATTGTTACGTCCCCTCTGAAGCTTTCTCCAGCTTTGAGTTGGTGAATGCCTTTCCTGTGTTTCTATAGCCCTTTGTAGATATCTCATTCTAATTTTAAATGCATCATTTCAAATTATAATACCTATCTCCTTTCAGTGGAAACAGAAAATTATAAATCTAATTACAGTATCATAAATTCCACCTTGGAAAATAAGGCTTCAGTTGGCAAGCTCTTAGTAAAGAATCTTAAGGGAGACAATTTGCAGTAAATTAAAGATGAGCACCAATTCTTTGTTTACAGAATACTTTTCCCATTTAGAGGAGCTGGACTTCCCCTTTGATTTGGGCTGATTTTTGTGACCTGATTCACTAAAAGAATGCAGTGCGTGTGACTTTCTGGGACTTCTGATGCAAGACCACAAGAAACCTTTACCAGCTCCTGCCTGGCTCTCTTGGAATGCTGGCTTCTAAGATGGCCCCTTTGGCATCCTCACCCTTAAAATTCATCATCGTGTTGTGGGGAAACTTAAGCAGTTTTGGGAGAGAGCTACATGGGGAAGAGTCAAAGCCTCCAGCTGACAGTCTGAGCCGATTCGCAATCAACAGTAGCACCAATTTTCCCTCCATGGCGGGGGGTGGGGGGGAGCCTTGGAAACAGGTCATCCAGCCTCAGTCAAGTGGCCCCAGCTATGGCCACATGGACCAGAGATAGCACTGCCCAACCAGTGGGCTACTGAGAACAATTAGTGATTGTTGTTGTGATTGATTAAGTGATTGATTAAGCCTCTCATTTTGGGATATTTTGTAATTAAGCAATAGATAACTAGAACAATGATGGCACTGATGTTCAAAGAAAGTCTCCCCTGGCCATAAACAATCTTACATATATGAGAGAAAAGTTAGTAAATATTTACATTACCCTTATATTAAAAATCTTTGATCTTTCCTGTAAAGAGACCTTATTCTTCATAAATACACCAAACCAAATGAAGCAGAGAAAAAAATATATAAATATATTGCATCATGAAATGGTAAAACTGAGAGAAGTCCCTGAAATTATCTACCACTTCCTAGTAATAGAGAAAGAAAAAATGAAGTTCACATAATTAGGTGACTTACTCTAGGTCACACAGAAACAACCAAGATAGTGCCCTGATTCTAGGATTCTAGGTCTGGGTTATTAGAACTCAAATGCAAATTTTTAAAAAGAATATGTATATCGTGCAGTCAGATTTCTATTTTTCCAAAACTTTCAAGTAGAAATAATATATCAATGGAAGGACCTTTGAACATACAAGCTTTCTTGTATCAGCTTTAGCCTATTACTATTGCAGGACTCTGTTCAGTGACAGATGGCTGGGTCACTCAGTTACTAGGGGATATAAATATTTCAAACTGATTATATATGGGCCTTTAAATAAGAAGATAAAATATTTTTATAACCTAGCGTCCCTTGTATTATGCAACTCTTCTTAAATGTCCATAACTAAATGTATTCATTGAGGACATCTAGGCCCACTTATATTGCAGAAGAGCCTCACAAAATAAAAATAAAGCCACAATAAATCACTTTCATGGGGGATATTTTCAAGAGCGTCTCTAAAATAAGACATCATTTATTAGCACATTATAGGCGCCTACAAGCATTCTATTGCTATACTATGGAACTTGAAAGAAAAGCAGTTGAAAAAGTTGAATGCAATGGCGATGTGAGCATTGAGGGGAACAGATTCAAGATTAGAGTCCCTTTCCCCACCAGGGGAGCTACAACATAGTCTCTTGGACTTTGAGGTAACCTGTTAAGTGAGTAGCTGTGTGTTTATGTGTGAGGGGTTCTAGTAATATAGAAAAGCTTCTTATGTGATTAAATTTGTAAGCTAAGAATCATATCAAAACATGTGTTTAGAAATACCTTGAATCTCAAGTCTCAAAGACTATTTTCCAAGTCCAGAGTTCCACCTGTTGTTTTTGCACCGTATACAGGGCCTCATCTTCTTCCTGATGCTCCCCCCTCCGGACCATATAAACCATCTACTCTCAGATGGGTCACCTCTTTGGTAGTGCTCTCTTCCTCCTCAAAGTGCTGGCTTCTCTTTGGTATAAAACCACAATTAGGTAGCTATGGAAGACAAAAAGAGGCATCATCTTAGAGCAAATTCTTCTTTCAGTCCTAAAACAAACATTCCTAAGGATGAAATAAAGAGCTTTGCTTGAAGTAGGAAAAAAGGAAGACATATGGACAAATACTTTAAACTATTTATATTGTTACCCTACTGGAGTTGGATATAAATTAAGGGAAATGGTAGATTCAAGAGTGTTTGCCATTTATCTGGGTTGCAAGCCTGGTTGAATGGCTGGGCCTCTACTAAGATGAGGAAGAGTAGCTATGAACCATATTTGGAAAAAATGATCAATTTTATTTTGTATATGTTCAATTTGAGATGATATATAGCTAAAGGGAGATGCCAAGATGGCAGCTTTATAATTGTGTCTGGAACAAAGTCTGGACTAGAGATAAATATATGTCAGGTTTGTGTAATGACGATGGAGATGCCAATGAAAGCTTTGGGGAGTAGGTGAGATTATGTAGAGAGATGGTATATGGTGAAGAATGATTTAAAGGCTGTGTAGAAAAAGGTAGCATGACAAAAATGATGAATGCAGTCGGGCCAGTGTGGCTGAATGGTTGAGCATCAACCTATGAACCAGAAGGTCAAAATGCACAGGTTGCAGGCTTGATCTCCAGTAGGGGGTGTGCAGGAGGCAGCCAATCAATGATTCTCTCTAGTTATTGATAGTTCTATCTCTCCCTTCCTCTCTAAAATCAATCAAAACATTTACTGAAAAGATGATAAGAGTGCAGAGAGTTAGAAGGAAAACAAGAAGAGTATGATATCAAAGAAATTAAGGAGATAATGTTTCAAGAAGAAAATGGTCACTGGCATCAATTATTCCTCATAAGTCAAGTAAGGAGAGAACTCTAACCCATTTTAACCAGCTAGGCTACTTTTCAGGATGCATTTGTTAGTTTCCTAAACATGCCATGATCTCTTTCTTCTCTGAGTTTCACAGTGCTGGCTGCTTAGTATGCCAGAAGTGAACTTCCTCTCCTTATCACTGGATTAGTCATTTTTCAGCCTTCAAAGTTTTCACTTAAAAGTTATTTTTTCATCTCTCCCCAAGGTAGGCCAACGATTCAATTTACAAGCTCATGCTATTCTTTGTATTGTATTATTGTTAGTTTAAAAAAAAGTTATTCCTCCCCGTTAAGCTATAACCTCCATGAAAATTGGGATCCTGCTTATTTTGTGTACTACTATATGTCCAGGATATAGCAAATGCTTTTTAAGTGTATGCTGAATCAATAAATAAATAGAAAAATGTTGTTTTGTGATTGTTGCTTTTTTAATTCAAAAATCATTCATCTTGCCTCCCTCCCTATGGTCCCCCGCAGGCTTCTCTGGTTCCTTTCTGAATGCTCCTCATTTTCTTTTGAGGCACCTGTAAGTCTGCCCTTAAATGTTGGCCTTCCCAGGGTTCACTTCTCTTGTTAAACTATTTCCATGCATTTATGCTTTATTTACTGTACTCTGGTCAATATTATGTGTTCATCTTTGACCTCAGTTCCTTCCTATGATCTTACCTAAATAGCCTTGTTTGTTAAATATTTTTAATTTGATATTTCACTGCCCCCTGGATTTAATATAACCAATAATATAAGAATAAACTCTTTCTAATACGTTTCTCCACCTGTGTGCATAAATCTCAGACATTAGCATCAACATGCTCCTGGTCACCTAAGGAAAATATCCCGGACTCATCATAGACGACTGTGGGTTTTTGCCCACCATATCTGAATCAGCTACAAGTTCGAAAAATCTTTTGAAAGTTTTTGTTCTATGTCTCAGTTTTTTAGATCCAGTGCCTAGTGTTCATCAAAAAGTTTTTGGAAGAGCTTCCTTTCCTGTCTTAACCCCTGGGCTCATTTGCCCTTCAGTTTATTTTGTACATTGTTGAGTTACCTTCTAAACAGCTTGTTTCAAACTCTCCTGCCTCAAACTCTTTAGTGAGATTCCTTTTCTAACTCTCTCTAGCAAGGCAGAAGAAGCCCTCCCTGTCATGGTTCCCGCCTCCCTCTGTCATTCCTGTCTTACTGCACCCTCCCACCATCACTATAAAATTGTAGTGCCTTGAATGTGCATGTTCTTTTTATACCACTAGGACTATGTCACCTACTTCCTCTCCCTAAACAGTTCTTGTTGTGACTTCTGTCAAAACTAAACAAACAAACAAAAACCTGAAAGAGCGATCAGGTTTTAATTTTCATGTGTGAAGCATGCCATTCCCATATCCAGACAATAAGTCATTTCAGAGATAACACTACTTTCTAGTTAGATTTGCTACTACATCTTATCACTGAATTCTCATGGTTTCCTTACCTTTGTCTTTTACTTCTCTACTATATTGTAATCTCTTTTGCATTCATGGTATTAGAGCTAACTTCATATTTTTAAGGCCTACCACAATATCTGTACTTAATAAATGTTTTATAAATTTAATTTAATCACCTTCTCAAAACATAATTGTTAAGAGTTTTAAAACTGATTCTCATCCTGTTAGAATTCTGGTCTTTCTAAAATTAGTCTCGTTTCTAAAGCAACCAAATTCAAAATTAATCAGTGTTAAATTTAGATCCGTTTATGTCATAAGATATTGGCATATTAGTAGGAAGTATTTGTGTTGTTGGTGGTGGTGTTACTAACTGAACTGATTATTTTGTTAGGAAAATATTAGAGGCATCATGTTTGTGCTAAACTAAGTACAATTTAGGAATACATGACTTTCATTATATGTAAAATATTGGAAATAAGAAGATAATGCTAAACTATCAACTAGAAAATTACTTTAGTATTGTAGCATATCATTTTCTCATGCATGAACTTTATAAAGTCACTTATGAAAAATACTCTATAAACCTCTGTGGCAATGGGTAAAGGAATTAAAACTCAAGTAAAATTAAATTCTAGAAGATTAATATTGCCTGTTATGCTTGATGATAACAATAAACATAATGCGATTTTAACTTACTTCTTTAAAATGCTAGTTGATAACTAACAATGGTACCATTTTAGGACAGGTAACTACTTGTGTTTAAGTGTCCCAAAAGGTAACCTGAATTGCAGTAATAAAGAGGTGCTTAGTTCATTGATGTTTTATATAATGTCTAAAGTAAAATTATAATTTCTTTAGAGTCCCTAGACTATCCAGTGTCTACATAAAGAATGTATTATTTATTTCAGGCTACTTTTCAGTGATGCATTTTTTTTAGTTTACCTACACACCTATCTTTATTTTTATGTTTAATTAAATGTTATTTTCTATTGGGGTATTAAGAATATATAAATAAGTCTTCAATTACACAATAAGATCTCATAAGCAGGAGATGTTTATGAAGATATATTATGTTCACAAATATTGCTCAATAAGGAGGGGGGTGCCCACTCACTTAAATGAAGAGCCTTCCTTTATTTACTAGTTGAAATCAGATAAATTCATCTCCATTAACATGACAATTATGAATCTGATGTGTTAGTAAGTTGAGCATCCTCCTGTGCACCAAAGGGTTTCCACTTCAATTCCCAGTCAGGGCACATGGTTGGTTTGCAGACTCAATCCCCAGTTGGGGCACATACAGAAGGCAACTGATCCATGTTTTTCTCTCTCTCCCTTCCTCTCTCTAAGCATGTCCTGATGTGAGGACTTAAAAAAAATATGCCGAAACCGGTTTGGCTCAGTGGATAGAGCGTCGGCCTGCGGACTGAAAGGTCCTGGGTTCAATTCCGGTCAAGGGCATGTACCTGGGTTGCAGGCACATCCCCAGTAGGGGATGTGCAGGAGGCAGCTGATGGATGTTTCTCTCTCATCGATATTTCTAACTCTCTATCTCTCTCCCTTCCTCTCTGTAAAAAATCAATAAAATATATTTAAAAAAAATAACACTTTAGTGGAACCCTTCTGTATTTGTTTCCAAAACATGGTTCCTACATATACATCAGCATCAACTTAGAGCTTGTCTTAAATGCGAATTTATGGGTTTACCTCCAGAACTACAGATTCAGAAATTCTGGAGTGGGGCTCAACAATCTTTGTTGTTTTTGTTTGTTTACTTTTTGTTAATCCTCACCTGAGGATAGTTTTCCATTGATTTTTAGAGACAGTGGAAGGGAACAGAGGTACATTGATGTGAGACATACACATCCATTTATTGCCTCCCACAGAAGTCCCAACCAGGACTGGGGATTGAGCTTTGCAACTGAGGTATCTGCCTTTTGACTGGAATCAAATCCAGGACCCTTCAGTCTAAGGGCTGATGCTCTATCCACTGAGCCAAACCATCTTGGGCAGCAATCTGTGTTTTAGTAAGCCTTCTTGATGATTCTGATGCAGACTAAAATTGAAGAAGCTGTACCTTTAAGTAGCTGGGTTCATGGAATTTTGGAGTCTAAAGGAAACTTAGGAACTATTTCATTTTCTAGATGATGCCAATGGTGATAAAAAAAGAAAGGAAGAAATAGAGAGAGAAAGAAAGAAAAAGAAAGAAAGAAAGAAAGAAAGAAAGAAAGAAAGAAAGAAAGAAAGAGGAAAACTCAGTCTAGACAGTTCCATAGCTAATTGAATTTTTAAACTCCTGGTCCTATGCAAGCTCTTAATTCTCAGGAGTCAAGCATAGAAGTACTCCTAAACTTGGAGCATACACACACACACACACACACACACACACACACACACACACTCATGGCTGCATGCATAAAGTAATTCTAGCATTTACTTTTTCAAGTAGTTTTTTTTAAATTTTTATTGACCTCTCAAATGAATTAGACTTTGTTTCTTTATAAGCAATAGCCAATTATTTCGTATTTTAAGAGGTAGACTTAATAAGGCTTAATATTTAGAGCCATAGATATGCCATAAATCTAGAAAGAGCTCAGTCAATATCAATCAAATTCATTAAATGGTTTATATGTGGAGAAACAGTTAAGGCAGAGACAGCAATAAGTCTCTTTCATCATAAATCATTCTCAAAAAAATATTTTAAAACAAAAATTTGCATTCTATAAGCCATGTATATTTGACTAAACTTACCTATTTAAAGCAGAAACATTAACATTTTGGTTCTTTTTTGAAGGCTTCACTGCATTTGCAATCGTTATTTTATATGATAACTTTTTCCTAGTGCAGCCATATGTAAAAGTACTTTCTCAATTTGTGTATCTGTGTGAGGAGACACGCTATTCTTCAGAAATTAAAATGTTCACAGTGCAAAAGCTTTGTTTTCCTAAAGAAAAGGTAGGAAAAATGAATGGAGACAGATCCCCTATAAAGAGTTGAAATTGTGCCAAAAGGAAATTGCATTTTCCAAAAAAGGTCTCATTGTTGGGGAGAACACAAGACACGGGCTAAATAAATCAAAGTCCTATTTCAATGAGTCCATCTGAACAAAACCACAGCACTAGATTCATTACCTTGGAAGATAGATCAAATCCATGGGGTTTTCCAAAGAGTTCAAGTTTGATTTTCAGTCTTATTCTGATTATTAATATGTTTGGACAAAGAGGGATTTCAAATATCTGCTCGAGAATAGACAGAAATGTGTATGTTATTGAAAGGGAACTCACTGAGGTGCTATATGACTCCAGCAGCAATGGTGCCTGGGAAATGTTGGACTCAACTCTCTGTAGCCTCCAGTTTGGCTGACTACACAGAAACTGGGAAGCCGCCCAAACACAAATGCCATACTCCCAGAAAGGGGATTAATGAATGTATAGAGTGTGATCAATGCTGGTGTTATCTGTTAACTTAGAAATGCATTGTCCTTTCTGGTGGCCTATGTGACTGCGCACCATATGCTTTTACTGTTAACCCCCTGTAGAAAAGAGACCCTGACCTGCAAGGGGTATGCATTCTCCCCAGCTGGCCACCACTGGGAGCAGCTGCTTTACCAGTGTATGTAGGTTTCTCCTATTAAAGCTCCTAGGAATTTGAATAAGGCTGTGTGTCAACTCTTCAGAATCAATCCTGAATTTAAGACTTTTAGGGCTTTCCCCCAATAGTTATACTTAAACCTATGGCCACCTCCTCACCGCCCCCCCCCAAAAAAAATTTTTCCATTAAACAACAGCATGAGCAAACTATTCTGTATTTTTGCATAACTGCCATTCCATATTAAGTCATATACTTACAGGCTGTAGATAGAATGAGCCAGATAGTTTCCTGGAATTAGGTTACATAATGCTGGAACTGCCAGTAGTAAATTAACACAACTTCTGTAGGGCCTACTCTGCTTTCAATTAGGTTAGCAGCTGTAAATCTGAGGATGTTTCTCCTTGAGCCCAGTTAGGACCTTTCACAATATCCTAGGATCCTAATCTGGGTTATTATTTAACAGGAAAGGAGTGAAGGGAAGACTAGATAGCACAGGCATGCCATTTATACAGCCTCTCTAGAAAGCTTGAGGTTAACACTCTCCAAGTCTGATCCCCACTGATTGAAGAGGAAGGGACTGGACAAAGGGAGCTTAGACGCATGCCTATTAAGGTCCGAGTAGCATGGGAAGGCACCTGCCTGCCTGTCAATCACACCTGGGAGCAAGTCGGTGGCCAGAATAGACATGGCCACTGTGAGGAGGCAAAACCTGAATATTTAAACTTCTGAACCCCCCTAATGGACTAAAGGACTTTTAATTATGCCAAATGCTGAGCTGGACCTGGCTGAAACATGGAATAGACACACTCTGGCTTTCCTTTTGGCTTTGCTGAACTCCCAGCTGCTCCTTTCTCAGGAGTGGTTTAAGGGGCATGGGACTGTGCAACCCAAGTAATGTAACGCCAGGCAGATAAAGCCTTTTACCACATCGCATTCTCCCACGGGGGATTCTGAAAAGTCTTATCTCAGCAGCACCTAACAGCCACCCCACTCCCGTGGGCGAGGCAGGAATCTGATTCTCCGGTAACACTATGACTGAGCTTCCCTTTAGTAAACCATGATGGGAAAACTGTCTAAAAGTTTTCAGAAAATTGGAACCACTGTTTTCTACATCTAGTAATGCACAGCCCTGCAACTAAAAAGTAATTTTAATTCAAGTATTGAACTTAGAAGTCAATTATGTCCCACTTTAAGATCAAACCCTTCTGATGATAATATATTGGTCCGATGCGGGATTAGATCTTGTTACTCTTAAGACTGATGGGATCTATAATATTATAGTTTCTCATGTAGTGTAACACTCCTATCTCAAAGACAGACTCTGTCTGGTACCTCACAGAGCTGCAGATGCTTGAACAATAAAATAGTATGCATTAACTGTTTACAATGAAACTTTTAGAGTTTATATTATGTATTAGATAGAAAACATGTATAAAGAAAAATCCTGGAGGTTTCCTCCTCTTTAGAAAGAATGTACTGATTTAAACTTTCTGCCTGTATACGGTCCCATAAAACTTATAGAGAAAGAAATTAAATGTATAAATGATTTATAGGTGGATTAAAAAAGCTTGCAAGTTTGGGATGTCATACATCTTCATGAAAACTGTTATAAATCTCTGTAACTTATATTGCTTATTTTACCTCTACAGAAGCAGCATAAACAGAGCAAGCAATTATCTGTAATAAACTTTTTCTTTAATATTGTGGCAATCCCATTTTTTAACACGCTTGTCATAATACATCTTGTGCTCAGAAACTGCTTCTATCTTTTGCAGACACTGTAGTTACTGTGGGTAAGTCAATGTGGCTGTAATGTTGACAGCAAATTATTAACAGGAATGAAATCTTAGCTATACCTTTTGAGAGCTAACCTTTTGCATGAACCAACTCTTGGTTTTAGCATTTATAAAAATAAGTCAGGAGTAATGTGTTCTGTTTATGCTTTTAAGAACCTTTGTTAAATAAGTTCCAGATTCTATAGAGCATTGTATACAATCTGAGATATGAAATGAGCTGAAAAATATCATAAATATAAACCACTGATAAAAGTGTTCAGCCTCTGTTGTTAAGAATTAATAATAATCTATTATTTTAAGTTTGAAATTTAAAAGCATTAAATTATTAAAATGACACTAATTTTAATGATGAAATTCCATTGGCTAGTCTGCAAGAAAAGTTAGAAAGTAGAGGGTTAATCTAACCACATACATTTTTTTTAAGGAGTACAGGCATACTTGGAGACATTGCAGTTTGCTTCTGGACCACCACAATAAACTGAGTCTTTATCTTTTTGCTGATGAAAGGTCTTGCCTTCACTTTGTGAAAAATGCAGTATCTGTGAAGTGCAGTAAAGCGATGCTCAGAAAGAAGTATGCCTGCGGCCCTAACTGGTTTGGCTCAGTGGATGGAACGTCGGCCTGCGGACTAAAGGATCCCAGGTTCGGTTCCGGTCAAGGGCATGTACCTTGGTTGCAGATACATCCCCAGTAGGGGGTGTGCAAGAGGCAGCTGATCGATGTTTCTCTCTCATCGATGTTTCTAACTCTCTATCCCTCTCCCTTCCTCTCTGTAAAAAATCAATAAAATATATTTTAAAAAAGGAAGTATACATGTGTTTTAGTAAATTTTAAGGAAATTTAAAAATATGTGCAAGGAGATGATATTTAGTAATGGAGACTAGATTTTTTAATATTCTGGAAAATTTAAAAATCCATATTTAAATTGTATGTCATGATTTTCCAATGTTCGCTCAATTTAAAAACAAAACAAAAAACGTGTGCTGGCCTAACAACAACAAAAATTCTACCTATATTTTCTAGTCTCTGAGCTCGTCTCAGCCTCCTTGGTGCATACAAGTGAAATTTTTATGGCATTGTGCACTGTCATTATATTCTAATGAAATTTCCTTTAGATCAATATCCATTAGTGAATTCACACTCATACTGAGTTGGCCCTGAATCTAAAGTTTCTCTAACAACAACAAGCACTTACTGTGTGTATGATGTGATTCTTGTTGTTATAGCTGAGAACAAAGAGAAGCTCTAGTATCTGGCATTCAGGTTGAGAAGCTTAATGCATAGATGGGAGCCATAGATCAATATATATGTTTTACGATTATAAATTATACACTAAATATACTAGTACATGCACAGTCTTTTCCCCTTTTTCTTTAAGTGGTTGCCTGTATTTTATGGATAGAGTATATCTCTGGTTAATCAAAACAGAAAATATGCTGTAATCACACAATGTTTATGGAGTACCTGCTTTACGTACTGGCAGCAATTTATCTATATTTAATAAACCATTTTACCTTCCAAAATTCACATAATAATATAGAAGAAATGTAAAGAGTTTGGAGTAAATGATTTATGTTACTATTTAAGATTGCTGTGTGACTGGGCAAATATATTAATTTCTGATCCTTGGTTATCTAAGCTATTAGGTGAAGCCATATCTCTCTTTCCTAATATGAAACAGTAGAGATGACTATTCTCTGTCAAA
Organism: Myotis daubentonii; assembly: GCF_963259705.1. Lineage (NCBI taxonomy): Eukaryota > Metazoa > Chordata > Mammalia > Chiroptera > Vespertilionidae > Myotis > Myotis daubentonii. The sequence continues at coordinate 73,440,527 of NC_081846.1, forward strand.
GGTACAAAACTATGAAAATATCCATTATTATCTTAAATAAATCATTTAATGAAAACTCTAGAGAAAACAAAAATTGAAATGGATGTGGCCATTGACTTTAAAGAGATAATCTCACTGGAGAAGAATTTGGAAGTCTTTCTGTCAATTGTTGTTTTTTTAAATATATTTCTACTGATTTCAGAGAGGAAGGGATAGGTTAAGAGAGGGATAGAAACATCAATGATGAGAGAGAATCATTGATCGGCTGCCTCCTGCATACGCCCCACTGGGGATTGAACCTGCAACCTGGGCCTCTACCCTTGACCGGAATAAAACCCAGGACCCCTCAGTCCCCAGGCCGATGCTCTATCCACTGAGTCTAACCAGCTCGGGACTGTCACTTGTTTTTTAAGTATAATTAGCTTTCTTGCCGAAACCGGTTTGGCTCAGTGGATAGAGCGTCGGCCTGTGGACTGAAAGGTCCTAGGTTCGATTCCGGTCAAGGGCATGTACCTGGGTTGCGGGCACATCCCCAGTAGGAGATGTGCTGGAGGCAGCTGATCGATGTTTCTCTCTCATCGATGTTTCTAACTCTCTATCTCTCTCCCTTCCTCTCTGTAAAAAATCAATAAAATATATTTTTTAAAAAATTAGCTTTCTAATCTGTCATATGCCATCACTTTGGGCAGCTTTAAAAATCTATCCATAACTCTTAAAATTATTCCCTCAATATTAACTAAATATTTTTGTGGAATCTTCACATTCTCTAAGCTATTATCTAAATGTATTTACTATAAATGGCCATTTTTTACATTGAAGAGAAGAAAATGAACTGAGTTGAATGTACTACATGATCCTCAGGCTTTTTCCCTTATATCTTTTTGTGACAAAATTAATTAAGTTCTTATTACACTGCTTTTATAGGACCATTTTTATCTGCTTTATGCAGAACTTGGCTTCAGATGTAGGAAACTGATTTGAAAAGCTGCAGTATACAGACTGCTATGGCTCATTCAGATTCAGCAAGATGTCAACTCAAAACCATAACAATTCATACATCATTGCAGGCAATGTTACTGACTCCATATGGAGTTTAATAGGCCTTCACTCTTAGCCTGCAAATCACTGACATCTTCTCATGTTTATAACTTTAAAAAAAGGAAAAATTAAATTAGAAAAGGTGTTTAGAATCATTTTTCTTTCACCAAAGTGTATAGCAGAATAGAAATTGTGCATGACACTTTTAGTTCAACAAAAATTAATATTGATATGTGATAAATCACTGCAGACTGGAACCTTCAGTAGAAAGCAGTGAAGGATTTACTATCTGCTCTTGGCTTTGTATAATTAGAGGACAAACCCATTCAAAGGTGGATCTGGTAGTTGTCAAAGTTAGTAGCTACATGACCTGAGAATATCTGGAGATGATGGATTGTGATTATTTTTCACTAATTCAGGTATTTTGGCATTAGGGAGCAACAGAAAGGCTTTGAAAATATACTGAGTTCTTCAGGCTAGAATTTCCTGGGTGATTCAAATCAATATTAGCAAATTGTTCACCCTAGATCAGAGGTGGGCAATCTTTTTGTGCGTGCGTGCCAAAACCAGCAAAATCTCTGATTCAAAATTCTTCTGCGTGCCAACCCTAATTTTTTGAGAACATGTTATGCCTACTTGATATCTCTTAAGGTGTACGGATGTGAAGAACCTTGAAGAAATAATAAAATTCATTCGAGCGACAAAAACACAGTATATTATGATGAAAAATGCATTTATTTTTTAATGTATACATGTTATGTAAAATTATTTATTTATCAAAGATGCACCTACACTGAATTTATCTGAAAAATAAAAAAAAGTTGATATTAAGAAAAAAATCAGAAATGGAAGATTATAAGAGAGGGTTTCACGTGCCAGCAAAAGTCACTGGCGTGCCATGTTTGACATGAGTGCCAGGAGTTGCCCACCCCTGACCTAGATGCCTCTCTACTAAGTGAGGAGAAATTACTGGTGAAATTATGTGTAGATTTTAGCTACTCTTGCCTAAAGAAAGCAGCCTGGTTTGGGTTTCCAAAGCTGACATTTTTACCAGCTACAAAGCCATGGATAAATAATCTCTCTGAACCTAAATGTCTTCAGTTCTAAAAGAGGAGAATAATAATAATAAAACACATAGCTCAATAGGCTACTTAGACTTAACAATAAAATTTGCACACACAAAAAGTGTCATTCAATAGTGCTAGCTATATGTCAATGTATTATCATTGTTCTTATTCCCAAATGGAGGCAATAATTAGAACTAGTCTTAAGTTCTTCATCATAATTTACCACAAAACTCAGGCATTTCAGGTCACTTTTGTCTTTATGACTCTGTCTGTATATTTTTTAAATTGATTCAAACTGCCACCAATCGGACTCTGGCAGTAAAGTTCCACTGAGCCTTATAGAACCCACTAGGGGCCCGGTGCACGAAATTAGTGCACTGGGTGTGTGTGTGGGGGGGAGTGTCCCTCAGCCCAGCCTGCCCCCTCTCACATACTGGGAGCCCTCAGGCGTTGACCCCCATCACCCTCGAATCGCAGGATCGGCCCCTTGCCCAGGCCTGACGCCTCTGACAGAGGTGTCAGGCCTGGGCAGGGGACCCTCATTTCCCCCCATCACTGGTTCTGCCCCCAGCCCAGGCCTGATGCCTCTGGCCCAGGAATCATGCCTGGGCAGGGGACCCCCATCTCCCTCTGATCGCTTGCTCCACCCCCTGCCCAAGCCTGACGCCTCTGACCCAGGCTTCAGGCCTGGGCAAGGGGACCCCCAGACCCCTCCGATTGCTAGCTCTGCCCCTTGCCCAGGCCTGATGCCTGAGCCAGAGGCGTAGACCCCCATCACCCTCCGATCACCTGATCTGCCCCTTGCCAGGCCTGTCGCCTCTGACAGAGGTGTCAGGCTTGGACAGGGGACCCCCATCTCCCCTCGATCACTGGCTCTGGCCCCCACCTAGGCCTGAGGCCTCTGGCCCAGGAATCATGCCTGGGAAGGGGACCCCCATCTCCCTCTGATCGCTTGCTCCACCCCCCGCCCAAGCCTGACGCCTCTGACTCAGGCTTCAGGCCTGGGCAAGGGGACCATCATATCCCCCCAATCCCCGGCTCAGCCCCCCACCCAGGCCTGATGCCTCGGCCAGAGGAGTTGACCCTCATCACCCTCCGATCACCAATCACCCGATCGGCCCCTTGACCAGGCCTGAGGCCTCTGGCTGAGGCGTCCGGCTCGGGCAGTGGGGACCCGCAGTGGCAGTGGCCCCGCGATCGTGGGCTCTGCTTTAGGCCCAGGCAAGGGACCCCTAGCTCTCGGGACTGCCAGCTTAGACCATGCCCAGCTCCCATCGCTGGCTCCACCCCTACTTCCTGCTATCACTGGCCAGGGCAGAAAAGGCACCTGATTCTCCGATCATGGCTGGGGGGCAGGGCAAAGGCGGCCCCAGGGCCGCCTTTGCCCTGCCCCCCAGCTCTTAGCTCCCCCCTGGGTTTCCGATCACTGTCAGTGGCAGGGGGCTTCTTCCTGCTTTCCCTTTCGCCTCCCTGCATTGTGCCTACATATGCAAATTAGCCGCCATCTTGTTGACAGTCAATCTTAGTTAGCAGTTAACTGCCAATCATAGTTGGCAGTTAATTTGCATATAGCTCTGATTAGCCAATGAAAAGGGTATCGTCGTACTCCAATTACCATTTTTCTCTTTTATTAGTATAGATGGCCTGTCATAGGCAAAATTCGCTACATCATCAGTGTAGTGAGCATCTGAACTCACTGTGAATGTTCACTAGCCTTCAGGTCTCACACCTCTGCCTTTCCCTTTTGCACCACAACTGACAAGATGGAGTAGGACCCAGGCGCTCCTTCCCACTGGCACCAGCACGGAAGTGCAGAGCACTCAAATCCCCGCCCAGTGTGGGCGCTGTCAGCCAGTCCCAATCCCCCCACCCCACCCCACCCCCACATTCTCCCCACCTGCAACACCACAGTATATACCAACACCATCACCTCTTGTTCACTTAAGTTGCTAAGGATCTGCTCGCTCCAGAAAGTTCCATTAGATAAGCAATAAAATGTTTTTAAAACTTCTTGGTGCAGGTGTGGCATAGCCTTGGCATTCGAACAAATTTATTTGTTGTTCCTGTTGTTGTTAATCCTCATCTGAGGATATTTATCCATTATTTTTTTTTCTTTTTGGAGAGAGTGAAAAGGAGGGGAGAGACAGAAACATCCATGTGAAGGAACACATCGATTAGTTGCCTCCTGCAGGTGCCCTGACCAGAGCCTGGGATTGAGCCTGCAACAGGTATGTGCCCTTGACCAGAATCGAACCAGGAACCCTTTAATTCACGGGCCAACACTCTATCCACTGAGCCAAACCTGCTAGGGCTCAAACAAATTTTATGTGTGTGTTGGGGGGTGTTGATCCTGCCCTTCATGGGGCACCCACAAAATGCTCAATTGCTCTTTATTGTTCCATCATGTTTTTGATCTAACTAAAACTTGGCAACTCGAGAATCATAATCCAATAAATCCTTCCCAGGTAGTGACTGTTCATTGCCTCACACTGTCTTACCACTGGAGATGGAATTGTGTTTCAGATACACTTCAGTGCCTCATATAGAATATTGGTTCTTATGAAGAAAGAGAAAAGGAAGAAAAAATAAACAAACTAAAGCCCCTTCAGATCCTGTCACTTATCTGGCAAAAATTATATCAACTTTTTTCCTACCACTATTTCCATCAATATTTCTTATTATGTTAACAGTAAAAGATATTATACCCTTCTCAATCAATGGTACCTACAATCATTCAGTTGCTCAGGTTAATAAAATTGGCATTACTCGCACTCCTTCGTAACTGTCCATCAACATCTACATCCATTCACCAAAGAATGTACGCCACATTCCAAAGATAAGTTGCCACGAATATTCCCCCACCTCCTCCACTATTTCTATTTGACTTGGACTTCCACAATAGCTTTCTGAGAATTTTATTGTGGTGGTCTGTATAATGGCCCAAAGATATCCATGTCTTAATTCCTGGAACATGTGGATGTTACCTTAGATGTCAAAAAGTACTTTGCAGGTATGATTAATGCAGGATCTTGACATGGGGACAGTATCTTGGGTTATTCAAGTGGAAGCTAGATGTAAGCACAAGGGCCTTTGTAAGAGAGAGAAGAAGATCATAGGAGGAAGTAGGAGACAATGGAAGCAAGAATTTGGATTGATGTAAGGAAATGGGCTATAAACCAGAGAATGCTGGTGCTTTTAAGAACCAAGAAAATGAATTCCCTCTTTTTATTAACCCCATGAAACTGATTTTGCATTTCTGGTCTCTAGAACTGGGAGGATTAATTTTTATTATTTTCAGGTGTCAAGATTTGGCAATTTTACAACAACAATAGAAAACTAACATCATCTGAGAGATGCAAATCAAAACAACAATGAGGTACCATCTCACACCTGTCAGAATGGCTATCATCAACAAATCCACAAATGACAAATGCTGGAGAGGATGTGGAGAAAAAGGAACACTCGTGCACTGCTGGTGGGAATGCAGACTGGTGCAGCCACTATGGAAGACAGTATGGAGTTTCCTCAAAAAACTAAAAATGAAACTCCCATTTGACCCTGTGATCCCACTTCTAGGAATTTATCCCAAGAAAACAGAAACACCAATCAGAAAGGATATATGCACCCATATGTTCATAGCAGCACAATTCACCATAGCTAAGATCTGGAAACAGCCTAAGTGCCCATCAGTAGATGAATGGATTAGAAAACTGTGGTACATCTACATGATGGAATACTATGCTGCTGTAAAAAAGAAGGAACTCTTACCATTTGCAACGGCATGGATGGAACTGGAGAGCATTATGCTAAGTGAAATAAGCCAGTCAATGAAGGAAAAACACCACATGATCTCACTCACTCATGGATAATAAAGACCATTATAAACTTATGAACAAAAATAGATACAGAGGCAGAGCTGCCTCGAACAGACTGTCAAACTACAGCAGGAAGGCCGGGGAGGGTTGGAGGGCAGGAGGTGGGGGGTAAGAGATCAACCGAAGGACTTGTATGCATGCCTATAAGCATAACCAATGGACATAAGACACTGGGAGGCAGGGGAGGCCTGGGGATTGTTAAGGGTGGGGGAAAAAAGGAGACAAAAAAAGAGAAAACTAATACATTTGCCTTTGTCTGCACTTCCACCCTACAATTCTCTGGTGGTAAGCTATACAGTGTGTTCCTTGTAACATGCAGATGCTGTCATTCTACTTCTCTGCCCCAAATGCTCTAATAATGTTCCTTTACAGAACAAGATCCGAAGTCCCTACCATGACCTGTAAGGCCTCAAATGGTTTGGCTGCCTGTCTTTTATCACTCTACACTCTTTCAGGCCACTCCAGCCACACTGGAGACCATGCTATTCTTCGGACTGGTCAATACTGTGCTCCTGCCTCAGTACTTTTTCCTCATTTCATTCATAGCTCAACTGTCTCTTTCTCAGAGGGCACCTCCCTGACCGGACATCCACACAGTAGCCTCTATCACTGTCTTTGACCAGTTTTTTTGTGTGTCATTTCCTCTTTTGTTTTTAGCTTTAGTTGCTATTATATTACTTATTAATTTGTCTGTTTTGTTCTTTATCTTCTGGAATGTAATCTCTAGGATGAGCTGAGGGGCTTCATTATTTTAACACCTCTACCACCAGCACTTAGAATAGTGTTTACCTTATAATAGGCAATCAATACATATATGTTGTATGAATTACTTAAGCCCTTATAGAACTACTATCTGCATTTTTATTTATCTCACGTGCTCCTTGTGATGTTCTACTAGGAGTGGGGAGCCTTTTTTGCTGCCAAGGGCCATTTGGATATTTATAACATCATTTGCAGGCCATACAAAATTATCACCATAAAAATTATGTTGCTGTGAAAAAAGCTCCTAAATATATTAAATTTCGAGTCCCATCTGTGGCAGGGCCAGACAAAATGATACAGCCTGAGGACTGGGTGTTCCTCACTCCTGTAAGTACTGCTTATATGCCTTAAAAATGGAAGGTTATTCAATCCTCATATGAACTCTGTGAGGTAGGTACTATTTTTTTAATTTAAATTTTTTTATTTAAATTCTTTATTGTTTAAAGTATTACATGAGTCTCCTTTTTTCCCCCGTTGACCTCTCCCCAGCCACCCCCAACACCCAATCACATGCCCTCATGCCCCTAGTGTCTGTGTCCATTATTTATGTTCATATGGATGCATATAAGTCCTTTGGTTGATTTCTTACCCCCTCACCCCACGCCTTCCCTCATAGGTTGTACAGTCATGTTTGATGCCTCTATGTTGGTGGTTCTATTTTTGTCCATCAGTTTATATTGTTCATTATATACTACAAATGAGTGAGATCATGTGATATTTATCTTTGGCTTATTTCCCTTAGCATAATGCTCTCCAGTTCCATCCATGCTGTTGCAAATGGTAAGACTTCCTTCTTTTTTACAGCAGCGTAGTATTCCATTGTGTAGATGTACCACAGGTTTTTTGTTTTGTTTTGTTTTGGTTTGGTTTTTTTTGAGATTTTCTTTTTTTTTTTAATTATACCACAGGTTTTTAATCCATTCATTTACTGATGGGCACTTAGGCTGTTTCCAAATCTTAGCTATGGTGAATTGTGCTGCAATGAACATAGGGGTGCATCTATCCTTTCTGATTGGTGTTTCTGTGTTTTGGGGCTATATTCCTATAAGTGGGATCACAGGGTCAAATGGAAGTTCCATTTCTAATTCTTTGAGGAAACGCCATACTGTTTTCCACAGTGGCTGAACCAGCCTGCATTCCCACCAACAGTGCAAGAGGGTTCCTTTTTCTCTACATCCTCTCCAGCACTTGTCGTTTGTGGATTTGTTGATGATAGCCATTCTGACAGGTGTGAGATGGTACCTCATTGTTGTTTTGATTTGCATCTCTCCGATGATTAGTGACTTTGAGCATCCTATCTAATAAAAGAGAAAAATGGTAATTGGCGTACGACGATACCCTTTTCATTGGCTAATCAGGGCTATATGCAAATTAACTGCCAACTAAGATTGGCAGTTAACTGCCAACAAGATGGCGGTTAATTTGCATATGTAGGCACAATGCAGGGAGGCAAAAGGGAAAGCAGGAAGAAGCCCCCTGCCACTGACAGTGATCAGAAACCCAAGGGGGAGCTAAGAGCTGGGGGGCAGGGCAAAGGTGGCAGCTCCGGGTCCCCGCTGCCTGGGCCAGACGCCTCAGCCAGAGGCGTTAGGCCTGGGCAGGAGAGGAGCCTGCAACCACGGGGAGCTGGGGGTCCCCTGCCCAGGCCTGACACCTCTGCCAGAGGCCTCAGGCCTGGTCAAGGGGCCGATCCGGTGATTGGTGATCGGAGGGTGATGAGGGTCAACTCCTCTGGCCGAGGCATCAGGCCTGGGTGGGGGGCAGAGCCGGGGGTTGGGGGTATATGATGGTCCCCTTGCCCAGGCCTGAAGCCTGGGCCAGAGGCATCAGGCTTGGGCGGGGGGTGGAGCAAGCGATCAGAGGGAGATGGGGGTCCCCTGCCCAGGCATGATTCCTGGGCCAGAGGCCTCAGGCCTGGGCGGGGGCTAGAGCCAGTGATCAGGGGGAGATGGGGGTCCCCTGTCCAAGCCTGATACCTCTGGCGGAGGTGTCAGGCCTGGACTGGGGGCAGAACCAGTGATGGGGGGAAATGAGGGTCCCCTGCCCAGGCCTGACGCCTCTTTCAGAGGCGTCAGGCCTGGGCAAGGGGCCGATCCTGCGATTGGAGGGTGATGGGGGTCAACGCCTGAGGGCTCCCAGTATGTGAGAGGGGGCAGGCTGGGCTGAGGGATACTCCCCCCCCACCAACACACACACCCAGTGCACAAATTTCGTGCACTGGGCCCCTAGTGTTTTCATATGTCTCTTGGCCTTCTGTTTGTCCTCTTTTGAAAAGTGTCTATTTAGGTCCTTTGCCCATTTTTTGATTGGATTGTTTATCTTCCTTTTGTTAAGTTGTATGAGTTCCCTATAAATTTTGGAGCTTAAACCCTTATTGGAGATAATATTGGCAAATATGTTCTCCCATGCAGTGGGCTTCATTGCTATTTTGTTGATGGTTTCTTTTGCTATGCAGAAGCTTTTTATTTTGATGTAGTCCCATTTGTTTATTTTCTCCTTAGTTTCCATTGTCCTAGGTGCTGTATCAGTAAAGTTATTGCTACGACATATGTCTGCTATTTTGCTGGCTATCGATTCTTCTAAGAAAACAATACCATTTACCATTGCAACAAAAATTAAGATACCTAGGAATAAACTTAACTAAGGAGGTAAAAGACCTGTACTTGGAAAAATATAGGAAGTTGAAAAAAGAGATAGAGGAACACATAAACAAATGGAAGAATATACTGTGTTCATGGATTTGTAGAATCAACATCATTAAAATGTCCATACCACCCAAAGCAATTTATAGATTCAATGCAATCCCTATTAAAATACCAATGGCATATTTCCAAGGCCTAGAACAAATTCTCCAAAAGCTCATCTGGAATAAAAAAAATACCCTGAATAGCTGCAGCAATCTTGAGAAAGAAGAACAAAGTTGGAAGGATCAGAATACCAGATATCAAACTATATTACAAAGCCATGGTTCTCAAAACTTCCTGGTACTAGCACAAGAACAGACATATAAACCAATGGAACAGAATAGAGATTCCAGAAATCGACCCAAATCATTATGCTCAATTAATATTTGACAATGAAGTCAAGACAGTCTCTTCAATAACTGATGTTGGAAAAACTGGACAGATACATGCAAAAAAATGACCATCAACTTATAACATACACAAAAATAAACTAAAAATGGATAAAGGACTTAAAAATAAGATGGGAAACCATTGAAATCTTAGGTAGGTACTATTATTATTATGTAAATTTTATAGATGAGGGAACTGAGAGATAGACAGATTACACAATTTGCCTAAAGTCACAGACCTTGTAAGTGATCTGCTTCCAGAGTTCATGTATTTAATCATTTAAACTATTCTGTCTCTTTAGTAGTTGCATCAAGTAAACATACACTTCTCTAACAACGTCTATTCTTTTTCTAAATATAATGCATTTTATCTATGTTCAATTATTTTTTATTTGTTATTTTTTTCATCTTTATTGTTGAAAGTATTACATATATCACCGTTTTTTCCACATTGACCCCTTCTAGCCTGCCCCCATACCCTTCCCCACGCCTTCACCACCCTATTGTCTGTGTCTATGGGTTATGCATATGTGCATAAAAATTCTTTGGTTGATTTCTTCCCACCAAACCCCACCTTCCCTCTGAGATTCACCAGTCTGTTCCATGTTTCTAGGTCTCTGAATCTATTTTGTTCATCAATTTATTGTGTTCATTTGATTCCACATATAAGTGAGATCATGTGATACTTGTATTTCTCTGAATGGCTTATTTCACTTATCTCACTACTCTCCAGGTCTCTCCATTATGTCTCAAAGGGCAAGAGATCCTTCTTTTTTCCTGCTGCATAGTATTCCATGATGTAAATGTACCACAGCCTTTGATGGGCACTTGGTTTATTTCCAAATCTTAGCTATTATAAATTGTGCTGCAATGAACACAGGGGTGCATATATACTCTCTGATTGATGTTTGGGGTTTCTTTGGATATATTCCTAGAAGTGGGATCACTGGATCAAATGGCAGTTCCATGTTTAATTTTTTGAGGAAACTCCATATTCTTTTCCATAATGGCTGTACCAGTCTACATTCCCATCAATCTACTAGGGTTCCCTTTTCTCCACATCCTCAACAGCACTTGTCATTTGATTTGTTGATGGTGGCTATTCTGACAGATATGAGGTGATATCTCATTGTCATTTTAATTTGCATCTCTCTGGCAATTAATGTCTATTAATGTCTTTGAGTATTTTTCAACATGTCTCTTAGCCATCTGTATTAGTATGTCCACTTTGGAGAAGTATTTATTCAGGTCCTTCACCCATTTTTAAATTGGATTGTTTGTCTTCCTTTTGTTGAGTTATATGAGTTCATTATATATTTAGGAAATTAATCCCTTATCAGATGTATCATTGACGAATATGTTCTCCTATACAGTGGGTTCCCTTTACATTTTGAGGATGGTTCTTTTACTGTGCAGAAGCTTTTAGTTTGATGTAATCCCATTTGTTTATCTTTTCTTTTGTCTCTCTTGCCTTAGGATGGATTGGTGAAAATTTAGCTATGTGAGATGCTTATGTTTTCCTCTATTATTTTTATGGTTTCATGACTTATATTTAAGTCTTTTATTTATTCTGAGTTTATTCTTATGTATGATGTAGGTTGGTCTTCTGGTCTCATTTTCTGGATATACCTGTCCAATTTTCCAAACACCACTTATTGAAGAGACTGTCTTCATTCCATTGTATGCTCTGTCTCCTTTGTCAAATGTTAATTGACCATATTGGAGTGGGTTGATTTCTCAGCTCTCTGTTCGGTTCCACTGATCTATATGCCTGTTTTTGTGCCCATAACTAGGCTGTTTTGCTTACAATAGCTTTGTAGTAAAGTTTTATATTCGGCATGTGATCCCTCCAACTTCGTTCTTCTTTCTCAAGATTCCTGTGATTATTCAGGGTATTTTTTGGTTCCATATACATTTTTGGAATATTTGTTCTAGATCTGTGAAGTATGTTAATGGTATTTTAACAGGGATTGTGTTGAATTTATAGATTGCTTTGGGTAGTATGGGTATTTTAATTATGTTAATCCTTCCAATCCATGAACATGGTATATGCTTCCACTTGCTTGTATTTTCCTCTATTTATTTTTTAATATTCTATAGTTTTCCAAGTACAAGTCTTTTACTTTTTTATTTATGTTTATTCCTATGCATCTTTTTTTTTATTGCAATGGTAAATGGTAAATGAGAGTTCATTATTGGTGTATAAAAATGCCATTGATTTCGGTATGTTTATTCTGCCAGCCAGAATATTGCTAGAGGGGTCTCCAATAAATGAACTTTGGAAAGATTTAGTTTTGGGGTCCACAGTTCTGGGTGATGGGATAAGAAAGATGTAGGGTTCATTGGAAAGCTGTCTATAAAACAGTTGCAATAAGGTTTTCCTCCCTTGCCCTTTCCCATCCCTCCCCATCACTTGGTAATTCCAACAATAGCTAGCAGCATTTGGGTATTTTACCCTAAGCAAAAACCAAAAGACACCCCACTAAACATATTTAGCTAACTGTGGGGAACTAGGGCTCCCACTGTTAACATGGACATCAAGGAACAAAACTCTCTTCATCCTAGTATTATAGGAGTAAATAGTCAAATGACTAGTTCTATATCTGCTGAACTTATGCTGGTTATCAAACTGTGCACATGCATATGGCATTTTCCCCATCTTCTAAATAAGAGTGGAGATTTAAGAAGAACACAATTCCAGTCAATCCACATTAGAGCTGGTGGCGGAAAACTACTAGCATTAATACAATTCCCAATCTCAAATGTGAATGGATAATGAAGGATCAATCAACAGAATCAATGAGAAAGTCATATAAGCCATCCAAAGAAAGAAAATGAGTAATCTGGATGGAAGGATACACTTATAGCACATATAAAAGAAATGCTAATTACCACCATTAAAAGGAACAATACTATGAAAACCAACAAAAACACAATAGAGTGGATCAATAAGTCCAAAAGCTAGTTCTTATAAATACTAATAAATTAGACAAGACTCTAAATGGTTTTATCAAGGTAAACATAAAAACAGAAAAAATTTAAACATACACACACACACACATCAACACCTGCTTTGGAAATAAAAAAGAGCAGGCCTGTCTTATAAAAACTAACAAATGAAAGGAATGAGAAAATATAAGCATTCTAATACCTTGGTAGATAGGAAACCAATTGATAATATTAAAAGTTAATGAAACATTAAGTAGAAGTTTGATTATATAAGACCTTAGACAAACTATATGAATGGTAAGAGGAGGGAGGAAGAAGGAAGTGAAACATTTACTGCCTTAAGAGCAAGAAGTTTTATCTGAATTAAGAAATAGTAGTTCAAGGTTACCCTTTAAAATTACTTCAGTAACAAAGATTAAAACAGAATGGTGGGGCTGGGGTTGGTGGGACAAGTATTAGGAGAGAACAAGTATTAATATTGTAAATTCTTTTGTACTGTTTTTGTTTTTACCCTGTGCATTTAAATATTTTAAAAACTAAGATGAAAATGCTATTTAAGCAGATAGATTTAAAACAGTAAGAATGAGTCAGTTAAACTGGTTACATTTAACATGGTTAGACAAAATGCCGGCTAATTTGACAATTAAGTGACTGAGTTTTCCATTAAAGAGACAAAATAATTACATTTGTAGACTCCATAGCTATAGCTCAAAGCTATGTCTTTATTGTCCATTCTGTAGGCTAATAAATATTTTCTGGTATTGATATACTTTTTATTGTATTTCATTTAAAATGTGCTATTAAAAAATTGCTTATTTATTGCAAAGACTCAAACAAAACAGGAACAATAAATGTATTTTTAGTATGATGGCTGAGTCCTTTTAAACTACTATTATGACTTAATACACATTTTCTGAGGAAAAAGTTTAAGAAGAAAATCAGACATTTTATACTACTTTGTGCATAAGCTTACATATTGTTTACAATAAAATTGCAAAAGTTGTGTAGGAGACCTAAGAAAAGAGGGAAAAGATTAAAAATAAATAAATAAATACAGGTTATTTTATTTTAGACATATATGGCTTTACTTGTTCACTTTAAAGTTCAATTTCCTTTTTAATCTTAAACAAAATTAAGATAATGAAAATATTGAAATTTAGTCTAATTCTTTGAAATTCAGTTATTAGTTTGTATGCCAGTTTAAAGACCATGAACAACTAAGGGATATAATGGAAATGAAAACAAAACAATCTTCATCATTATGATATAACTGTGCAAATTTCCAATGTTGATTGAATTAGTATTTTCAATAAACCTTTTTATTTGTCATCATGGTCTTACATTATCATGATTTGCTATTTTTGAACAGATCATTTGATTTCCAGATCATCTGGGTTTTTTCAATTCTTATAATTTTATAAATCACCAATTCTAAGGCAAGCACACTGTTGAATGCTGAAGATATAAATGTACATAAATATGGTATTTTTTTCACTTAATAAAAAAGCATGAATATAAATTAATGTAAAAAAGTATCTAATTAAAATTTATATACGTTCTTAGCAGAGAGGGGTTACTGGAACCTGGTTCCCTAGGAAGACTTCATGTAAAAGATGGGCTCCAGAGTGGAATGTAGGATCAGGGGACAAGCTAGGAAGAGAGAAGTCACATGTGACTGCTTTGTAATTGAACTGACAATGTTTTAGTGCTAGCCGCTCAGACTTGTATGGAAATGTAAGTTGCCTGGGCTTCTGGTTAAGCTTCAGGTTTGAATCGGTGGATCTAGGGTGTAATCTAAGGAACAAGCTTCCACAGGAGGGCTATGCTGCTGGTCAATGCACCACAATTGGTTTAGGCAAAGCTGGTTCCATAGAGATGCAAAGCACGTGTTTTGAACTGTGTACATATTTACTGAAGCAATGAAGAAAGTGATTTGTAGGCAAATGATTCAGGTTGAAAGCTGTTCCTCTTTCTTAGCTCTACAACTTCCCTAAGTCCTAAGGCCTCCTTGTACACAGATGCTTGACTTTGCCTTTCCTCTCACTTTTTAGAAAGTGGTTATGCCAGTCTCCAGGAAGCTATGGCTTGTTTAGTTTATAGATACTTGTTTATTTTATCCCTATGTAGTCAAATAGGTGTTACTCTTCTCCTCAGCTAGTTCAATGCTGCTATTATTTACCTAGGCAGGACACCTCTCCTCGATGGCTAACAGAGCCTTTTCCCTTGTTGTGTGATATTTCCAAGTCGTCTACATGTGCTGCTCATAACCAAGAAGTGAAAATATGTGATTCAATATAGGTGGCCACTTAGTGACATGTTAAACATCTTTGACGGAGGATGTTTCTCAATATGGGGACTTACCCACTGACTTTACCATTTAAGTCTTTGTGCACAAAAAAAAAAATGATTACATTTAAAATATTTAAAATGCAGATTTCACTGCTCTGCATTCAAAGATTTATATTCAGTACCTCTGGTGTTGGGCTGAAGAAACTGAATTATTTAATTAGCATCTGGATGAGTCAGACTTCCTATGAACCTCTGCCAGGAGTGACCTTTTCCCTGCAGTCCCAGGACCTGGGCAGAGCTGATGAGCATGAATGCGGACCGCTAATATCCCTCAGCAGGTACTGATTCTTGAAAATGAGATGTTATCAATTTGAACCAATTGAAAGGATTATAATTGAGATTCCATTAATGATCTGATCATAAACTGGATGAGTTGTTTCATTATTAACAAAGAAAGAAGAAATTGATCTTCAAATTATTTTTATTTTGGTCTATAAGGTAGATGTCATTCATCTCAATGCTCATTATACCTGATTTTTAGATGAAAGCTAACATTTCCCCAAAAGATATAAAAAATGTTAATTTAATATGTTCAGCAATGGATAGTGCAAAGATGTCAAAATGTCCCTGGAATAGAAAAGTAACTAATGTGTGTACCAGAAATATTGGAAATGAGAGATAATTGCTAATGGAAATTTGCATGAACCTGAATTTCAAATAGTTCTTCCTGTGCTAAAGTTGCTCTCTAAAAAAGGCAATTTGAGAACAGAGGACAGGGCCCCTGTGAGGTCTTATGCTAAATTAAACTAATTAATCATTAATTGTAGAAACACAGATCCAAGATAAATCCCTTATTAGAGTAGTACTGGGTATGAAAACTTTGTGACTATGTATCAATCACCAATTGCTCTGCAAATGGCCATTTACAAATTAATGGCCATTCAACCAATTAAAAATTATAATTAACATTTTTCAAATATAGACAATCCGCACATTTTATCATTCTTATAGCTAGACATAAATTTGGAGTTAAAAAAACCTTTTATGAATAAAAAATAAATTAATGTTCTTACTTTGAGTGCTGTGAAGAACTAAATGAATAACTAATATGCGTTAAATAAAAAATAACGTTTTTCTCCTTTCAAGTCTATTTTAGAGCTATCTTTTTCTTGTGTTGATTTCTGCAGATCAATTATGTACAATTCCACAGTGATTATGAAATATATTTCATATTCTAGTTGGTTGATGGATGAGAGATTTAATGATGGTTTTTGTTCATTTATTTATTTTTAGAATTTTATAATTTATTTTAAAGGAAATAAAAATCACTGCTATGGAGACTATGACATAAAAATATACATATAACATTTAACCATATTTTTATATGGGAAATGCTTTTTATTATAAAAGTAAAAATTCCCCTCTTTTAATTTAAATACAATTATCAGAATACTTCATTCAATTAAAATGTAGACTTGAAAAAATTGCTGTCATTCTAAGGTAATAAGGCTTTGAAGAAAAGTTATCACTAGGGAAAAAGAATTGCTCAGTGGGTTTCAAGGATAGCAAGTCCATAAAGCACGACAACAAAACACTTAGAAATAGGAATAATAATACTAGTAGTTAAATGCTCTGCTAATACAATAGCAGCCTATGGTATAATACTTAGAAAACTCATTAAAGGGGCTATTCTATGTATCTAATCTAATTTCTTCATCTAATCTCCCAACAATCTTATTATCATTTCCATTTTGCACATTCTGTTAGGACAAGAATCAGTCCTGAAACTCAGGTACTCAGTGATTATATTGACTGTACTTTAATAGAAAGGTATGTAGGTTGAAGCTGTGGGTAGTGTGGCTGCATGGAAGTTAGTGATTAATTCTGATTAAAAAGTGATTAAAATATTAATTCAAATCATGTTCAAAATAACATTTTCAACACATTATTTTGAACAGAATTTAAAAGTAATAATATAAAGTGGATTGGCAAACACATCAAAGTGCTTGGGAGGATAGTATATCCAGAAAAGGCAGCAAAGTTCCATTGATCCCTCTCCCACTGCACCTTGCCCTATACATATCTTCCATTTGTCTGCTCCTAAATTCTTGTTTTGTTTTGTGTTCTTAGAGGGAGAGAGAGGGAGAGAGAGAGAAACATCCATGTGAGAGAGAAACATCGATGGATTGCCTCCCACATGGGCCCCAATCAGGGGACAAACCACAAGCTGGGTATGTGCCCCGGCCAGGAATCAAATCCAAGACCTTTAGGTGCTCAAGCAACTGTGCCCCACAGGCCAGGGTCTAAATTGTATTTTTTTATAATACACGGTAAGGGTAAGTTTTCAAAACTCTCCATAAGTTACTGACCATAGGAAAGATTTGCTTTTTGAATTTATTTTCATCAGAAAATATCAGTATCAGTGTAGACTCAATCTACATGCAGAGTATAGTACTAGCCCTGAGAAGAAGAGTCAAAGAAATATAGCAGTAGAAATGCTTCTATTTATTCCAGTATCAATGAGGGGGAAACTCCTATCAAAGAAAAGTAAAATTCCCAAAATTGTGCTATAGGGACCAAAGCCTAGTTTATGGTAAACCACAGAATTGCCTCAGTGTGTCACTGACTAGAGAAACAAATGGAAATATAGGTTTCATCTTTCCAGTAAGTATTATATATATGTATGTATGTATGTATTTGCTACTAAATGGTACCAAACTAGGCAAATTTTATAAAAGATATTTAATGGTTAAGTTCTATTGATGTTTTGCTTTCTTGTTTATTTCTCCTCTCCCTGTTCCTCTGCACCCCCAAACTTTTTTTTCTCTCTCTTTTTTTAAATTGAATCTTTATTGTTCAGATTATTACATTTGTTCCTCTTCCCCCCCCCCATCCTCCCAGCTCCCACCCCACCCTCCGCCCTCACTCCCCACCCACTGTCCTCATCCATAGGTGCACGATTATTGTCCAGTCTCTTTTCGCATCTCCCACACCCTTTCCCCCCCAAGAATAGTCAGTCCATTCCCTTTCTATGTCCCTGATTCTATTATGATCACCAGATTATTTATTCACTTGATTCTTAGATTCACTTGTTGATAAATGCATATTTGTTGTTCATAATTTTTATCTTTACCTTTTTCTTCTTCCTCTTCTTAAAGGATACCTTTCAGCATTTCATATAATGCTGGTTTGGTGGTGATGAACTCCTTTAGCTTTTCCTTATCTGTGAAGCTCTTTATCTCACCTTCCGTTCTGAATGATAGCTTTGCTGGATAAAGTAATCTTGGTTGTAGGTTCTTGGTATTTATCACTTTGAATATTTCTTGCCATTCCCTTCTGGCCTGCAAAGTTTCTGTTGAGAAATCAGCTGACAGTTGTATGGGTATTCCCTTGTAGGTAACTGGGTTTCTTTCTCTTGCTGCTTTTAAGATTCTCTCTTTGTCTTTTGCGCTTGGCATTTTAATTATGATGTGTCTTGGTGTGGTCCTCTTTGGATTCCTTTTGTTTGGGGTTCTCTGCGCTTCCTGGACCTGTAAGTCTATTTCTTTCACCAGGTGGGGGAGGTTTTCTGTCATTATTTCTTCAAATAGGTTTTCAATATCTTGCTCTCTCTCATCTTCTGGCACCCCTATAATTCTGATGTTGGTAGGCTTGAAGCTGTCCCAGAGGCTCCTTACACTATCTTCGTATTTTCAGATTCTATTTTCATTTTGCTTTTCCGGTTGGGTGTTTTTTGCTTCTTCGCATTTCGAATCTTTGACTTGATTCTTGCGCTCCTCTGGTCTGCTGTTGGGTGTCTGTATAATATTCTTTATTTCAGTCAGTGTATGCTTAATTTCTAGTTGGTTCTTTATCACAACATTGAGGGTCTCATTAGATTTCTTGAGGATCTCACTACATTTATCAGCAGCTTCTAGACAGTTCTTAAGAGACCTTAAAAGTGTGGTCCTGAACTCAATATCCTCCATTGACAGTTTTGTCCTGTTTCTTTGTCTCCGCATTTTTTATGCTTTCTTGGTACACCCCCAAGTGGTCTTTGTGCGCAGTCTTGTTGCCTTTAAGCCTTGATTGATGTCGGCAGTACCGGGGGTGATTTGACCTCCAGGCTAACTGGCTATGAGAGTCCGCTGTGTCTGCAGTGGGAGGGCTTCTGTGCTGGATCTCTAGGGCGGTGCTAATCTAGCCTTTGCCTGAGGCTATCTGGCAAATGGCGCTGCGCAGGGCTTGGGCGGGGCGGGTCCCCGGGGAACTATAGGGCAGGCGGAGCAAGCAGTTATGGCTGCTCTCAGTTCCTTCCCCAGGGGCTCTGCCTCTCAGAGTCCCAGCAATGGCTGCAAACCTCGGAGAGAAAGCTGCCTTCGAGTTCCGACCGAAGCCAGACAGTCCCGCTTCTCCTGTTTGAGTCTGGGTCCCCGGATCTGGAGCTCAGAGTCTGAAACTCCCTCCCGATTGAAAACAACAACCGCGCCCTCCGCCTCCAGCCCGCTCCGTGCGCACTCCGCACCTGAGTATTTCACTTCAGCACTGCTCCTCCTCTGAGTCTGGGTATGATATTCTCTTTCCTCCTAGTTGTAGAATTTCCACTCAGCCAGCCTTCCTGTGGTTCTGGATGATGTCTGTTCTGTCCTTTTGTTATATCTCTGAAGTGGTTGTTCGAGGGCAGCAATCTCCGGCGTTAACCTATGCCGCCATCTTGGTTTCTCCTGCACCCCCAAACTAATGCTCTCTTTGACGACTCAATATTTTATTCTGTAACTGAAATGGCAGTATTTTTCTGCCAAAAATTTAGTCAGTGGGCACATTGTGGATTAAGTAGCTTTCAAATTCCAAGATTAATCAAGAATGCAGTCAGTGATCAGTTTCATTCCTCCCAGCAGTGTCAGCTTCTATCTCCACAGAGGCCCAAATCCTACAAAATGAATACTCACCTCTCTCATTGCCTTTTCAGATTCATGACACAGCTCACCCTTATCTAGAGCAGTGCTAGCATATAGAAATGTAATGCAAGCCACATAGGAAATGTTAAATTTTCTAACTGTCACATTAAAAAGTAAAAGAAGACATAGGTGACATTCATTTAAATAATATATTTTATTGATTCCAATATAGCCAAAAGAGCATCATTGCAGCAGGTAGTCAATATAAACAATTACTAATGAGATACTTTCCTGTCTTTCTTTATTTTAACTAAGTCTTCAGACTTCAGTGTGTATTTTACCCTTCCAGTACATCTCAGGTAGACCAGCCGTGTTTCAGGAGCTCAATAGTCACATGTGCTGATGACTCCCGTACTGTACAACACAGGTTCAGAGCAGAGTCATATTCTTGGAGAACAGTTCTCCCATGAATTTAAGAAATGCATAAAATCCTGTATCTTCAAATCATCTATATATATAAAAAGCCAGCTACTGGAACACTGGAACGACCAGTCACTATGACGCCCACTGCAACCGGCCAACTGGCCTGATTAGGGGTGGGGCCCGCCAACCTCCTGCCGCCCTCCCCCTGTCAGCCCGCCCCTGATGGGCCTTCCCCACCCTGATCTCCTCCAGCACCTCCCCCTGGCCAATCCCACCCCTGATCGACCCACCACCCCAATAGGGGGGGGGGGCAGCCAGCCAACCGTCTGAAGCCCCTCCCCCCAGCCTGCCCCACTCCCAATAATCCCACACCAGGGGGAGAGGCTGAAGGAGGTTGGCCTGCAGCCCCACTCAGGGGCAAGGCCTGCAGCCCCACTCAGGGGCAAGGCCTGCAGCCCCACTCAGGGGCAAGGTCAACCCCATTGACCAGCAGCCCCTCCTCCTGGCCACCTCGCCCCTGATCACACCCCCTACCCTAATAGGAGGTGGGGGGGCTGCAGGCCAACCTCCTTCAGCCCCTCCCCCTGACCAGCCCTGCCCTGGATGGGCCCCCACCACCCTGATTGTCCTGCAGCCTCTCCTCCCAGCCAGCCCTGACCCAGATGGGTCCCCCCACTCTGATCAGGGGAAAGGCCAGCAGGCCAAATACCCATGGCTCCTCCCCTAGGCCACTGGCCCCTGAACGGCCCCCCGACCCCATTCAGGGGTGTGGCTGGCCAGCCCACTGCCCACAGCCCCTCCCCCTGGCCAGCCCTGCCCTGGATGGGCCCCCACCACCCCAATTGTCCTGCAGCCCCTCCTCCCAGCCAGCCCTGACCCAGATGTGTCCCCACCACCCCAATCAGGGGCACGGTCAGCTGGCCAACCACCTGCAGCCCCTCCTCCCAGCCAGCTCTGCCCCTGATTGGTCCCCCAACTCTGATCAGGGGCAAGGCCAACAGGCCAAACACCCATGGCCCCTCTCACAGGCCACTGGCCCCTGAACGGTCCCTCCACCCCATTCACAGGCGGGGCTGGCCAGCCCACTGCCCACAGCCCCTCCCCATGGCCAGTCCCACCCTCAATCAGCTCCCACCATCCCGATCAGTCCATGGCCCCTCCCCCAAGCCAGCTCCACCCCAATCAGCCCCCCCCCCACACACACACCAATTGGGGGCAGGGACTTCCAGCCCACTGCCCAATCACCTGATCAGGGTGGGCTGGCTGGCCAACCTCCCGCCATCTCCTCCTCCCGACAGGCCCAGCCCCAATCCCCCTATTGGGGTGGGCCAGCCTGACCCCACCTGTGCATGAATTCTTTCCCTGGGCCTCTAGTCTTCCATAAAATTATAGAATTTAAAATAACAGCAAATCAGATTTGTTCTATATACATGTATAGGGATAAGTACCAAAAAGTGTATCACCCAATTCAATAAGAGAAAAGAAAATAAACAAAAAACTAAATCCGAAGTGCCATTCATTTTAAAAAATATATTTCTTACAAAGCAACAAAAGTAATAGTGTTATTTATGATGTGTCATCTTTCTCTCTCAGACTTTGTTAATTACTAAAAAATGTAAATAACACATTTTTAAGTTAATGGTTATAAGGCCACGTGTACTTCTATTAAAAAAAAAAAAATTCCCTCACCTTAACATTTATTCTCTCCTACTCCTGACTCTAACCCTTCTGCCCCCACTCCCTGTATTATTTCTGTTTCCCTCAGCAGCAGCGTGGGCCCAGAAGATAAGGAAGACAAATTCGTAATTAAGTCTTTTGTGAAATGGATAGCCACATCTGTGACAGAGAGAGAGGGAGAGCTGTTGGTATGGAATTGTCCATGTTAGTCAAAATAGATATTTTGTTTGCACTGGAATTCCCTGGTAATTACTTTTTAAATGCATGTAATTGTTTTAAAGCGGTGCTGCCACTCATTCGTGGAGAGAGTAATAACTGCACAGGATGCATGAAGCATCTGAGAGCCACCCAGAGCGAGCTCAAGAGATGCTTTTATCACAGGAATTCAAAGGCTGTTTCTACAAGACCCCGAAGCAACTAATTTGTCACTCCCACTGACCAGCCAAGGAGGGGAAGTCAGTTAAATTAATTGTTTGACTGAATGGAGTGAGTGTTCATAGGCATAATTATGGCTTCAGCTACCATATGATTGACAGTATTCACAGGACAGATGCTGTGGAAAAAGGGAGACAAGACGCAACTGGATAGTTCAGCTTTGCCAATACATTCATCGGAAATATTGGATAACTGGGTTAGGATGTCTACATAGGTTTGTGTATGAAGACCCAACCTCCTCTTGAGGGGTGGGAGGAGGTGTCCAGGGGGCTGTGAACTTCAGGGAAATAGGCACCAGAAGCCAACAAAGAGCGGAAATGAAAATACATCAGCACAGAGAATGAAAAGCAAACAGAATGGACCACAATAGTTTAAATCGAAGAAAAGGTCGATAGGATTGAGGTGACTGGTAGAAAAATGACATACCTGTTTTTCCAAATTTTCTCTGCCTCCTTTCTCTTTTCATAGTATTTCCTTTCCTATCTAGATTGTCCATAGGATATATAAGGCGAAGAATTCAGATACAACCTCCAAGCCAATAATTTATGCTAAAGTGATTAATATTTCCCAAGGTTTTAGTTTTAAATTCTGCTCCAAACAGTTTTAGAGAGAAATTCTATAAATGTTCACATGTAGATATTCTATTAATAATTAACATGTTGAATAGCAAAAAAATTTTATCTATCTGCCTACCTTTCTCCTCAAATGTAAATAATTTTTTTTATAAAACAGCCACTTCAGAGGTGTTTAATTTAAGAGAACAGAAGATAAGTCCACTTTGAATAAACTGATTCTCAATTTTGGTTGCTTTTTCCAAATGTTAAACTTAAGGACCACACACTTCAGATCAACTATCAAACCTTCATTTCTTCTTACAGATTCTACTCTCCCATTAATATATGGCTTAAATATAAACAAACATAGTTTGTTGTTATTGTCATAATTGGCAATAAATTAATTTTTCAAATATCATCCTAGCTATATGCAGGGCCTTTTAAAATCTTTCTAGACCTCAATTTCTTGTAAAATGGAGGAAATATGTACAATACAGAGTTGGGGTGAGGACTCGGTGATAGTCAATAAAAAAACAACACATACAATTGCATGGCTATTTAGTGGTTTTCGGTGCTCACATGAATCTGGAACATTCTGCCCTGTGCTATGGCTATTTGCCATATGTCTCAACTTTCCCACACGTAAACTCCCAGAGGGCAGAGACCACATCTAAATGGTGTGTTTGTGCTCTATGCGTTTTCCTGGTATAATTCCACTGCCTGTCTCCTCTGCCTAGAATTGCTTCCTCTTACTTCGCATGTTAAACACTCCTTTTCCTTACTCCACAATCACCTTCAGCTCCTTTTCTATGAAACTCTTGATTCTCTCAGCAACAGGGGCACTCAGTACACTATGCCTCTATTTCACCTTGTCTATACCCCCATTATACACATCAGCCATGTGATACATTGGTACAATTTTCCCACAGTTTTTTAAAGCTATTTAAAAGTATTTGAATATAATGAATTTAATAATACTAAAAATTAATAGCTAATATTTACATAGTGCTTGCTAAGTACCAGGTACGATTCTAACTTTACACGGTAAATTACTTATTCCTAATACAACTAAGTGATGTGAGTATTGTTATTACTATTCCTATTGCAGAGATGAGAAAACTGAGGACTAGAAAGATTAAGTAACTTACCCAAGACCACACTGTGAGTACGTAATGAAGCTCATCTCCATGGTTTGGATTAGGAGTCCTTGTTTCCTACCCCCTCAATCTAATGTTTCTATTTTTTTTCGTACCTGTTACATAAGAAGTTTTATATATTTTTTGTTGTTGTTGAAAGAATGAATCAAAGCAAGGAGTTATGAGTGTTTAGGCATAACTGGTTAAAAAAGAACTCTGCCCTGAATGGTGAAAAAGTCCAGAAAAACATGCTCAATATGTGGTTGAGGCAGGAATTGGAGACACAACGGTTTTCATTGTGCCTTGCCAAACTTGTGGGAGCATATCTAGGATGTCATATGATCTTTCTGCTGCTTGCTAAAATCAGTTCTGACAAACGGGCAGCACAAGAATGTCAAGTTGAGGGGAGCCAGGAGCCAACAGTGACACATACTGAGGAAATCTGGTTTGTTGTTTCATAATATTGAATCTGAATCTCCAACGATTTCTGGTGGTTATATGTTTATGCGTGCTCATGCATTTTACTATACAAAAGTTTTGTTTTTCCTGTCCTAGGCAAAAGAAGAAAAATTGTTAGAGACTATTAATTAATTAATGTGTATCATTGACCTAACAAGTATAACAAGAAAGAGAGTAAATCCTATGAATCAATTGAAAAATAAATTAAACCTACAGCTAACTTACATTATGTAGTCTGATTACAAACACAGAAATGGATCAGAGGAGAGATGAGTCTTCTAGGAGAGATAGTTTTAAACTGTCCCTTAAGGATGTGTCACGCCGGGTCAGGGACAAGGCTGGTGGGGAGAGGTGAAAAGGAAGTAGTGGCAAGGTTGCTTGTCAGGTTTCTGAAAGGAAGCAAAAGCACCGATGACGGCAGGATTCTATTAACTGAGGGCCTCAGGTATCTGAGTCTGTGTTTGACAGTTAGTCAGGAGCCAGGCTGTTTTCGTGACATATTTCACAGGTGTTTCTCAGAGAGAGTTGCAAAGAGGTTGTCTATCACCATTGATGCTAATTATAATAACAATTCTTCCTAAGGCCTGTATTTTGAACCCAAGTCACTACATATGTATTTCCTTTCCATCACTTTGAAATGCTTCATTTCCTTTCTCTTACACTCAGACTTTTTAAAGCAGATATTAAATGAATGCAGATGGTGCAGGCAGGTTCCTGAGTGCTTGTGAACTTGGTGGCAATTTTCAAATCTTCTTACAATCCAGCCAGTGAAAAGAAAGGAGGAAACAGTGATCAATAGTGACATAATTTTACAGAGAACTAAGAAAAAATGGAGTAGACATGCAAAGACATTTCTTGATGGCCAGGGAAATTAGACACTGAAATAGATATCAGTGCAGCTAGTGGAATCTCTATTCTGGGAACTCATTGAATACACCATATGCTCCAAAAGTTCGTTCACTGAGTTGCCTGGAACAGGTGGTAGACCTCTTGGAAGCCAAGCATCAGTGGTATGACCAGATTTCACATATTGGCTAAGAGAAGGTTCATCATTTAACTTAGTATAGATTCTCATATATGCTGATTATGTAGCAAAAACTGTGCCTGATTGTTTCATTTTAAATGGAGCTATTATAGAAATATAGATGCAGATATCCTATATAATAAAGCTGTAATATGCAAATGGTCATTACATCGTGAAGAATAACAACTGACCAAGTAATGACCGGATCACAGATCAGCAGGAGGGTGGGGCATCAAGTATAAGTGTGCGGTGGAGAGCTACAGGAGGGGGCAGGGCAGCAAGCAAAGAGGGAAGGTTGCAGGGGGTTGGGGGGAACTACAGGAGGGTGGGACAGTGGGCGGAGCGCTACTGGATGGCGGCAGCGAACTACTGGTGAGCTACTGGTGCACGGATTCGTGTGCAGGGCTACTGGTAGATATAATAAAATTATATATATATAATAAAATACAAATAAGGTGATTAACCGTACCTCCGACACGCTTCCCATTGGCTAATCAGGGTGATATGCAAATTAACTGCCAACCAAGATGGCGGTTAATTTGCATACATAGGCGCCAAGCCACAGACTGAGGCTCTAGGCCTGGGTCGGAGAGGAGCCAGCCAGCGATCATTGAGACAGTGATGGTTGATGGCGGCGGCAGCGGCGGGAAACTGGAGCAGAGCCAGCCAGTGATCCTTGATGGCGGCGGCGGTAGGGAGCTGGGGGGCCCCAGCCCAGGGCTAATGACTCGCCAAAGGCGTTAGGCCTGGGCAGGGGCCAAACCAGGAATTGGTGTGAACTACAAAGGAAACACCTTTTCTGACTGCTGATTGGTTAAGCTCCCTGTATGCCACTGGTAATATTCTTAGTAACTTGGGTAATAAGAGTCCAAATAGGTGATCTAGGGTTTTTTACCACAGTCCTGGAGAAAAAAAGGAAGGTCTGCTGCTGGAGGGTTAAGAAATGTCATATCCTGCCCTAGCCGGTTTGGCTCAGTGGATAATGCCATGGCCTGCCCAATGCAGATTCTGGGTTCAATTCTGACCAAGGGCATGTACCTAGGTTGCAGGCTCCTCCCTGGCCCAGGCCCAGGTCAGGGCTCATGCAGGAGGCAACCAATCAAAGTGTTCCTCTCACTTTGATGTTTCTCTCTGTCTTTCCCTTTCTGTTAGAAAGAAAGAAAGAAGAAAGAAAGAAAGAAAGAAAGAAAGAAAGAAAGAAAGAAAGAAAGAAAGAAAGAAAGAAAGAAAGAAAGAAAGAAAGAAAGAAAGAAAGAGTCATATCCTATGAAAGACACTTCTTGAAAATGCTTAAAGAAAGTTGTCATTTTTTCATAGTAAAGGGACTGGAGTCCGTGTTGATGAAAACATCTTGGTGGCTGTGGTGACTGGCAGTGGCTGCAACAGTGCAGTGATGGGGCTGGTGCCTTCCCCTGATCAGCCTGGTCGCCTCCCACAAAGGGAGGCCAGACTATGGCTTAGGCCCGCTACCCAAGGGGAGCAGGGAGCAGGGAGGAGGACATCCTTTAGGGCTCCCAGTATGTGATCAGGGGCAAGCTGGGCTGAGGGGACCCCCCCCCACCCAGTGCACAAATTTTTGTGCACTGGGCCTCTAATATATATATATACACACACATATACATATACATATACATATACATATATATATATATATTCTTTTGAATGAACAAAGTAATATTTATAACACATTAAGTATTTATTTAGATAATTTATCATAAAGCATAACTTCGGACACCTTCAACCTTGGTTTGTGTTTGAAAAGATTGAATAAGTATTTAACACCTACCGAGCTCTCAGGGCTGGTGGAAAAACAAAATATGACATAGACCCTGCTTTAAAGAGTATTTTAGACAGATTCTTACAATATTGAAATGTGTGTAGATCCAAAATGTTTATATGTAAGTAATTATATTTTGGTTCACCTCCTAAAACCTAATGAAGGGGAAGTAAGACAAACACACCCCAAGCACTTAGTTCATTGGTGATAGAAGAGAGCACATGAGTGAGCGTTCTGTTGAGTATGAGAGACACGAGTGCTCAGAATGTGGAGAAAGAAGAGATCAATGTGGCCTCTAACACTAGGTAATAAATGCTCATTGATCTGAATTGATTCAAATCGTTTGTCCAGTTCTGCTAAAAGACAAAGCTCTCTTTCCTCTTTGGGCCACTATCAGCTCAGTGAGGGTCATCTAGATCCCAAAGTGAGTAATAATGTGGCGCTCAATTCAGTGACTTCTTCAACAAAGTACTTCCGTGGCTAAATACCCAGGAGAATATGAAAAGCAAAATAAGGTCTGATCTCTGCCCTTGAAGATCTTACAATTCTGTTGATTAAATAAGACAATATATGGGTCTAAGTAAAGAAACATTTAAATACCATTGAGCAGTGTGAGTCAGAGAGTGATGCTGGAGTTTAGTGGGAGAGAAATCATTGTGGATTAACATGATCAGGGAAGTTTCCCCCGAAGTTTAACTTATCTGGGTCTTGAAGAATGAACATAGTTTAATGGATAGAGTGCAGGCAGCAGTGCCCTTGATAACTGAATGACCACAAATCTGAAAATAACCCTTTTCTTGAAATAAGCAGCACATTTTCAAATTCTCATTATTTTTGAAAAAGGTTGATGTAGTTGTACCATTTTTCCCCATACAGATTTCTATGCAATATTCATTTATCCAGCTGTGCTGCAATAACATTTAGTCTAAGTTCAGTCACACTTTTTAGTGAACTTAATTTTTTGCAGTGCTGTGCGAACATAAAAGTTCAGGTTCCAGAGAATTAGTCTTTGATGGCATTTTAAAAGTAATGGTATAGGACTCTGAATAAAGGTTTGTAGTCAGTCATGAAGAAGTATATTCGGGACTACCAAAAACCAATTATGAAACAGCAAAGGAAACTTGGACAACTGATTAGATCAGGGGCCATGAATCTACAGGTGTCCATTCAGGGCTCAAGACTGATACTAAGAACCTGGTTAAATCATTAGTGACTGTTATTTCAAAGGGATTCTATAATTACCTATATCTCACTGAGGTTGGTCAGGACTCCACTGAGACAAATATTCAATTACATGAAGGAACAGAACTCCAATTAAAACACACACACACACACACACACACACACACACACACACACACACACACAAAATAACCCTACGATCAAATCAAGCAAGAATTTCAAAAATCAGAAGGTTAGTAAGTGAGTGTTGAGTCCATGTTCCCTATTGAGGAAATCAGGAATCAATGCTGGTTGTGTGGCTCAAGTGAGTTTTTTGCTACTGGTTCCTCAAGGACATTCCACTTACCTAGGTTTCACCAATAATCCCGTAAGCCAGTTACATTTCAAATTCTAAGTGTTTGTATCATAATTGCTTTCAATTTTACTTTTCTGTACCTTCCCCATGTTCTTTCCAACCATTGCAGATTTCTTTACAAACACGTGTTATTTGCAAGCTACTGTCTTAGGAAATCCTTAGAGACAAGGGCCCACAAAATGCATCTGTCATCATGATTTTTTTGTTAAGTCTTTGTACCAAAGAGTCACCCCATGGTGCACACATATTGTTTATTGTATATCCTTGCATATTTTAAATTAGTGCACATCCCCATGAATGTTTCTAAGACAGGCTGAAGTCAGTTTCCTAATCATTTCAAAGCAGATGTAATTTAGAAACACAGAACTTTATTAAAGGAGAAGAATATGAAGATTTCTCCCATTTAAAAAATATATTTGTTATTAATTTCAGAGAGGAAGGGAGAGGGAGAGAGAGAGATAGAAACATCAGTGATGACAGGGAATCATTGATTGGCTGTTTCCTGCATGTCCCCCACTGGGGATCAAGCCCGCAACCCGGGCATGTGCCCCCGACTGGAATTGAATTCAGAACCCTTCAGTCTGCAGGCCACGTTCTATTCACTGAGCCAAATTGGCCAGGACCCCATTTTTTAAGGGTGAAGAAAATATGCTCTAAAAATGGTCTAGGTCTAACATCCTATAGGCTATAATTAAAGGGCCTCAGGAATAGAGGTCGAAGTACCGCTATGCAGGCATACCGCCTGACGTTGTATGCAGCACCTCCACTTATTAGCTGTGCCTCCAGCTAGTTATTCAACCTCTATGTGATTTTGTCTTTTTATCCATAAAATGGGCTTAAAAGCTATATACCTGTTTCACATGGTGATTAAAATAAGAAAATATAAATAAAATACCTAGATATTTTTTAAAATGCTTGGAATGTGGTAAATACTGAAAAGTTAACAATTATCATCGATGTCATTCAAAGCGCTGCTACTGTGTTTAGCGACTCCTCCTAGTTCCTGAATGATAGCTTTCAATGTGCATTCAGAGTGGAGGGGCTCGGGGATGAAGTTTTAGAAACTGAAAAAGTGAGAAGGATTAGAAAATCTTTTGAGAGAGTTATCTATCAATGAGCAAAAAGGATTTGTGTCCCAATACAGTTTATATCCTTCAGCATCCCTTGGGACCCCGGCTATGAAAGCTATGAACCTGTTCAATTTTCCACATGAAACATTATGAGGAGCCAGGCTGGCATGGCTCAGTGGTTGAGCATCCACCTATGAACCAGGAGGTCATGGCTCCATTCCTAGTCAGGGCACATGCATTGGTTGCAGGCTTGATCCCCAGTAGGGGGCATGCAAGAGGCAGCTGGTCAATGATTCTCTCTCATCATTGATTTTTCTATCTCCCTCTCCCTTCCTATCTGAAATCAATAAAAATATATATATTTTAAAAATGTTATGAAGAAATAATAGAATACACAATATTTGCTTCATACTTAGTGTTACAATGTAGTTCTAAATATATTACTCCCTTTGCATCTAATGATATTAAATGAGGTAATACATAAGGGGGTACCTAGCACAGTGCTAGTTACTAAGCACATGATTAGTATGGTGATAGTTTTCTACATCCCTTCCTAGAAGAAATCAGAGCCCAGAGCTCACACAGGAGGCACTGCACTTCAAACAGCTTTTGTGTATGGAGGAAGGATAGCAGGCCCCGATCTGGGGCCTTGGACATTCTAACTGTGCAGACAGGTGCCATAAGTTTATATGTTTCATTAAAAACCTGAAGTTTAAAATTTATTCTATAAAAAAAGTCCCATATGATATTTTTTCAAAGGAAACCCCAAACTGAATTAGAAATGAGGTGGCTTGTGCATACAGCTACCTTATTATATTGTGTTATTTTGCAAGTGAAGCAACCGTGGTCCAGAATAGAGAAACCCAGTAGAGATGAAAGCTGTTGTCGAGAGACACATGCCCTTCATTAGTTATTTGTATATTCAAACTATTTCCATTAATTTTGATGAATTAAAATAATTATCTACTCTTAAAAATATACTGTATATCTGTGGGTATGAAATCCCTTACCTTGTGGATATAAACAACAAATAGTTATGTAGTAACTCAACATAATTCTCAGTGCCACTATCTGTGAATAAAAACAATATTTTCTAACAATGTATTTTTATTTTATTTTTTTATTTTATTTTATTTTATTTTATTTTATTTTATTTTATTTTATTTTATTTTATTTTTGACAGTGTTACAGATGTCCCCAAATTTCCTCCCCCCCCCCCTTCAGCTCCCTCCTTCCAGCTCCTGCCCCACCCCAGGCCTTCCCTATTTCTGTGTCCATTGGTTATGCATATAGGTATATGGTTCTTTGGTCAGTCTCTTCCAGTCTCCCCTCATTCCCTCTAAGATATGTCAGTCTGTTCCACGCCTCCATGCCTCTGGGCCTCTTGTGTTTGTTAGTTTATTATGTTCATTAGGTTCTATTTATAAGTGAGTTCATGTTCTAAAGATGTATTCTTAATTGTTATCAACAACAAACACCAATGATTTTGGGTACTGAAAAAGTTTCATTGTGTGCCCTAACTTTGGGTGGTGGGCACACAGTGCAATATGAATCATGTATCATAGAAGTGTACACTTGAAACCTATATAATCTTATTAACCAATGTCACCCCAATCAATTTAATTAAAAATTTATCCAAAAAGAAAAATTATTTTGATTAACAATTATCTCTTTAATGTATTTACAGCTTCAAAACACTGGTCATATTTCCATATAGTCCTGCTACCATAAGATGTATCATAATTGTGCTTTGTTTCATCATAATGTAGGCTGAATTCCCAATTCTTGAAAAGTGTTCATACATTCATTTATCTGGTTCACATTCTTTGACTCTTCACCTTATACCAGACACAGTCTTTCTTGAAAATGTTTAGTCATTCAGGTCAGAGCCTTTAAAATCCTATTTCAGTAAAGTTATTTCACAGAATAAATTTGTTCACTGCTGTCTTCTAGAGAGTGTTTGCCAGTAATATCAGGTCTTATCAAGTTAGTGCCTAAACTTTCATATCAGCACACCAGTGTATCTGATAGCAGGTAATGAGGGGCTGACCTTGTTCTGCTAAGACTTCCTGAGGCGCCTTTGCTGAAATAAACCATAGCCTTGGATACACATTTCCTTTAGGCAAAAAAACCCAACAACAACACAAAAACAACCCAACCTAAAAACAGACCTAAGTCTCTGAAGGCATGAAAGGAAAACAACTTGAAAATAGAGGTCAAAGGACAGATGAAATATCATGAGAAAGACCTGACAGAGTCGCAAAGATCAAGTGATTCCGTAAGACCTGACCTATGGCTAGGTAGATTTTTGAGTCTTGGGGTATCTAACACAGCTATATGAAGTTGAGGGCCATTTCCAAACAATGTCTCTCACAAGATTTTACTGTAAAGTTGAAATTTAGAATTTCAGGGGAATTCAAGCTATTATTACATTGAACAATTGCTCAAATCCTGCTTACTGGTATATACAAAAAGTAGTGTTGTTAATCCTATGTCCTATTTATTCCACAAAGATTTATGATGAAGCAGTAGTTCTCAAAAGTTACCATGCATGAGAATCAAAGAACTTGGTAAATGCAGATTTCTGAGCCCCATTCTGAGATTCTCTGACTCAGTAGGTCTGGGGAAATAGGGAATTTGACTTTCTAGCAAGTTCACAGGCTATGCTGATTCTGCTGGTTCGGGGAGGGCACTGAGAACTACCAAAGTAAAGTGACAAATAGATTTCACTAGAAATTGATTTCACAAGAGCAGGGAGAGTGGACATCATTGTCTTGTTCCTGATTTTAGAGGAAAAGCTTTCAGTTTTTCACCATAAAGTATGATATTGGCTGAGGGTTTGTTATATATGGTCTTTACTATGTTGAGGTACTTTCCTTTATACCTATTTTATTAAGTGCTGTAATCATAAATGGATGTTGTATCTTATCAAATGCTTTGTTTGCACCTATTAAGACCATATGCTTTTTATCTTTTGATTTGTTAATCTTCTCTATTACATTGTTTGATTTGCTTATGTTGAACCATCCTTGTGCCCCTGGAAAGAACTCCACTTGATTGTGATGTATTATTTTTTAATGTGTTGTTGTATTTGATTTGCTAGTATTTTGTTTAAGATTTTTGCATCCGTATGCATCAGATATATTGGTCTATAGTTTTCTTTTTTGTGTGTTATCTTTGCCAGGTTTTGGTATCAGGATTATGTTGGCCTCATAAAATGTGTTGGTAAGTATTGCCTCTTCATCAATATTTTGGAAGAGTTTGAGAAGAATGAGTATTAAATCTTAAATGTTTATAGAATTCACTAGTGAAGCCATCCGGTTCTGGACTTTTATTTTATAGGAGGTTTTTGATGGTTGCTTTAATATTCTCACTGTTTATCAGTCCATTTAGATTTCCCATTCCTTCATGATTCAGTCCAGGAAGGTTATATATTTCTAGGAACTTATCTATTTCTTCAAGGTTATTGAATTATAGTTTTTGATAGTATTCTAGTATGATCCTTTGTATATCTGTGATGTCTGTGGTAACTTTTCTTTCATTTCTAATTTTGTTTATATGAGTTTTTTTCTCTTTTTTTCCTTAGTGAGACTAGCCAGGAAATTGCCAATTTTATTAAATTTTTAGAGAACAAACTATTTGTTGTATTATTATTTTTTATATAGTGGAAAGTAGTAAAGGGTAAAAGGGGCCAAATAAATAAAGACAGAAGATGATTGGTGGTGGGCACACAATGCAGTATACAGATCATGTATCATAGAAATGTACACTTGTAAGTTATATAATCTTACTAACCAATGTCACCCCAATACATTTACTAAATAAATAAAAATAAAATTTTAAAAGAAGAAGTTAATTTTTGCCATAGTAGAAATCAATCTGAAAGATTGGAAAGATCATTTATTCTGAAGCCAGAAGAACCTGAACTAGACTTCTAGATTTGTCATGTTTCAGTTGCTGATGACCTTGACCTCAAAGAATGACAGTTACCTCACTGAAAATTAAAATTACAGCGCAGGCAAACCATGAAGATATTGCAGGTTTAGTTACAGACCACCGTAATAAAGCAAATGCCCCAATAAAACAAATCACTCAAATGTTTTGGTTTTCTAGTTCATATAAAAGTTATGTTTATAATATATTATAGTCTATTAAGTGGGCAATATCATGATGTCTAAAAAAATGTACATACATTAATTTAAAATTATTATATTGCTAAAAAATGCTAACTGTCATCTGAGCCTTCTCTTATTGCTGATAGAGGCCCTTTCCTTCAGTTTGTAAAAACGTGCAGTATCTGTGAAGCACTATAAAGCAAAGCACAATAAACTGAGGTAAGTGGGTATTGTAAGAATTAATTAAATATTATGTGCAAAATGCCTGACATATATCAAGTGCTTAATACATAGTAGTTATGATTATCATGGTTGTCATACTATTATTTTTATAAAATATGTATGCATTAATCAGTTTGAAAATAGGTGGATCTTATCCTATATAATAAAAGCCCAGTGATCCAAATGGTGGAATGACCAGAACAACTAGAGACCAGAATAACTGCAGTCCCTTGCCCCTGGCCAGCCTGCCCCCCAGCGGAGACCCCCATCCTTATCCGGGGCCCCCATCAGGGCAGGCTGACCAGCACCCACCCATGCACTGGGCCTCTATCTTATATAATAAAAGGCTAATATGCAAATTGACCCTAATGGCAGAATGACACTGATGTGGGAGAGAAACATCCAATGGTTGCCCCCAGAACTTACCCCAACCTGGGATCAAACCCACAACCTGGCTATGTGCTCTGACCAAGAATAGAACCCATGACCTTTCGGTGTATAGTACAATGCTCCAACCAACTGGACCACACAGGCCAGGGCTGTATATCTTGACTGCCTTAGAAATAAGGATTATTTCTTCTTTTCCCACCAAGTCACCTGCTCACACGATGGCAACCTGGATCTTGTCAACACCAACAATGGCACCACATACAGAAAGTGTTTCCACCTTTTTTATTTACCACCTTATCCTCATCCTCTCTATTCTGTGCTGTCCATTTATGCTCATTCCTACCCAGCATTGAAGTTCTGTAAAAATAAATTTTATAAAAAACACTAAAGCTTTCTGAAGATAGAGCCTGTCCCATCTTCTTACTTAATGTTCCAACTGTGGAAGGAATTTGGAGAAAAAGCTCAATTAACATGCAATGAGCTGACTTTACACAACCCTTCTTAGTATTTTATGGGAGAGGTTTGGAAATCAGAAAATTTGTTTATGTTTTCAACAACAGAAATCAGGAAATTAGATAGTTTTGTCTCTGGCTGTATGTCCCTGCCTTATTAAAAAATTGCTGGCCAATTTTAGAACTTCTAGGGGAAAACAAGCAAAATAAATATGACCCATTAATTCTATATCTCTCCCTCCTTCTAACCCCAAATAGTAATAGGTCCTGGCTGAATTAGATCAGAAATATCAATCACATAGATGACTTTTAAAGGAAAGGAAAAATAAATATTTTAGTTTCTATAATCTCCACTTGTTTTTGTTGTTGTTGTTTTCTTTTTTTAAATGCTTACCCAAGGATGTGTTTTTTATTAAGTATTTGTCCTGACCAGGAATCAAACCGGTGACCTTTTGGTGTAAATGATACTTGAACTAACTGAGCCACACCAGCCAGGTTTCCACAACTTGCTTTTTTATACAAAGCTCTCAAGACTAACCATGGATATGATGGAAATCTTTACTGCTTTAACTCAGCAATTAGATCTTTAAATCATATAATTTCTTAATTTCTGTGACTAAATTAAACCATTCTGCACATGGAAATGAGTTTCAGGGCTCACAGAGGAAGATGATCTTTCTCTTTCTGTTTGTGCCAACTATAGGTCCCATAGCCTTGAGCCAGAGTAAGTGGTCACAAAGATTTGCCAGAGAAAATGACAATGACTTTTCCTTTGTTTGAATCATGTGGTTGAGACCACACACATGACCAAAGAAGAGACCAGCACTGCTTCTGAGGTTGCTGTGGAAGGAGGCTTTGGCACATCCCGGAGGGTGATTGACTGGACCACAGCCTCTCTTATTACCACCTAACCCCTTTCCACTTTTTGTCAAGAAAACAAACAAGAATAAAGACTACCATTTTAAAGCTGTCTAGTTTCCTCAGGAAAAATTATTGGGGGAAAAAATAAAGTTGTTTCTTCTTTATAAGAAGGGGTAGATCTGGGAACAGAGTTTAAAGTGACCTCACAGAAATACCCAGGAGGACAGGTTCCTGGTGGGAAACCACAAACCGCAGCTCTGTCAGGGATTATAGACCAGGAGGGGTGTGTGTGGGGTGGTGGGGGTGGGGGCCTTGCCCCAGAAAGTCATGGTCAGGAGTGAATCTTTTTTTCTCTCTCCACTCCCCCAAAAAACACCCCTAAACCCCTAAACTTGGCTCCAACAGGGGAAAAGCAAATATGCACCACATCATAGGATACATCACACACTCCTCCCCTACTCCAGCTTCCCCGTGCCATACCCTTTGGCCACCATAAAGATTTCTTCCCACTCCTCCCCCTGCTCAGGTTTGAGTCTCTGCCAAGTGCCAGCAGCGGGGCGGGGCTGTGGCCTACTACAGAGCCTTGCAGTCAATCAGTAGTTCTTGTTCTCCTGTGGGTGACCTTTTAACTCCACACAGGCTATTTTTTTGTGTACGTGGTGTTCAGGGAAAACAAATAAAAAACACTTGGAATAAAAAAAAAGAAAGAAAGAAAGAAAGAAAGAAAGAAAGAAAGAAAGAAAGAAAGAAAGAAAGAAAGAAAGGAAGGAAGGAAGGAAGGAAGGAAGGAAGAAAGAAAGAAAGAAAGAAAGAAAGAAAGAAAGAAAGAAAGAAAGAAAGAAAGAAAGAAAGAAAGAAAGAAAGAAAGAAAGAAAGAAAGAAAGAAAGAAAGAAAGAAAGAAAAGAATACCTAGTAAGACATATGCGTGGTGATCAGATTTGGTTTTCCGGACAATAGATTGTTCGAAAATGTGCTAGGAATACAAAGTAGAACTCAGTGCTGCTCAATAACGATCAAATACTTCACTGGACTGAGGGAAACAGCACTGAAGAAATTCCTGAATCTATTAGAGCTCATCTTAGGTCTTCTAAAATAACCCATTCTTGAATTTAGCTGAGAGCAACGAAGAACTGTGCACCTGGATTGTATGACATCGCTTTTGCAACCTCCCTCCCACCACACTGCCACCACCACACTGCCTGGGAGAGCAGCCATTACCTACTCATGACTTGGTACATTGCCCTTTTTCTATGTTGAAAAATGTGAAAAGATGTAACCCAAAGAAACATAGAATAATGCCTAGTGTGAGGACACTGTTCATAGTGCTAATTAAGAATATCCTTGGGAAATAAAAATCTTTTATCTCAGTGCTGAGAAAAAGTTTGCTTGTGTTGAGTCACTTACATTGTTTTTATATTTTGGATGTTATGGATCATGCAATGGATTTTATTTTCCTTTTTACATAGCCTGCTAAAAAGCTTAGAATTAACTTTGATGTTTACCTGTAACAAGCATTGCAGAATTGCCTTATTTATTTAAAACATCTTCCTTGTGGTCAATAATCTGTTTCTGGTTCAAAAGAGAATAAAAGTATACTAATATTTTAAAATAAGATAAACTGTTTATATTGATAACGAAAGTATTTCAGGGTGCTATGCAATGAGATGAGATGATCTCCCATCCCCCTTTGTATTTCTACACAATCTCATAGGAGGTGGTCTGGCCTAATAGTTCAGAAATGTGCCTGGAATTGGACAGGATTTTGATTCCCAGATTCTTGATGTTTTAGCTGTGTTACCTTGGATTGGTGTCCTATTTTCTTTAAGTATCTGTTTCACAATACACTCAGCCACGCCACAATCTCCTTTCCTCTACTCAACAGATAAAGCTCTGCCAAAGGTGATTAGTGGCCTTCTAATGGACATATTTAAAACTTCAATTCTTAAAATTATAATCTTCACTATTAGGAGATAGTGCAGATTATAATTTGATTAAATGAGGATCTGATTCAATGAGATTTTTAACAAGTACAGTTTCAGGGCAAAAGTAAGTTACAGTTGTTTGTATGAAAATAATGCAATAATTAATAAGTAATAATACAAGAATAAACTGTTTTGCATAC
This sequence comes from Myotis daubentonii, assembly GCF_963259705.1. Lineage (NCBI taxonomy): Eukaryota > Metazoa > Chordata > Mammalia > Chiroptera > Vespertilionidae > Myotis > Myotis daubentonii. The sequence goes on from NC_081846.1 coordinate 73,478,691, forward strand.
TCACAAATGTAAACCTACTTTGCCACATCCTATATTCAGTATCCCCTTCATTTATACTTATATGTAACACAGTGACTGATACACACACACCATAGATTTAAATTATGAGATGATATAGGGTAACATAATACTATAAAAATTATTCAACAAATAATAGCTTCATTACATTATTCCTCTTCCTTGCCATTGTCACTCTTCCATGCATGAGCACTGGGTGAGTTGAATCCATTCCCAACTCATCCAGATGGAGCCCCCTAAGGAAATTCAATCTTCATTGATGGGCAATTGTATTTATGTATTTATTAATTTTTTATTGATTTCAGAAAGGAAGGGAGAGGGAGAGAGAGAGAGATAGAAGCATTAATGATGAGAGAGAATAACATTGATCAGTTGCCTCCTGCAAGTCCCACACTGGGGATCGAGCCTGCAACTTGGGCATGTACCCTGACCAGGAATTGAACCCATGACCTTTTTGGTTCAGAGGTGGATGCTCAACTACTGAGCTATGCCAGCTGGGTGATGGCCAATTTTATATACAAGATAATAAGACATGTTTTATGGGGAAACCACAGGTTATGAGATCAGATATTTTGAAAAACACTATACAAAACAAAGTAAAAACTAGTCTATTTTTAAAAAATATATTTTTAAAAATATATTTCAGAGAGGATGGGAGAGGGAGAGAGAACTAGAAACATCAATGATGGGAGAGAATTATTGATCAGCTTCCTCCTGCACACCCCTAACTGGGATTGAGACCACCTGTGCCCTGACCTGGAATCGAGCCATGACTTTCTGGTTCATAGGTCAATGCTCAACCACTGAGCCATGCTGGCCAGGCAGAGTAATTTATTTAAGAAAATGTCAGTGCTTTTAATATGTTAGTATGTACATGAATTCTTCAAACCAGGGACATAGAATACAGCTTTTAACAAATTTATTTTATCATAATAATATTTTCCCCTTCCTAGAATCATTTGGGAGGCTGGATTTCTGGAGAATCAGTTTTGGGAAATGCTACACTATTCTAAAATTTCTCTTTTATTGACTTATTAAGGTGCTTAAAATTCTCACTTTATTATGAGAAATTGCTACTTGAAGAACTGATGAATCACACCTATTTATATCAAAGCTCTTAGGCATCAAGTGTAATCACCTAAGCAGTTTACAAGCTTCTATGTAGGAGAAAAAATAGACTCAAGCAGATGGAAACGCCCCATGTTGTCCAGGATAGGGACCATGGTCAAGAGAGCAGATCCAGATGGAGGAACTGCAGAAGTTGAAGCACAGCATGAGGGCACCCTGGGAGGAGGTGGTTGAAAGAGGGATGGGGAGGAGGTACTGAAGAAAGCAGTAGATAAGAGTGTCTTGGGCAAACTTGATGAGTCTGCATGGTAGGTCATGGACAGATGTGAAAGCTAATATATCCCATATTAGATGGTAAGAAAATGGCTAAACATCTATCCTTCATCTTTTGAGAACTCCTCATGGCATTAGTTTGAACTACAGATGTTAGGTGACTAGTAGGGAGAGTCTAAGATAGCAGTATTGAAGCCAATGTTTGTTACCTCATGCTGCACATCAACATCACCCAGGGCATGCTGGGAAAGAACCAACTCCTGGCTCCAGTTCAAGTCATTTACACCAAGATTTGGAAGGTCAAGGCCGTGACACTGGTAATTCTTTAAGCTTCTTAGAAAATTGTAATGTGCATGCAGGGTTAGAACTACTGCCTTAGAGAAAGACCATTCAGGCAATAGTGGGAAACAGAAGATAGTTTCTTAAGCTACTGCTTAGGGGCGAAGTTTTCTTCCCACAAAAAGCAGTTCCTAAAATACATTAAGGATAAAGTTACCATATGACCCAGCAATCCTCTTCTGGGTATCTACCCAAAATACTCAAAAACATTTATTTGAAAAGATATACGCATTCCTAAGTTCATTTTAGCATTATTCACAGTAGGCAAGACATGGAGACAACCAAGGCGTCCTATGACAGAGGACTGGACAAAGAATGTGTGGTACATATGTCTGGGTGTGGGCCTCTTTGGGGAGTATTATGCTAAGCAAAATAAGCCACATCTATACGATCTTTTAACGAATGTTATTCCAATATATTAAATTTAAAACAAAGCCTATCTATGATTGATAAATCCTTACCTAGGGCCAGGGAGAATTATGAAATTCTTTGAACTTATTCCATAAGCCTTTAGCTAGTTATATCTTACTTTTATTCTCTTACTATTGTCAAGGGCAATTTCTCGGTTGAGATTAACTATTTCCAGTCTCATGCTCTGCAATTAGGGATCCTACTTGCCTTGAGACTAGTTGCTGGAATACAGATAGAATTTCTCTCCAGAATTTTGTCATCAGCCTTGCATGAGTCAGCTTGTTTGATTACTCAAGTTGATTACCAAGTAGCTTCAGTTTTATTTCAGATCTTGCTGGATTTTCTCTTTCCTTCTCCAGATAATGTTCAGGTTTCCACTAAGAGCACCTTAATGGATTTGGGGACAGTATTCAAGTTAAGGTAATAGGCACATCTAAGAGGAATGGGAATCTCTGTCAAATATAGGACCCTTTTTGCAAGTGTGCCTAAGGCTGTCATCAGGGCTGATTTGATGATAGTGAGACTTTTACTGAGATTTACATGGCTGAGTTTCTTTGACACCTGGAGTGTTGGCCCATCTGTGTAACTTCACCTTCCTCCAGTGAACTTTCTCCAGCTAAATGATTACTTTGTTTATCAAACAATCCAAGGGGAAAGAGGAAAAAAATATTCCCAAAGCTAAAGGCAATGAAATAGTCTGCACCATGATGACAGTCTTATGCCTATTATCTAGATCAAGCATGTCAAACTCAAGGGCTAACATGGGCCAAATGAACAAGGTTTAAGTTTATATGGGCTGCAAAAAACCAAAAGCTTCAATTTTCATAGAAATGTTGGGGTTTTTTAGATAGAGACCTGCTGAATACAAAGGGCTGAAATAAATGAGTAATCGTTAACATAAAATAATAGAACATTTTAATAAAAATTACTTTTTTTCTTGAACATGAACTTATAAGACACTGAATAACTGCACAAATTAGTAAGTGTAATGCAAATCAGCCTATTTTTTTTTTGTTCCTCAAAAGTGAAATATTTCCTGTTGTGCACAGCAAACAAGTCAGTACAAGACTAATGACATGGCAATTGGCTGCTAAAATAGTCGCTGCTAGTATTAGTGGAGAGAAATGTTGCACCTGCGCATAAGGGAAATAAATGCAACACGATTATAGTAACCAGTCATTAGCAAACGTTGGAAGTTTGTTATTAATAATTATGTATAACAGGATATTATGAAAATTGTTATGAAATTTTTATTAAAACGTTTCTTACATACCGTTATATTGGCAGGGCTGAAAAAAATATTCATTACCGGCCACATGCGGCCCGCAGGCTGTGAGTTTGACATGCTTGATCTAGATGAATTTTGATGTGCTGGGTTTCCAGCCAACTGTAGTGGAATCTGTTCTCCCTGCACCTCCCCCTTAGGCCCCCAAAAAGAGAAACATAGCAAAGAGATAACTATACAGAATTCTATTACTCAACATTTTGAATAAGAGAAGTATATTTTTTCCACTTCAGATAGTCATGGAACTTTATAGAGGCAGAATACTCATCAATTTACATCACTGAAAGTTTGCACCATGTCTTTTTATGTTTCTTCTGAGTGATTCCTACCATGGCAAGTATTTCTCTTTGGGAAATGGACAGAATGTCAGTATAAATACTACATTAGTTGAGATTAAAAACATTTTTAGTTGGTATTAACATAAATGACAATCAAGTGCAGAATGGCTCCTTTGATAATTCCTAAGTAGCCATGCAAACACAGAAACTCCAGTGACTTGTTTTCCCCTTTAGAATTATCTTCACATCTTCCTTATTTTAACATATGACCTCTTTAGTCTCTTGGCAGCAAAGTGGCATGTTCTATATTAATAAGATGTGGCCAAGCGAACCATTTCATTAGTATGCTCAGACAATTCAAATAGCATTTCTATCTAGGCTTCTCATTTTTAATTTTTATCTTAGTACTAGCATCCATTTTATCGGACTGACAAGATACTCCCATCATTTCACTAGCTGTGATTTTTAAATAATAAACATTTTTCTCTTTCTGTTAACAAAAGGAGAAACATAAAAGGAGAGAGAAGCATGATGATACAATTGCTTTCTCATCTTTCATTACAAAGCACTGAAATGGTATAAATCAATTCAGAAATATTTATTAAGAGCCTATGATATACTTGGTACCATTTAAAGTCCTGGTTTCAAAGCAGTGAACACAATTGAGCAAAAATGCCTACCTTTGAAACTTACTTCCTGGTAGTATTTTTTTTAATGGGCGATCAAGTTAAAGGAGTTGAAGATAACAGGTCTCAAGAGAAGTGTTGAAGTTAAAAGTATGATGCTAATGGTATGATCCCACATTTTAAAGGATAATAGCATTGTCAATAATAGTCAACTGTTATTTAGTACTTACTGCGGGCCGTGAATTATTGAATGAAGTTTCTTACTTAATACTCACAACTTCTTATGAATTTGGTACTTTTAAATTCCCATATTACAGATAAGAAATGTGAGAGAGTTTTAGTAACTTGCCCACAGGCACACAACTGAGAAGTGGTAAAGCTAGGACCCAATGCCCTGGAGACTGGTCTCCAGATCAGTGCTCCTCACCCCTTCGCTTCATGCATCTCTTGTACACAAGATCATGACCAAGATACAAAACTAAGTATTTTAAAATTAGGTGTGTTTCATCTTCAGTGCCAGATCTCAGTTATTTAAGAAGTTAACAGCAGAGTTCTTAAAAATTTGATGACAGATGAGGATATGGGCAATTAGATAAAGGGTTCATATATTTTACCCCTAAACATCAAAGAAATGCCTGAATTATTGTCATTATTTTTTGGAGTCCAATAACATGACAGAGAGGACAAGCTTTTTTATATAACTTAGTATCATATGAAATAGGATTACTCTGTTTTTTCATTGTTATTCAACTTATAATCCAAATATTGAGACTGTGAACTAAAATTGATTAGTATTTATATTGCCACTTTGCACCTTTCAGAAGAGATTGTTTCTTCCTGCTATTTACTTGCAGAATGAAGTGAGGGAAAAATTATAGAATGATTATGATTTATGCAATAAGTTGCCTATGCTGGGCAGCCCTGCTGTTAGCCAATTCTAGTATTTAGCTCAAATTAAACCCCATTTCATTTTTCCTACTGGAAATTCCAAACACTCCCACACTTATTTAGCTCTCAGTCTAATTTTTATCATTGTTGTTCTCCCCAACATCATTAATTGAAGTCATTTGACATAAATCATAATCTATTTATTTTTAAACTGTTTTCATGGTTTTTAAACACATCACCTTGCATCATCTTCTGTTTGACACCACATTCTAACTATTCTCAATTATTTTCCCCTAATTCCTTTTTCTTTCTTTCTTTCTTTCTTTCTTTCTTTCTTTCTTTCTTTCTTTCTTTCTTTCTTTCTTTCTTTCTTTCTTCTCTCTCTCTCTCTCTCTCTCTCTCTCTCTCTCTCTCTCTCTCTCTCTCTCTCTCTCTCTCTCTCTCTCCCTCCCTTTCTCTCCCTCTCCCTCTCTTTCTTTTTCCTGATATTGAAACAGATTTTGGTGGAGTTACTCTTATTAAAGTAAAGTAAACAGATATTGGTGGTTCTGCCTCCCTGGACACTTTCTTGGACACCCTCTTGCATCTTTCATACTAATCACATGCCCTTGAGTCAGTCTTGTAGAACCCTCTCATGCTGAGGGCCAGAGTTTGAACACCACTGCATCAGACCACATTCAGAGGTAATCCAATAGGCTTGCTCTAGCTTTCCAGAGGAGCACAGTACGCAGTAAATGCATTATAAAGGGCACAGTGACAAATTCTGGGGATGAACAGGAGTCCAATCCAATTTCCCGGGAGAGAGCATCCTAAAACAATCCTTTCAACAAAAGTACTCTATTTAGGATGCTCAGTCTTTCTATTTCTCTACTATGTGCCATTTGATTTTCAGAGATGAAATTCTGCATGGATCTTCTCCATTAGGATGATCATTTAGAAACCAAGTTGAAGTCCCCTCAAAATAGCTGGAAAAGGTATACATGAACACAGCAGGGGGAGGCACTGTTTAAATTATGTTTGCCTCTTGACCTTTATTCTGAATTTTCTGCAAACTTGATTGCTACAATCCCCTGCATTTGTACAAACCACTTCAGTTAACCAAGTGGATTTTCAGCTGCTGCTTAAACTAACTGATCCTGTGAGATAAGTAAAGCAGAGTACGAAGCCAACATAAAGTCAGTACATATTACCAGCTAACTTGAAACCAAGATTCTGTGTTTATCCAACTCAGTGGTTCTGCCTCCACAAGAAAGAATTGTTTTTGTTGGCACTTGCTCATCTCCACAGTGATGTTCTTCTTGCTCACTGTCAATTTTCTGGTGCCTGGACTTTCCTGGGACATCCTATAAGCAAGTATTCTCATTAGAGTAGAATACCATTATACATCATTGATGGTTTCAAAATGAGACTAAATCATTAGAGAGGATAAATATGTTTTTTCTTTATTCTCAAGAAAGGAAAAATTATATGTTACATATTTTAAAAATTAACATTTTAGCATTTCAAAAGGAAATCCTCTCTTCCTTGAAATTCATTTATATGAACTTCTATATTTCCTAATAGCATGTAAATGAATTACATCCTTTTTCATATTAATGATACGAATAATAGTTGCCATTAACCACCAAGCCTTACAATAGGTCCAGAATTAAGTATTAATGTCCTTGACTTACAGATGGAGCTTGTATTTTTCTTAATGTTTTCCACAAAGTTTTTGTTGGTTTTATTTTGTTGTTGTTGTTGTTTTCTTCATTTTTCTCCAGTTTATCTTCCATAAACTCTTTACTACTTGGCCTAAGACACAAAGCTTTTAAAATCGGACTTCTCTATGCTAAAAGATCCTTTTCCTGATTCTACTTCACTTTCAAATGACTTCCTCCTTTATTGCCAGTATTTCAAAACAGGACCATTTCACTGTGGTTTTACAATACACCCAGCCACACCACAATCTCCTTTTCCACAGACAGAGCTCTGCCAAAGGTGACCAGTGGCCTTCTAATGGACATATTTAAGACTTCAATTCTGAGAATTATTGAAACCACCTTATTCTTTTCTTTCTTAATACCCATACTAGTCGGCATCAAATTGTTCTACTTGTATGACTATTCTTTTGAAGATGCCTTTGTTGCTTCTTCCTCTAATTGCTTAAGTGTAAGTTCATTCATTAGTTGAATACCAATCTTGTCTATTTTTGCTTAACACTTTCCCCTTGAAAGTATTTACCTTCAAAGTTTCAACTTTCACCTTTAAGTTCATGACTCTCAAGTCCGTACTATCAAGCCTTGATGCTTAGCTAGTTTCTAAATATCTCAGTAACCATGCTGCCCGCTCCACAGTCAGCCCAGGAGTGACCTCATTATCTCCCTTTCCCATGCTGCTTTCTGCCTTTACTTCGTTTTGAGTCACCATCAGCTTTTCTTTCTAACCCACTTCTTAAACTCTGTCACTTCTATCTTAACCATGCTGCTTGTTTCCATGATTTTTCATCTGTTCCCCATGCTGCTGAACCAACGGTCCTGAACTGTGTGCTAGGACTATTGCAATACTTCCTGATTGGCATATTGATTTCCAATCTCTTGTCTTTTTCAGTCTATGATTCCTATCACCATCACCCTTCCCTTCCTAAACAAAGACTGCATAACAATTTCCTTTATGTAATGCCTACACTGCCCTCTATTATAAAGAGAGTGAAATACAAACTCTTTAGCCTGGCATTTTACTTACCAAGTCACCATAAACCTCGATACATATCTAACTGCAGTCATCAGAGTCTTTAACCATTATCCCTTATATTGCACTTTCCTACTTTGCTGATTTCATTTACAGACATGCCCTGGGTAACGACATTTTGGTCAATGATAGGCCATGCGTATGACAATGGTCCCATAAGATTATAAAGGAGCCGAATTTCCTGTAAGAAATGGAATGATGTGTGGCTCAGGAAATTGTGTTTTTCTTGCTGATGGGAACAATATCTATGGGACTCGGCAATGGATTATCTCTCACTCATGGCACCTCAGCTTTGAGTACACAAATCACAGGTCAGTCAGCCACCAACCTGCTCCAGCACAGAGGAACCTGCTCTCTGAGTGCCACCTATTCAGAGGGGGCTCCAGCCCTCCCAGATCTCGCCTATGGTCTTCAGAGTACATGGCCGTAAATTTTTCATTGAGGGACCAAGATCCTATGCAATAAACAGGTTCCCAGAAAGCCACCTTTACAAGCATTAAGGGTCACTGTCATTTCAGTAAAAGCTTTCTGTGGTAGTGTGATGCTTGCCTGTCCCTGTACTTTGGAAATATTTTTAGATTGTAATGATGTAAAACACTTAGTTTATTTCATCCATCAATTTAAAACCAGAGAGAGCCCTTTGTGCCAGATAGGGTTAATGGAACAAAAAACCAATTTTCAGAGACATAATATTGGGCCCTCAGTGCTATACCTTTTCCATGTTTAATGCTCTCTTTTTAAATACCACGAATGTCCTTAATCTGACCACTACTCCAACATGTAATAGCTAAAACCAAATTGCCCTGCCAATCCCCTATGTTTCTTTGTCTCTCCATCTTGATTATTTTTATTCCTACTGAGCCTCAGGCCACCTTTCACTTTCTCTTGACAGTCTCGATTACAGTGACCTATGCCTATCCATCCATCCAGTGTCTCCTAGCTATTTCCATTCAACCCAGTCTACATCCCTGTGAACAGAATCATATCGACAGTTTTGATGGTCTTTTTCTGATCTTCTCAGAAAGAAGCCATGGGGAAGGTTTGTGGGATAGTGTTTTTAAAGTCCTCAGCAGTGTCCAGCAATGTCCTAGGCCTTCACATTCATTCACCACTCACTCAGTAACTCCCTCAGAGCAACTTCCAGTCCTGCAAGCTCCATTCTTGGTAAGTGCCCTACCTTTTATACTGTATTTTTACTGCATGTTTCTATGTTTAGATATTTTTAAATATAAAAATACTTTTGTGTTATAATTGCCTAAGTATTGAGTACAGTAACATGCTGTACAGGTGTATAGCCTGGGAGCCATAGACTATGCCTATAGCCTAGGTGTATAGAAAGCTAGACCATGTTGGCTTGTGTCAGTGCACTGTACGATGTTTGCACAGTGCTGAAACTGCTTAACAACATATTTCTCAGAACAATCCTCATCATTAAGAGACACGTGAATGTATGTTATTTTCTCATATGGTTTTATTCCCTTAGCTCTTCTCAATTTTCTGTCATACCTTTCTCATCTTTTAAGACCTAGTTAAAGCTCTTTGACATTAACTCACTTTTGACCTCATTATATTTCATATTTTGTTGAATGAAATTGAACTAAAAAATTCTTGAATACATTTTGAACAGTGAAATATTTTTTGTCACAGTGATAAAATTAGCTAGAGGTTAGTTGTCAATGAAACAGTTGTGATTTTAAAAGCACTTTAACAGTAACTGTAGTTGCTCTCCACTTGAAGCCTTATATTACTACAAATAATAGTTCATAACAAATAATTATTGCAAATGTATTAATTTTAGATACTGTTGTGAAAAATGCAGAGAATGAAATTTAAAAATTATATATATGCAATTAAATACTTCTATATATAGTCGTGATATATTTAAGATTAATAATAAAATTGCTTTATTATAAAACCTAAATTTATATGTTAAAAAGATTGTTTTCTACACTTTATTTTATATGTATATATTTTTGTTAATATCAGAGAGTAAGGGAGAGGCAGAGAGAGATAGAAACATCAATTATGAGAGAGACTCATTGATCGTCTGCCTCCTGCATGACCCACGGGGCCAACAACCTGGACACGTGCCCTTACCAGGATTCAAACCTTGACATCCTGGTTCATAGGTAGATGCTCAATCACTGAGCCATGCCAGTCAGGCTGTTTTCTGCACTTTAAAACTGAATTTGAATTTTCAAAATGCTAGTAATTATATGCTGAGATAGAGTATACTCTGAAGCAAAGTTTTGTTTTGCCATAAAAATTCAGTCTATCTTAAGTTTCAGTAGTGCTAACTCTGTTGTACTTATGTTCCTCACAAATCACAGAAATACATGCAGTACTTTTATTATTACAAATGTAGATAGATATCACAAAAAATAATTAAGTACAAGTAATCAGCACAACTGGAAATTTATTCACCCGCCTTCCTTTTCCCCTTACCATTAGGCAATTAAAATTAATAACACCAAATAAATAATTCTTTCCCTTAAATTTTATCTCCATGAATAGAGATTCTCTGTTTACCACTTTAATCTTTTTCCTCTGTCTTGCATTCATTTAATATGCATAGTTTCAGCTTTTTGCATAGCAGTCGTAGTTTACAAGCTTGGGTTCTAATTTTAGATTTGTCACCAAGTTATTCTGAACAAAGCATGTCTTTAGTCTGTATGTAGGTTGGTTGCCTCATCTATGGTAAGTCAAATGTGAATATGAGGCTATGAAGAATAAACTAACTTCAATAAAAGTCTTTAAAATATTTAGTCAAATCGTGTGTGTGTGTGTGTGTGTGTGTGTGTGTGTGTATCAAAGACAGAGACAGAGAGAGATAGTCTGGTGGAGACAGAGAGATAGAAATAGATGTTAGATGATAGATAGATAGGTAGGTAGATAGATAAATAGATAGATAGATAGATAGATAGATAGATAGATAGATAGAGGTAGATATCAGTGAGAAAGTTATAATAAAAATGAGGTGTTTATAAAAGGAGATTAATCAGGTAAATTAAAAATACATATCTAACAAGAAACACCTATTAGTATATCTTAGACATTCTCCCAGTATTTTATATAGTTATGCAAAGTCACACTCAAGCATCTACTCTGTCACATCTATCCATAGCTTGCCTTCTCATATAAATCATCACGTGCCCATTTTACACAGACTCCCAGTCACAGTGAGATGAAGTGCTAGAAGTTGAGTTTCATTCCTCATTTACTTTCTACAAGGACTGAACCCACTACTTTTATGAAGCAGGTTCTGTTTCTTAGTAGGAGGACTTGCATGTAGCTATAAGTAATGCAGCGTTAGCTGACATTAAAAGGCACTCTGTGTGTTGTCTAAGCACAGTTTAAGTTGAAAGAGGGCTTAGGGAATAATCACTGTATGGACTATGTTTTCAGGACATTACATTAAAAACTTTATTAGTACTTTAAGGCCAGAATCATGTTTCCATTTGTCTTTGTAGTTCTAGTCTCATTTATGGGAAGTATAATAACAATTTCCAGCATGATCACTTTCAAAGAGCATTTTTAGATTCCTCCTATGCTAGTTCTACTCACAATCTCTTCAATAGCTCTGTTTGCCATTTCACAGGCCTTTCATGTTTTAAGGAAGTCATAACCCCATATTCTCAATTGGAAGTCAAGGATTGAGAATAGAGAAAATGAAGCTAAAAGAATTAGAAATGCATTCTCCACAGTCTAATTTATACAATTGAAATGATTTCTTCCTCTAGTCATTATGTTTTTAAACCCAGAGTCATATATTCTGTTTTCTACCACAGAGTCATCAGAATTCCTTCCTTGTTGTATGCACTTACTTCTAACAATCTCCTGTCCCCATTCCCTCAGACAATGGTAAATTTTATTTGAGCTCTATGCTCCCATTTTTTGTGTGCCAATTAATGGCTAACAGCAAAGGATCACCCAGGTCTTTTTATTCCCAGATAAGGCCCACTTTCATACCTGAATAACTCATCTACATCCATTTTCATGACTCCCATGACATTTATAGATGGATCACTTTTTAGAAATATATTATTTACTAATTTCAGAGAGGAAGGGAGAGGGAGAGAGGAATAGAAACATCAATTATGAGAAAGAATCATTGATTGGCTGCCCCCCCCCCCCTCATTGGGGATCAAACCTGCAACCTGGTCATGTGCCCTGATGGGAATCAAACTTAGACATCCTGTTTCATAGGTTGGCACCAAACCACTGAGCCACCCAGCTGGGCAAATGGCTCACTTTTTATCTGCTTTTCTATAACTCTGGGTCTCTGTTTTTGTTGTTGTTGATATGTTCCTCATTAATAAGTGTTTTCTATATTGCAATAGTCTGAATTACTAAGTGCGGCATTTGATTTTTTATAGCTGCAACAAAGACAGATTTTTTTTCAAAAATAATTTTTAAAAAAAGGTTGTCTAAACACATCTATAGGCAAAAAGATCTTTGTCTTTTGTCTTCATGAAACTTATCAGGCTGCTCTAATGGCATAAGAAAAAATGTCATTGAACCAGTAAAATATAGACATATGGGAAAACATACATATTTTTGCATATATATTTGTGGCATTAGATAATATAAAAATAAGTAGATGAGAAAGTGGAAAGAGTGAGCAAAATTCACATATTAAACTACTACACTATTGTTTGAAAGATACATGCTATTTTTCTGAAATTAATGAGCTTTAGCAAGTTTTAATGCACCTTGAACAGGAAAATTAGATGAAAATCTTGCTAACTATAGGGGGTTTATGACTTCTTATTCAATTCCTTTGTAGATTTCTGAAGCCCATCACAAATGTGAACGTTTATTAGACATTTTTTAAACCTAATATGGAAGAGATGATTTTGTTGTTAATCCTTATTTGAGGATATTTTTCCATTGATTTTTTTCATTTCACTATTTTTATTTTACACTATAAAAACAGCAACAACAACCAATAACATACTGTTTTTCTTCACATTTGTATGATTTTGGGAAATTATTGCCTTTTTCCCCCAGAGAAATACAACCTACAGACAAAATATAAAGTAATACCACACTGCAAAATGTACAAACCCTAGAAGTCAGCATCTTGAAGACAATCTCTAGAGGTAAGGGGGAAAAAACGCATGTCACAAGAGATGAGACAAGCACATATAAGGACAGCCAGCAGGGGGGCCGGGGCGGGGGAGACCCAGATAGTAGGTACCCTTTTCTCCTGGCTACCACCCCAAACGGGTTTTTTGGTCTATGGTCTAAGGAACTCTCTTCAAAATGATACAAGAATTGTTTTTGAATAAAGGTGTAACAATACAGGTTCAAGTATGAGTAAGAGTCGTGCCAAAGTCAAGTCATAGCCCACAGTGGAAAGGCAACCCAGAGTGTCAACATCTGGCTACTTCAACAAACTGCCTCTGCAGGACCCAAGAGGGAATCTCAAAAAGATATGAGGGTTCAAATCAGCATGTACATTGGGTCCCTACGAACCCTGTAGGGCTGCTTTCCTAACTAGAGGATCAGCTTAGTCCCCGAAGTGACTGAGACAGACGCGGAGACTGCCAAAGTTAAGAAAGTAAGATGGAAATTGTGCTTCCTTCAGAATGAATGGCTTCTTACTTGCCTTTTCTCCAGGTCTGGCAACTGCTTTCTCCCCTGTTGCTGCAGGTGTTTACTGCCTTACGCTTGAAATGAAAGGTGAACTTTGAGGTGCCAGGAACTTTGAGCAGTCCTGAGAGGGCAGGGGGTCTGGAAGTGTAGTCATCAGCACAGGCTGTGCTCTCATAATGGCTTCACCTTCCTTCGGTCTGAGAACCTACCCTGAGGTCAATCTGAAGTTTGTTTGCAAGCCTGGGGACCCCTCACTATCCCACGGGGGCAGCGGGACAGAAGGGGGTCTTCAGGATTGCCCAGGTCTGAAATGTCCACATGTTTAAAAAAGAAAATCACAGCTGTTCTTGGGGCTGGGCGGGTTTCCCACCCAGTTTTAGCAGGATGTGGCTGCGGCCACAGGGCCCCTGCTGAGCTCTGAGCCCATGGAGTGGGTGGGCACTGGCACCAGCACCCAGGTAGGGAATGTGCAGTAGGAACCCTGCACATCAGGGCTCAGTGTCTGCAAATGGGCTCTGAAGGAAGAGCTGGCTGCCTCCTCTTGGCAGGAGGGAACCTGGGGAGTGGGCTGGAAGGCAGGATCTCAGATTCATATGCAGGAGCTGGCCCAGGAAGCCAGAGCTGGGCGAGACCACACTCACTCCTCCTCTGCTTGATGCAATGGGACATGTCCTTCAGGCGCAACTGCCTGGTCTTCAGGAGGTAAGCCTTGTAGATGGCGGGTGACCGGGAGATCCTAGCCTCCCGGTGGACCAGGACCTTGCCTCCCTTTTCCCTGACACAGTCAATGAAGTCTATTGCTTCTGGAAAGTGGAATTCATGTCAGCCGTGTGGCTGTCTTCCACGGGGATCCGTTTGTAGTGTAGGTGGCGCGGCAGGCCTCGGAGGTCCGAGACATCCAGCAGCAGGGCCTGATGTGCAGCTTGGAGAGGAGCTTGCACTTGGATGCACGGTAGGCACTTCCAAGGCAGAGGAACAGAAGGATTTCATATGGGCCGCCCTGGTCACAGGCTGGCCTGGAGCTGATGCTGAGCACGGGTTTCCCACACTGGCTGACCAGGGCCCTCTCGGGTTCAATCTTCTCTTAGAAATGGGTGCCCGCTGGCGACATACAGGAGACCCGGCCTCCTGAGCCGGGAGTCAGAGGAGTTTCTCTACTCTTCTTTCTCACCCCTAACACTTGCTGCCCCTGAAGCCAGGCTCCATTGATTTTTAGAGAGAGTGAAAGAAGGAGGGAAAGACACACAGAAAATTGATGTGAGAGAGACACAGGGATTGGTTGCCTCCCGCACGGCCCCAGGGCCGGGGATTGAGCCTGCAAGGAGGTATGTGCCCTTGACCTGAATGGAACCTGGGACCCTTCAGTCAGTTCACAGTCTGGTGCTCTATCCACTGAGACAAACCAGCTAGGCTGGAAGAGATGATTTTATATTTAAAGCATATATCATTAGTACTTGATAAAGAATAGCGGTTAATTCAATTGAAATAACAAAGTGCTGTAGAAATCCATTAACTTCAGTAAATGTCAAGAAATATGAAATGCTCTTATTTCTCTTCCTAAAAAGGTGTATCTAATTTGTCAAGTGAAAACAGCCACCTGAGAATAGATTGTGTTTGAAGTGGCCTCGCTGGAATTATAAAATCCCTAACAAAATTAAATTGCATTACATCATCTAACCACCTGATTGATATAATGAAAAGAGCCAATGTTTGAAGCTATCTATAAATTCTAATAGTCTTTGGCTGATTGTTTTTGATATAATGTTATTGGTCACCTATTATGTTCAGTTCCCTATATAAATGTTCTAGAAACACCAAGGAAAATAAGAGAAACAAAATCCTTGTCCTTCATATTGAGCATTTAAAGAAACAATAATGGTAAAAAGATAAACAATACAGAAGGGTAAGATGTGGCAATTGCCAAATGGTTGGCATAGAATAAATTTGAGGAAGTGAACTGATATATGATATTGAATTTAAAGAAATGAGCAGAATGCCTGGCAATAGGTGAGTAGTCAATGTATGATATCTGAGAAAATCATCTCCTCATCCTAGAAAGACGAGCTAGGGAGAAGGAATGTAAGTGCTACTTTGCAAAAAAGAATTTGACTCATAAACTAAGAGGAAGCACCAGACGACAGTAACCTAGAAAGTAAGGGTAGGAAAAGCAATGATATTGAGGAACAATGACTATAACATTAACGTTTAGAGGTTTTTAATTAAACCTATGCCCTTCCTTGTAGTTTGAGGTGAGCCATAAACCCATCAGCAACACGGAAAACTAAAGCAGTGCTTCTCCAGGGAGTGCTTGGGTTTGAGGTGGACTCCGCAGAGTAGACATGTGGCATTAAAATGACCCTGGAGATTCTAGTTCTTTTCTCTTGAAATTCACAGGATGTAGTAAACAGTTTGTAAGATTAGTTGGAAATAAATGTGTATGTGGAGGTGAAAGAGCATGAGGTCAGTGAATATCCATCTAAAGATTGTGGGACACGTTGCAGAGATATGTCAGTTGTGTAACTGGGGCAGGGGTGTGTGTGGAGAGGGTCAAGGCAGGACACCAATTAGGAGGCTAGGAACACTAGAAGTGTCTAAGAGTAAACATCCTCGCCTGAATATTTTGACAGTTTATGACTGACAATGTGATTGCAGTTTATAATCCGATTCTGGCGTTCCAGTTGCCAATTTCTGAGTAAGAAACCAGCCCTCTGTACTTAGCGGTTCTGTGGTTGCGAATTCCAAAAGGGCACAGTGAGGCCTCAGCTGGAAGGTTTTGCATGTCTTGGGTTGATAAGATAAAGTTCTCAGATCTCCTTAATTAAACTACAGTGGGCCTGAGAGTGAGAGAAAGAAACAATAGTTAACCAGTTAACAGCTGTGGGCCAACTAACAAAAGACAGCTCACATGCCCGAATGTATGTTAAAGTTTTGAATCAACTTCTGTAGAAACCACTAGAAGCCACCACATTCTGCTTATGCTTGAAGTTTCAAGACTGTCGGCCACCCCAATCAAAAGTAGTAAATATTTCTTCCTAACAGACTGCATCTGTCAAAAATTTGTCCTACTTAAGTTTTTCCCTCCTGCCCTGCTTATCTGTAGCCAATGTAAATTCTTTCAAAATAATTTATATCTTTACTTTTCTTTTCCAAACTTTTAATGCATAGAAGTGCCTGTCAACTCCAGGATGGTGAACATGTTGCCTTTTCCACTTAGCACTGTATTGGTGGGGAGAGGTCCTCGTCCCCACCGGGTGCCGGGCGGAGTGGACTTCTTGCAATACCCCCCAAAAATGATTTTTCTGAGGCTTGAGGATGAAATATGGTAGAAAGCTTTATTTCTGTGGAATTAAACCCCTGAGTTCCCAAGGTCTCATCTCCCTTTGTCCTGCCGAGGAAGAAATCCCATTTGCCTTCCGCAGGGCTAAGGTCAAAGCCAGTGTCGAGAGTTTCTGTTCCCCGTTGGAGCAGTCCAATCCAGCATCCCACTAGCTTACTCAGTGTTCCCCACTGCCGTCCCTCAGTCCATTGCATGTGGGGTCTCCGTAGCTACGGGGCTATAGAAAGAACAGGGCAGAAGCAAAACCAAAGGAACCAGAGGGCCAAGAACTAAGGACCAGGAGTAACAAATGAGATAACTCCTTTATTTTGGGATTATGTATCCCCAAGTTTTCACAGGTTTGTAGTGGCCCCATCCCCTCCGGCCAATGATCTCTGTTCCCAGGTTCGACTGACAGGCAAGTCCCTTCCCTATGCCACTGCACTCACTGTGCATGCTTCTATCTCCCCTTTGTCCAGGCCCTTCCCCCAGTAATCTGCAAGGAATGGGCCAGTGGTTCCCTGGGGAGTGTGAAATTTCAGCTTCCTGGTGAAGCTGCCCAAGTGACATGCCAATAGTGTCAGGCATTCCCTTTGCTCCTTTCCTGTTATTAATAACTAGCTGGTTACAATGGTATCAGTCCTGCTGCTGATGGTTTACCCTTCATGCCCTGGGACCGGGTCTTTCTCAGGCTACCATCAACTCAATAAACCCTTTCTTTTTTAAAAAAAGCTTTTACCTGTGAACATTTTTTTTTTGTTAAACACGGTGATTCAACATCTGGGGACAGGAATTCTTGGAAGATTTTTATTCATTTTGGTACCTAGGCTAGGATAACTGAAAGGCTAGCCTTAGCTGGGACTGTGACCCAGAGAACCTAATCAAGGCCTGACCTCTTCATGCAACTGGGACTTCTCAGGACGTGAGATCCTGTGTACATGAATCCTGCGGGAAGGAAGTGAGCAGGATTCCGAGAGACCAAGGCAAAGCTTCAAGGCTTCTTATGATTTTGTCTTGAAGTCAAAGTCATGCAACATCATTTCTTCTGCATTGTATCAAAGCAATTACCAGATTCAAGAGAAAAGGGCATAGACATCACTTGTCAATGACAATGTTACCAGGACTCCAAAGTTTGCATCTGGCTGCCTGCGTGCACTGGCCCAAAGAAATGCATGAGCAGAAGTTTGCAGTTTAGAAATAAAAATAATTTAATATTGAATTGGCCAATCTGGAGAACAAGGAGCTCATGCTCTAACAACCCCACTCCCGATGGTGTGCAGGTTACCAATTTATTATACAGGGCAAAGTCACTAGGCACCAGGGGTTACAGTTGGAGGTTGTGCTGGGAGCTGATTGGTCAGAGGTGAGATAAGGATAATAAATTATCTTTCAGATCCTGAAGATAGTTCTGAGGTGAGTTCCAGTGTTCCTCTGTCTGGTTTCATGGGAAAGTAGCCAGGAGGTCATTCCATATTAGGCTCAGGAGCTGAAACATAACTTAGGTCAAGATGCTGTCTTTATCCTGCCAGAGGTTTGGACCCCCTCATCATCAGTCAGATCCAGGCAATTGTCCTCTGCTGCCTCCCGGGGGTTGCTGATCACTGGGGGAAAGGTTAGGTCCCTGACGTGAAGATACAGAGGGAAATATGCTTTCTAGATTAGGATTTAGAGCTAAATTTAGTCATAGTCAGAGGACCTTCAGTTTCAGTGCGAACGTCCAAGAATCTGAGGCCATGTTTAAAACTGCCATATATAGATAATAACAGGGGGGAAAAAACCATGTGTCAATAGAAAATAAAAGCAGTTCTAACAACTATTTTCAAAGAACCTACTAAATATTAGATACTAATTATTTTTGAAATTATTCATGCAGTTATGTAACTGTCAGGATTAGGGGGCATATAAAGGACTTGAGATGTTAGCAATGCTGATGGAAAATAAAACCAGAAGCACAATTGTTAATCAACAATGTAAAAACATTTCCAACTCAAAATGAAACTATTAGGAGGTTTAGAGTTAAAAGGGATACCATTTAAAAGGCTGAAAGTTCTTAGAAATGCATGCTTGAAAATATGGCTGGCCCTCAAAAAAATCACAGAGACTAAAAATGATGCAATCAATTATTCAGATGTTTCAAATGTCAGTGTTTGCTATTGCTTTCACAATATCACCAGTCATTTGGTTTAATTTTTTTTCTTTACATTTAGGTGTTCTGAGTTGCAAATTTATATAGCGAGTGTTGATCATCCTTAAGACAGCCCATCACCATATGGTTTGTCTAGGTATGAAAAATGAGAATAACCTAAACCTTTGCCATGAGACAGGTAAAGGATTCCCGTCAACAGCCATTATCCCTGAGTGATGAGGTTTTAAAGAGACAACGTGTAGTGTTGCTCTTTAGGAACCTCAACAGCAATTGTGCTTTAGCTGCAGGTTTCCTGATCCAACAGAGTAGCTTTGGCTCCACTAGGCCCCTCACCTGTGTCACCACTGTTTGAACCCCTCTATGGTATCATCTGTTACCAATTGTCTTTCAAAGACCATCTGCCACCAGTAGAGGCAAGCTTTTAATATGTTGATTTATCATTGTCAGGTACTTGGGGGGTGGGGGAGTTTATTGCTTGCATTTGAATATTGTATTTAAGGTGCTTTTGTGATTACAGATGTTTTACATATAAATTGCTTTACATTAGAAAAACCTTTTTTTTTCAGTATTTTTTAAGGAAACTTCACATTCCTGTGTTTTACATTTTAATATCTTCTGCATTGCTGAGCTCTTTTGAATTGCTTTCTGTCTGCACTAGCAGTCAGCATCTGCCTCTGCTTCTGTTTCAAAGGAGAAAATTAAATGTGGGCATAGTTATTTCCAGGGAGACAGAACTTATTAATTACTAAGGAAGGCTTTGATTCAGGGGTCCTCAGACTTTTTAAACAGGGGGCCAGTTCACTGTCCCTCAGAACGTTGGAGGGCCGGACTATAGTTTTTAAAAAAAACTATGAACAAATTCCTATGCACACTGCACATATCTTATTTTGAAGTAAAAAAACAAAACGGGAACAAATACAATATTTGTATTTGCATGTGGCCCGCGGGCCGTAGTTTGAAGACCCCTGCTTTGATTGTTATTTTACCCCCAAAAGGGACAGAATAGGTCACTGCATGAAAGTAGCTTCCCACTCCATAACCTTTGCAAACCAGAAAACTATGTTAAGGTTTCACACTTTTCTCTCATTTGTTTCTGTAGTTTTAAAAAATTCTGGAAGTTTTTGGAACTGTATAGTCTTTGAAATAATAGCACCATCTACTGTCTGATCCTGGATTCATTTGTCATGCTAAGGAAATAAGGACGACCACAGAGAAATTAGGGGGCATTCGGAGTCATTTAATAATATGGCCCTAAAATAACATATAACTGAAAATTATAAAAATTCTTACCTAATAGGAAAATAAGACTAATTACATCTGGCCTTAGTCACATTAAATACATTGTAAAATACTCATTTTCCTCAAGAAAGTCTATAATGTAGTATTAAAACTTACGAATAAGATAATATTGTTATATTGTCATCATCATCATTCTTATTTTAGTTTCCCAAACTACATTATATCCATTTCTTAAACTTACATTATGTTCATTTAGGTAAAGGGGACAGGTGGGTGAGATAGGCTTAAAAAGAAATATTTAAAAACTATTCCCCTCCTCTCAGCAGTGCATGATGATGTAAGTATAATTGCTTCATCTCTGCCTGGAGTGCCAGCCAGCTCACAGGGAACACCTCTCATAGTGGGCGTTGCTAGGAGGCCTGATTGCTTCCTGTCCTCAAATTTCTTTCCCAAAGGAGTCATGTTATTTCATTAAAGAAACTCAACTGTCTGGATAAATGATCAGTGAAAGTAGGTCTCGGGGCTCTCATAAAATAAGCTACCAGCTATTTGAAGAACATAGTGTGAAATTTAGGACATTCTCCAAACCTCCTTCATGCTGATTCCTTTCAATGAGCAAGAGAGGTCAGTTGTCACTCTGCCTCATGCACAATTATCCCCTTAACTTTACAGCTCCCAGGGGACGGTTTTGCCTCCCACACATCCATTACAGGCTGGATATGGCTCTTCCTTCCTCTGGAATTGTCATCTAGCTATTCCACCTACAGCAGGACTTTTATGCTTTCTGTCCTGTTTATCATCTTTTCTTAAATCAATTTGGAAGGTTTATTTTCTATATCTTGCTTCCCACTACCTTTCATTCTACTTCCAGGTTTTTATTTCAAAATGAGGCCTCAATTTAAATTTCTTACATTAAAAAGGTTTTATTTCTACAGTTCATCGTTGTTAATCCTCACCAAAGGATATTTTTCCATTGATTTTTAGAGAATGGAAGGAAGGGGGAGAGACACACAGAAAGAGAAACATAAATGTGAGAGAAGCACATCAATTGGTTGCCTCTCACACGTGCCCTGACCAGGGTAGGGGATCGAATCTGCAAACAAGGTAGTGCCCTTGACCAGAAATTGAACCCTGGACCCTTCTGTCGGTGGGCAGACTCTCTATCCACTGAGCCAAACTAGTGAGGGCTACAATTTCTTTAAGTACAATTTCCATTTATTTTTTTCCTCCATAGAACTCTTCTTCGGGCCTTAAAGCTCAACTCCTTACATGGGCTTTGGTGGAGGTTGTGGGGCAGCACCCACAGGTCTAAAGCTGGGTGGGGGTGTTCAGACATTCAGGCTTCACAAGAACGATTCCTGACCACCTTGCTGTGAGTGGCACAGCTCACACAGTCATGTGGTTTCACATACAGCTTGGGAAGCACATATGCCTCGAAGATACTTGCTTCAGAAATGCCCCTAATGGCTGAGGCCTCTACTATGTTTCAAATGACAAATTTCTTTTTTCTTCTTCTAAATACAGTTTATTTTTTAATTTTTATTGGTTTGTCAAATTTCTCAATATGTTTTATTCTCCAAGTGATCTTCAGATTTATTTATTTCAATCACAGTTGCATTACAATATTATAGTTTCAGGTGTACAACCTATCTTATGAAGTGAAGTGATCACCCTTATAAGTCTAATGCTCATTACAATATTATTGACTACTAGATGCATGAAATTCGTGCAAGAGTAGGCCTTCACAGCCACGGCAGCTGCCTGGATCCCTCCCTTGCAGCTGTGGTGGCTCCCCCCCCCCCATCTTTATCTGGAAGGTCATCCGGAAGGATGTTCAGAAGGACATCCGGTCTAATGAGCATATTATGCTTTTATTATCATAGATAATCTTTTTGTTGTACTTATATCCTCATGATTATTTTTATAACTGGCAATTTGGGTTTCTTAATCCCTTTCAATTTTTTCATTACCTCCCCTCCTTCCCCCGCAATACCCTCTCCCAGGGAATGACCATCAATTTGTTCCCTATATCTATGTTTCTTTTCTTTTGTTCATTTATTTTGTTTTTTGATTCCACATATAAGTAAAACCATATCGAATGACAAACTTCTTAATGGCCTTGTCCTTGGGCACATACTGGGCGCAGCTGGTGCAACGAATAGAATGAATAGGCTGCACATGGCCACGGCCTTTTTTTGGCATGACCTTTGCTCCTTCTTTTCTTGGTCATCTTGTAAATGAGGCCCCAAGAGCTATTTCTGCAGTTGTTAATAACCAACAGCCTTTGCATAAAATAGTTGGAGAAACATGTTTTCTTATGATTCACTTTTCTTATTTTGGCCAACTTTTTTAGATGCCACAAATGTAGTAGATAGGAAATAGACAATGCATCGTTAAATGTGAACTATGATCCTATTCTTATTAGCTGAATATGTGTTAACTCTCCCTCTCTACCAAAATACATGAAATACAATCCCTACCTTCATAAGAGCTAACATTCAACTAAATATTTTCGCATCTTCATGTCTTTTTAAAAGGGTACTATTATCTGTTCATCTCCATTGTAGCAGCTAAATACTGGCAAAGTGCTCAATTTTCTACCTGCCCAACCTTATCTTAGTTATTATTGTAAAAGTATAGAAGGCAGTATTTTGAGATATCAATTGTGTTTTTAGTCACTAGGCAAAAAATCATGGCTTTATTTTTGCAATATATATATATATGGAGAATGCATGAAGGTGGCAAATAATAGTTGCAGTAATCATAATAATAATCTTTAATCTCATGGAAGAAAACAACAGTCACGAAAGTCAGTACATTTAATTCACAAGAGAAGGACATCTCTTTTTTCCTCCTTTTTTTCTTTCCTGAATGAGGAAAAAGCATTTGCATCAAAAAAACAAAAACAAACAAACAAACAAACAAAAAACAAGCTCCAAAGGAAGGGGAGTAGTAAGACATCTATAACAAATGCAGCTAATGATTAGGCATGGTAATGCAAGTGCTGGTTTCCCACTCAAATGGGGTTACAGTTCACTGCCTTTGGGGAGGGAGGAGAAAATAGGCCATATGGCTGGGATTAGAGTGAGGTGAGCAAGGCCCTCACATTGGGTGTAAAATGTAAGGGGGTATAAAAAAATCAGTTAGTGCCCTAACCAGTTTGGCTCAGTGGATAGAGCATCGGCCTGCTGACTGAAGGGTCCCAGGTTCGATTCTGGTCAAGGGCATGTACCTTGGTTGTGGGCACATCCCCAGTAGGGGGCGTGCAGGAGGCAGCTGATTGATGTTTCTCTCTCATTGATGTTTCTAACTCTATCCCTCTCTCTTCTTCTCTGTAAAAAATCAATAAAATATATTTAAAAAATCAGTAAGCACGATAAGTAATATTTTAATGCAATTCTTTTAAAATAAAAAGAAATGCAAAAATAAAAAGTCCAGGATGGAACATGTAGAAAAATTTTAAATAAAGACAGGACTATATGAGTTCATGAATGTCTCTGAAAGGACCATAAGTCATGACTTTATCCTAGATGAGTCTAGGAGAGGGATGGTCATAATGGAATTTGTAGTTTGGCCTAGACTGGGCTTGGCAGCAGTTCACTTTTCATTTCCTTACAGCCCCTTCTCGTTCCCATCACAGTCCAGGATACGGAACTGGTTTTGGAGAAGCCATGCATGGTGTGAAGGGCTAGTGTGTTGATTTCACAGGAAGCCTCCACAAGATCCTAGCTACATCATCAGGAGGTTACACATCTGGGGCTTGATAAGGTACAAAAGGGTGAGAAAGACCAGATGAAACAAAGGTTCTGAGCCTGGGATAAGGAGGCCTTCGGTAGGGTGGACTAAGCAACTGGCCTCGCTGCAAGGACACCAGCCTCAGCAGCAGAAGCCCAAGCAAGTCAAACCTGAGCAAACGTCATCAGGATACAGAGAAAGGCGCGCAAGCAACACGGAGACACATGTAAATTTCCCCTAACCTCAGAAGTGAAAACCCCTTTGCAAAGAGAGAGAGAGAGAGAGAGAGAGAGAGAGAGAGAGAGAGAGAGAAGAAAAGGGAGCTATGCATTTGACTCAGTTGTTTCTGAAGGGTGGTGCTACTTGTATATGTCACCACACATATCCCTCTTTGGCTTAAGGATTGTTTTGAGCTGATTATTTTGAGAAACAGCAGACACAGGAGAAATTTTAAAAACAAAGTAGAAGTTACCCTTTTATAAGGAAACTAGAGGCCAGTTGCATGAAATTCACGCATGGGTAGGGTCCCTAGACCTGGCTGGCAATCAGGGTTGATCTATGGGGTGACCGGCAGGGTGATCAGGGGGCCCCCACTGGCACCTGCCTTGGCTGGCCTGGGGCCTGTGGGCTGGGGGCAGCTCCTGCGTTGAACATCTGCCCCCTTGTGGTCAGTGTGCATTATAGCAACCAGCCATTCTTCCATTCGGTTGATTTGCATATTAGGTTTTTATTATATAGGATTTCACACTTATAAAGGAAATCTCCATTGGTAAGGATGCCTCCTTTTCCTTACCAGGAAGAGAGGGGTGGCTACATCAAGAAAAACTCCTACCAATGGAGAAGGCATGGGCTTAAACCTGAATGAGAAAGCTTATTTTCATACTTTGCCTGGTCACCTTCCCATGACTGGACTCCCTCATTTGCCTGTAGTTGAAGATGGTATTTAAGCCTGAATTTTAAGCCACTTCTGAGACTTATTAATTTGTTCCCTGTTAATAAATTTCTGTTTGTTTTCCTCATACTAATTTTTTTTATTACAGTATTTCCAGCTGCAAACTTAGAAGGGTAGAGGTAAAATAATATTTCCTCCACTACATTACCCAAAAAGAGACTGAATTTTAAATTGCAAGTGGCTGTGAATAGAAATGGGGTTTGACAAGCTACATTTAGTTTAGGTTTAGAAAATCTAAAGATAATTTTTCTATTTGCATTTAGTTACTCAAACGTGTGGTCCTTGTAGCATCAGCACATGCATCACCTGGATGCTTATGAGGAAGGCAGAATCTTGGCTGCCACGTGAAACCTGAAAAGAAGAATCTGCATCTTAGTCAGTTTCCTTCTGTAAGAAAAATAAAACCTTCTCATAAAAGAATGCTCCATACTAATATAAAACAAGAAAGAAAGAGAGAACATCATTTTAATATCGGTTCAGCATTATTAGAGTTTCACTCAACTAAAGTAGGGTGTATGTACATAAGAGGAAAAATAACTTTTTCTTTACCTTTCTAGGTTCTTGGCTGATACCCCCTTGAAATAAAAAGACAGATTAACAAGAGTAAACAAACAGATGTTTAATAACATGTATACCTCACATACACATGAAAGATACCCAGATAAAATGAGTAAACTCCCAGAAATGGTTCAAGCTACCACTTTAAATACCATCTACAGCTAAAGAGGAAAGAAAGATGTTGGGGCGTGGGGAAGCCAGTTAAGGGAGCTACACACACACACACACACACACACACACACACACGCACACACACACCTACCCAGGAAGTGAGACTATGGTCTGCTATGCATATGTATGCTTATGTCATGCCTTCTCCAATGAAAAATGTTTCTTCTGCCCTAGCCGGTTTGGCTCAGTGGGTAGAGTGTCAGCCCACAGACTGAAGGATCCCAGATTTGATTCTAGTCAGGGGCCTCTCTCACATCGATGTTTCTCTCTCTGTCTCGCCCCCCTCCCTTCTACTCTCTCTAAAAATCAATGGAAAAATATCCTCAGGTGAGGCTTAACAAACAAATAAAAAATCCCATTTCTTCCGACTTAGCCATCCTTCCTGCTACAGAGAGGGAGACACCCTTAAAGTGGACATTTCCCTTATAAAAGTATTTTTTTCTTTAGCTTCTATCCTGTTTTCAGAGATTCTCTTATGTCTGCTTTTTTAAAAAAGTAATCAGCTGAAAATAATTCTTATGCCAAAGAACCATATTTTGGCATATTCTGCTACCTTTCATATAAAAGTGACTATAGCCCTGGCCAGTATGTCTCAGTTAGTTGAGCTCCCTCTTATGCACAGAAAGGTTGCTGGTTTAATTCCCAGTCAGGGCACATGCCCAGGTTTCTGAGTTGATCCCTGGCAGGAGGCAGCCAATCTATGTTTCACTCTCACATCGATGTTCCTCTCTCTTTTTCCCCTCCCTTCCCATTTCCCTAAAAATCAGCACCCCCCTACCCCCCAAAAAGTGGCTAGAGAAGACGGAATTTTACACACATTTGTATAAAAAGCAGAAGAGAGAACAATTAAAATGTTTTTACTGCATGGAGAAATAAGAGGACAAACTTATTAATGATGTCACCTTGCCTGTGGGAGACCCTGGAGGTAAATGTTCGTAGCTCTAAGGTTCAAAAAGCTAACCCTGTTTTATCACACCTCTTGTGTTTCAGGGAAACGCCCTACAGCAGCAACTCCCTTCTCAAAAAGAGTTTCATCATCCTCCCCTTACACTACACAGGTAGTGTTCATATTCCCCTTTGAGAGATATTATGTTATATCAGCAAACTAAGTCAGCATCCAAGTGTATGCATGACTATAAATATGAGTTTGTGGTTCTATCATTCTTCTCACACAACTTCTGGGAGGTTTCTAATTACATCAATGAGACAGTGATCTAGGTCCCAGTCAACTAAATTTTTTTGGCCCAGATAATAAATATTACATGCCACAAAGTCTATTTTGCAGCTACCCAACTGTGCTATTTCAATACAAAAATAGCCACAAGAATGAACATAATTATCCTATATAATAAAAGGCTAATATGCAAATCGACCAAATGGCAGAACGACCAGTTGCTATGATGCACACTGACCACCAGGGGGTAGACGCTCAACACAGGAGCTGCCTCCTGGTGGTCACTGCTCAGCCAGAAGCCTGGATCATGGCTGGCGAGTACAGCGGTAGTGGCGGGAGCCTCTCCCACCTCCACGGAAGCGCTAAGGATGTCCAACTGACAGCTTAGGCCTGCTCCCCATAGGGCTCCTGGACATCCCCTGAGGGCTCCCGGACTGTGAGAAGGCACAGGCCTGGCTGATGGACCCCCCTCCCCGCAAGTGCACTAATTTTGTCCACCAGGCCTCTAGTGTTTCAATAAAACTTCATTTACAAAAATAGGCAGCATGCCAGATTTGGCCCCCAGGCCATAGTTTCCCAAATCTTGTTCTAGAATGTTCTACAGAATGGCTCTTTTAACTATAGGGCAATAGTAGCTAAGGAATAAGGTTTGTAGCTCCTCTAAGATCATTTCTTCATAATTCATATATTCTCTCTCAGTCTTTTGGCACATGGCCTCTGCTCCTATGGGGTCATTCATCTCTGTGTTGTGCAGTCTTAGCACACAAGGGCATGGTTTCCTCTTTTCAACCCTAGACCAAGTGCCCTTTTGCTTATGCTGATAATGAAATTCCTTGCTGTCAGATTTTTTCATGTTACTGATGGATTTGTGGCATCTTTAAAATCAATATAGATATATTTCAGGTGTTAAAGTGTGCCAATTGTAGAACACTTGAAAAAAATATGAGCTTAATAATGTTAAATAATAAAGTAATAGTAGTGCTACTATCTTTTAAATATAAATAATTTTTTATCTCTCCTTTGTTCCTTTGTCCTTTGATTGTTAAACAATTCGGCCAGCTAGATAGGAAAAATATTTCTGGAGCTTTGAAATATTAAATAAGATGTTCAAGGTCACATAGCAAATGAAAGTTGGATCTTGGCTCAAGCCTACATTTCTACTTTTCTGCTTCCTGATCTCAAGCACTTTTCACCACAATATAATGTCTTCAACTAGCAATAAGACTATATGTTAATATGGTTGAAAAATCTGTTGAAAAATTTATCAATTTTTTGAGGAATTGGAAAACTGCTTTTGAAAGTGGCTATACTATTTTAAATTCCCACCAGCAATGTATAAGAATTCTGATTTTTTATTTCACTACTAGGTATATACCCAAGAAAAATGAAAACACACATCCATGCAAAAACTTGTATATTAATGTCCATAACAACATTATTTAGAATAGCCATAAAAGGGAACAACTTAAATATCTATCAACTGATAAAAGGATAAACAAGATGTAATATGAGATATTATTCACAATGAAAAAAAGAAATGAAATACTGATCCATGCTACAACATGGATAAACTTTGAAACATTAAGATAAGTGAAAGAATGCAGATGCAAAAGTCACTTCTTGCCACATATTTGAAATTTCCAGTAACAAATTCTGGAGACAGAATGTAGTTAGTGGCTGCTTAGGACTGGTTCAGGTGTAGGGGAATAGTAAAAAATGATTGCTTATGGGACCAAGTTCCTTCATACTTTGGGGAGGTTGCAGGCCAGAATGTTCTAAAATTGATTGTGATGACTGCACAATTCTGTAAAGAGACTTAAAAAAACATTGAGTTTTACAGTTTTAAATGGTTGAATTATATGGAATATAAATGATATCTCAAACAAGTTGTTAAAATAATGCTATATAGAATATCTAAAAAATTTATATTAAAAGTTAGCTGTAATTTCAACAAGACACAAGTAATCACTGTTTATAACTAGTCTCATTTTTGCATACATAGATTTTTTTTTTTTAATTTAGATTATAACACACAAAACATTTTTAGCTTTTCTTTTCTTTTTTATGAATATACCAAAAGAATTTCTGATACCATTCTTCTGCAGAAATTTATGGGGAATGCTTCAAAGACATAAAAGAATCATTTGGGGGGAGGGAGGGGGAAAAGAGACATATGTAATACCCTTTGTAATACTTTAAGTAATAAAACAAAATTTAAAAAAAAAGAATCATTCTAGCAATTCATACTAGCTCTCCATATTAAGAACTTAATTTCCTTACTCTCTGGGAATCTTTTTCTATATGTATTTTTATTGATTTCAGAGAAAAATAGAGATAGAAACATCAATGATGAGAATCATCGATTGGCTGCCTCCTGCATGCCCCTCTTAAGGGATCAAGCCCAAAATCCTGTGCATATGCCCTGGCTGGGATTCAAACCAGGATCTTCTGGTTCATAGGTTGACACTCAACCACTGAGCCACACCAGTCGGGCTCTCTAGGAATCTTGTTAAGTGGGCTATGGTTACTAAGGGAAGTGTCAGATCTTTTGGGAATACTTAGAAAAAAGCTTGAGAACCACTAAAGAGTAATTAGAGAGCATGGTTATTTTGATCAGTCTGTCTAGAGGCGCTCATGGAATTTATTTGGGTGTCCAGACAGATGACATAATACACTCAACAATAAATATGAATAACATGTATTTAATATTCAGTAAGCTGGATGTTGTCAGAAAGGAAGGAAGGAAGGAAGGAAGGAAGGAAGGAAGGAAGGAAGGCAGGGAAGGAGGCAGGAAGGGAAGAGAGGAAGAAAGAAAGGAAGGAAGCTCAACCTCACCAAAGGTTAAATCTGATTTCTTTTTTGATAAAAATAGAACCCTTTACACTTATAATATAAATTTACTCTTTTCTTCCAAATTTAATTCTTATCCTCAAGTCCATTCTACATCCAACTAAATAAATAAAGGTGACCTAAAACACTCTTGCTATTTGCCCCTCGTACTTTGTAAATTTCTACCTTTTCCATCCCTCTATTACCACCATTTGCTCATTTGCTAAAGGTCCTCAGGTCCCTCAAACAATTCACAGGTAATTTGGGGTCCACCGTGCCTTCTTTGGGGATTGAGCTCTCTGTGGATTAAATATCTCTTTGTCTTTTCTTCATTTCTTCCCCATCAATCAAAGCTTGCTTTTCTGCTGACATATATTTGAAGGGGTCATCTCTGAGCACCTTATCTTGGTGAGAAATGCTCTAACTTTAAACCTCTTCATACAACATACTGCCTTTGCCTGAAACAAAGAAAAGGATTTTAAAGGAGGCATAAGCTCAGTGCCCTTAATCATGCAATAGGAGATATTTTCCAAATTTGTAATATTATCTGCATGGGGTATAATCTATAATGCTGCTTTGCTATACAATAATCTTATAATAATAGCCATTATTTATTGAGTATGAACACATAATAATACTATGTGTGTGAAAAATAATGAGTACATTTATATATCAACGAGGGGCCCAGTGCATGAACATTTGTGCACGGGGGTTGGGGGTGGTCCCTCAGCTTGACCTGCACCCTCTCCAATCTGGGAGTTTCTGTCTGCCTTTGCAATCATATGAGCAAATTGTCTGAGACCCCAACCCAGTTTGGGATGTTGCTCACAGAAAAATAGAGGCTTTTTTTTTTCTTTGCTTCTTTGGTGGAGATTTCCTGGAAGTTTTAGGATTTCTTTCCTAGACACTCTGATTCTACTTATGTCTCTCACCTTTGCTTTCCCTCCATCCCCCACCACAACAGTATCTTGCTCCAGGCTCACTTTGCTCTAGTGCAGTGATGGCGAACCTATGACACGCATGTCAGAGGTGACACACGAACTCATCTTTTGGTTGATTTTTCTTTGTTAAGTGGCATTTAAATATATAAAATTAATATCAAAAATATGTCTTTGTTTTACTATGGTTGCAAATATCAAAAAATTTCTATATGTGACAAGGCACCAGAGTTAAGTTAGGGTTTTTCAAAATGCTGACACGCTGAACTCAAAAGGTTCGCCATCACTGCTCTAGTGTCTAGAAGATCTGTCTGCCACCAGAGCTATGATTCCCAGCATTCCTGGTGCTCCCTGCACTCTGGGCTTCCGCTTCTGGTCCTGGGGCTGTCACCAGAACTACTATTCCCAGAATTCCTGGTGCTCCCTGCGCTCTTGGTTTTCCCCTCCTGCTCTGTCTCTGTCCCACGGCCTCCCACTCTGCCAAGTCCTCTAAGCCGACAGCTCTCCCTCTCTGCTCTCCGTCTGGCGGTTTGGGGAGCCTATTTCCCCAAGCCGCTTCACACTCTGCCTGCTCTCCTGCTCTGCTCTCTGCCCAGCGCCTGTGTATACAAATTAACCCACCATCTTTGTTGAGTTAATTTGCATGCTCACTCCTGATTGGCTGGTGGGCATCGTGGAGGTATGGTCAATTTACATATTTCTCTTTTATTACATAGGATAATTGCAATTAGCTATTCTATGCTAGCATTTAGGGTAAGTCCTTCATGACTATTAACTCATTTAAAGTTCACAACAACCATGAAAGATAAGAACTCTTCATCCCCACTTTATGTCTCTAGAAACCAAGGCTGGCAGAGATTAATAGTTTGTTTTAACTCACATAGCTAATAAGTGGCAGTACTGGTATTTAAACCAGGGCCTTTCTGGTGCCAAAGCCCTATGCAATACCAATGCAGAAATTTTAAGAAATCATTGGCCGAAGGGCAGTAAACTCATTGGCAAGCCTCAACACTTCCAATGTGTGGTACCCTCTCATAAAATATCTCAACTCTTACCGAAACCGGTTTGGCTCAGTGGATAGAGCGTCGCCCTGCGGACTGAAGGGTCCCGGGTTCGATTCCGGTCAAGGGCATGTGCCTGGGTTGCGGGCGCATCCCCGGTGGGGGATGTGCAGGAGGCGGCTGGTCGATGTTTCTCTCTCGTCGATGTTTCTGACTCTCTATCTCTCTCCCTTCCTCTCTGTAAAATATCAATAAAATATATTTAAAAAAAAAAATAAAAAAAAAAATAAAATATCTCAACTCTTTATTTTCCCCAGGCATTAGTCTAAACGTATTTGACCTCCTTCAAAGCTTCTTTTTATTTTTTTTAAATATATTTTTAGATTTCAGAGAGGAAAGGCGAGGGAGAGAGGTAGAAACATCAACGATGAAAATTATTGATTGGCTGCCTCCTGCATGCCCCACACTGGGAATCAAGGTTGCAATCCAGGCATGTGCCTAATCGAGAATTGAACCATGACCTCCTGGTTTATAGGCAAATGCTCAACCACTGAGCCACACCAGCTGGGTGACTTCTCTTATTTTTTTGAGCAGGGATGTTCTGTTTACAAGCTAGACATTTCCACCCATGCATCACTGTGGCTGTGACACTAGCCTTGGTTGGCTGTAGCTTATTTTATACAATTTGCTGCTGAGATGGTTCACTCTTTCAATTTATGTAAATCCACTTCATTGTAAATTTTCATTAATCTATAGTTATGTAGCCCTTAATTAAAAAAATATAAAATTGGAAGTCTGCTTCTAGAGATCATTACAAGTTATATTATTATGAGTTTAAATTACTATTTCTTGTGAACACAATACTTATGATTAAGAATAGTTCTAACTTGAAAAACTTTAGTAAAAATTTTTTGGTCAATAATATTTGGCCCAAGTTTGTTAGATTCTCATTAATTTTCTAAGGTTTTCTTAGTTATTGTTTTGTTTTGTTTTTTTTCCTGAATTGTGTTTTGTTTTGATATTTGTTTGGGGACAGAAATGTTTAAGTTATGCTAAATACATATGCTAACATTGATATATACATATGTTTTTCCTTAGGTTATGTTTGATACTTTGAAACATTTTGAATTGGTTTTAACTGTTTATTCATTTTTTTTTCCTGCATTTGCTAGCAAAGTCGCTATTTTGTCACTTCAGTGCAGAAACCAAACTAGGTGGTGTGTTTTATAATCTTCTCTTGATCTATCTATTAATATACCAGTACTAAGTCATTAAAATATAGGTTCTTTACTCTGTTTAGTATTTGATGTTAGTTTCCTTCCCCCATTTCTCTCACTTTTCAGAGTTTTCTTATCTCTTCTTGGATGTTTACTTTTCTATATTAACTTTGGAATTGAATTTTCTACCTCCAGGAAATAAAAAGAAATCTTGCTGAAATTTTTATTGAGATCAAATTAATGTTATGTACTGATTTGGGAAAACTGGGATACAAGTTAGCCTCTTAATCATAAAAACAGTGCCATAATATCTTTTACTGTTTCAGAGGTAAGAATTCCCCAGCTAGTTCAAAATTGATGCTTTCACTGATAATCATAAAGAAGCCAATGCTAAGCAAGGTATTAACATTTGTTCTTATCATCATCAAAACTAGAGAGCACTATATACTGAATTCCCTAGAACTCACCACCCAGCTTTGACACTAATTAGCAATGATTTCTTCTCCTCTGCCCTCATAGTCTGTGTCCCTTGGATGTTTTTTGTTGTTGTTGTTTCACTTCCGTGCTATAAACATGTGATCTAGCTTTGCTAAAATATCATCTCTTCAAAAATCATCTAGGTTTTAGTCTTCTCATTTAAACTATGGCTGTACTAGTCAAAATTAAAGTGCAAATCAGAGCATTAAATTAAACTAAAAAGTAACTGATTTATTGAATAAATAGTTCTTTCCACATAGTAGATTAAAATGACCAGGTATTGGGATAGATAATCCATTATTTCAAATCCTTCTTAGAGATCAAATAAAATACAGATTACAAAGGGAGGTTATGTTGGAACCTTTCATAGATGTGACCACATTTTGCTTAGAGAAATGATTTTAATAGCAGGATGCCAAAAGGGAAGCAAAGACATTTTTAAGAATGTCATTGGCATCTATCTGAAATTTTGCATTTAAGCCAACACTGGGTGTCTAAACTCGTATTCTGAATTAATGGTGCTCATTGTTCTCAGAACAAAGTAAAACTAACCCATTCCCCTTTGTGACCTCCACTTAACTTTCCAGCCCATCTTATGCTACTGCCTCCTCACATTCTGCGGTCCTGCTGTTCTGAGCTGCCCATGGTTCGCCAAACATGTTGGTCTCTATTTGCCTCTAGGCATTTAAGTGTATCCTCACTCTCCTCCCGCTCCTTCTTTTCCTCCACTTCTCTCATTTAATTTGACTGACAAGTTTCTCACACAAATGTCTAGATTGATATAATTCCTCTTGGAAATCATCCCTAACCCTGATATTCTGATTTAGCACATTTCAAGTGTCATTACTTGATATATATTTATATGTTTTCTTTTTCTGTCTTCTCCTTGAAGGAAGAAGATGTATTCTAGGTTATCTTTTTATTTTCATAGTCTAAGTAAATTTTCATTATAAAATAGAGTTTATAAGTATATGTGTATAAACACTATAATGAAAACATTTTCTCTCTATGGAAATACAATGCAGAGACTGATTCAGAGACTCTTGGCTGTAGCTTTGTCTGCCAAGAATAAATCCGGTTATTTGCAAGGCATTTTTCTATGTGTTTGTAGTAGCTCTAAAATGAGAATCCTAATATCAGTGATATATAACATAAAATTGCTGTGAGAGTTGGATGTATGATAAAATACAAATGTAAGAATTTTAGAAAACTGTAGGAGGAATCGTATTAACCTTAACCTGGAACCTCTGGCCCATTATACTATAATAAACAAACACAGCACCCAACATATATGCCAATTCATGTCCCTCATGTAATACCGCACAGCTAAATCAATGTATTTTGAGAGGAAGTCATTGAACTTGCAATTATTGCAATATGTCTAAAAAGCTCTGCTCCAATGAGCACATTTTATATGAAGGCTTTTCAAGGATAAACTTTAAGAGGTAACCCCATAATATAAATTAGCACAAAGAAGCAGCATTAAGTTTCAAACATCTTTGAATAATTATCTAATTTATTTATACACATATAAATTATTTTGGGGGAAAAAGTGGGGGGAAGGGAGCTTGGCATATATCTTTTGGAAAAGCAAAGTGTTTCATGGCTGTAGGTTTACTCTGTAGCTCGAGGAACTGGAAGAGCATTATCATGCTTGATGAAACAGTACTGTCTCCTGCTCAAACAAATGTAAATCAAAATGAAAGTAAGTGGAGAGATTACTGCTTTTTAGATGAGTCTCTATTATCAATAAGTAGAGCGCTTCAAGTGCTCTAGCTAATGTGATTTCTTTTCCATTAAGGATAATTTATTGTTCTATTGTATGAATAGTTGTCAAATCTTTATACAATGAGTCAGATAATTCTTTGCACAATATTTAGTACCTCTGTAAAAAATGAGATTTGAAATGTATTGAGCAAGGGACTACCTTTTAACATTTCTTGTCAGATAAAATGCTTGCTGCTGGAACATTTGATACAGACATAATCAGGTAGTGTCTGCATGTGGCAGAGTGCCCAGCAGCTATTTACATGTGGCTGCCATCTTGTGAATTAATCAGTCTTGATTTCCATGAACTAATGCAGCTGATATGACCAAATTGGTCATGTCACCATTACTACTATGAAAAAACAGGTTCAACAAATTCAAGTATTTAATTCTGGAGCTGGCTACACACACATTTTTCTGGCAATGAGTAAGATCAATGGGTTGTGTTAGTATGTCTGTGAGGGTGATGCAGTGAGGGTGGGCGAACCACAGAGATGCAACAGAACCACATAGCAGACCATGACAGCAGCTTCTGGCTAACACTTGGTAAGAATGGTCCAGGCAAGAGGTGCTAGAGTCAGGGAGATAGAGAATGCGTAACAGACTGTTATCTCAGAAGGCTGGCTGAGAATTAGGAATGCATGATGCAGAGATTCTAGCAGGATCCGTCACAGAGCTTAAATTTTGGGTTAAACTTCTGAATCAAAAGCAAGGTTATCATGAGTAAGGCAAACCACAGTCTTATAGGAAATATACATGGCTTGATACCATGGTATATATCCATGAATAGAAAACACAAGTTTAGAGACCGATTAGCAGCCCTAGGAATGGGGCAGGATCTTCATGCATTTCAAGGAATTTCTTAGGGAAAAATTGACCCGATGCATCAAAATCTGAACTATGGACAATGGCTTCTAACATAATCCTGAACTAAGAAAGAGATTTTCCCAGGGATCTAAGCTTAGATGAATAAATCTAGATGTAAGATTTAGAAAAATATAGGGAACCAGGTAAGATAAGCACAATGTTGAAGATACCCTAGTGGAAGTTTGCTGATAAATGTTTAACATTTGTAACATTTCTGGTGTAAATACTCCCCTCATGACTGATTTCCCACTATCATCATGTCATCAACTTGCTCACAAAATTCCTGAAAATATTAGCAATTGGCTATTGTGATCCAGTAAATCTAGTTCCACACTTTCCATGGATGGGTCTTTAACAGACTAAACTTATCAATTTATTGAACTTTTAAAAACTAAAATCACAATATTCTTGTGCTTAACCTATTTTGACATAGCATAGATACTGTAAACTCAAATTCTCTTCTACTCCTTTCTTTGAATGTAGAAGTTGGTTCTGCTTTCCTTATATCTAGTCTGGCATCAGTACGTGGTTGACCTAACTTGGGCCTGGTATGTCATAAACATTTAATAAATCACTGGTAAAAATGTTTGTTTATTTTTGTTTTGTTTTACTTGGGTCTCTAATAACATGCAACTCATCTCCAAATACTATGTAACTATTCATAAATTTATTCGTGTATATGATTATGTACATTTTTTCACATAGACAAGACATCCTGTTTATCAGGTTTTCATATTGGAATAAATAAAAAACAAAGTTTACTTTTATCCCCTTCATAGCATAAAAGCTGAAAGTAGTCTTCCATTTTTTACATTTTCAAAGCATTGCATTTGCAATTTTATTGTAACCTCACTGTTTTAGAGCTGTGTCGGCCTGTCTTTTTCTCTCCAGGGTCCCCTTACTTTTTGGAGAGCAGTTTCCGTGTGTTATTGCCGCTGGGATCTCAAGCCTCAGCTTTTATTGGGGAGCCTCATACATGGTGTGTACGAAATAGCTTTGTCAAATTGACTTATAACTGCATGTGTACTACATTCTAATCCCTAACCAATAAAAAAATAAAATATAAAATGAGTAATTGTGGTTGTCTGATGGATGTGCATTATTGTCTTAGAATTTCCACCACTTCAAATTATATTAATTTGATGGTGGTGTTCATACTCTGCTTGGAACACTTCTAACAGTTGCATATCTAAGATGTAAGCTTCTATCAAATTAATCTAAAGTTTTCAGGTAAGTTATTTAAGGAAATTGCCTAAGAAAAACTTCCTGAGAACAACTTGAAAATTATGACAAAGTAATAGGTAGACTTATTTGTATAAAGTTGGACCATGGATTCAGTGAGAATCTGTTACAGTGGAGACTCACTGATATGATCAAATCAACTTTACCAGAAGAACACAGGTCACCAGCAAGAGGGAAGCTCTGGCCTTCATAGTCTTTCTGTAGCTCCACACACTATCTCTGCTAATGTTATTGAACTTTTGGTTACAGATTGATATAACCTCTCCCCCAGCAAAGTACCTTCATGTTATACATCAGGACATTCTTTAAAGTCTAATTCTTCACATTGGTCATTTTCACACATAGCTCTTTCAACTTCGGTCGAACAGGAGAGTCAATATCTACATATTGGAAACGACATTTTCCCTGAAGAGGTGATGACGGAAGGAGAGGATATAAAGGAACACCCCATCTTACAATTCTATACTTATTTTGTAAAAGGTTAGATCAACATTTAGATCTTGAAGCTCTAGAGTTCAATTTTAATTTAAGCATTCTTTTTCAGTGACCTTTCCCTTTTACCACCAAAAGACAGTGTTCAGTTTGACACTTTTGTTCTTCAAAATCTACCTGCCTCTTTGACTTTTAAGAGAGATTCTGTTATAAGGCAGTCATTTCTTTTTCTTTCCTCAAGAGCTTTTCCATTGTCTTTATTAGAGTAGGCATTATTCGGCCTGAGGCAAGAACGTCCTAAGAGGAGTGTTTAAGGGAGTTAGATTATTAATGAAGAGAAAAGGGAATGGCACCTTGTCAGTGATGGGTCTACAATCTCACACTCCCTACTCCTTTCAAAGCCTGTCAGGTACCATCAGCCTGTTAAGCATAAGCTCTGATAAAAATAGATGTTAATTTTAACTAACACATATTTATTTCTCGAAGGGGTGGAGATGAGTGACAAATTACTCAGTAATAGTTACAGCATGTATATCAAATTTATGTTTTCCAACGTATTGGGAATTTTCAGCAATTCAATAATATACACCATTAATTCTAAGGTAGACTGATTGGAAAATTGAGTGCTTCAATGCAACTACTACCGGTATACTTAGTTAATACCTAGTCTAATAATGGTAATTCAATGTAGTTTGGGTTATCATAATGTGTTTTTCAAATGACCTCTGTATAAAATACCATAAAATTAAAAAAAATTCAAGAGTTTTACCAACAATATTAATATTTATTTGAGTACAAAAATGATCCAAGATGATACTGATAAAAAAATCACAATAAATATGATTGACATGACAGATACTTTCAAGGAAAAGCTGTAACAAAGCCATGTGTCTCTGATGCCAAAATAAGTTTATTTATCTGAACCAATTATATTCCAAGAGGAGTAGTTTTGTTTAATTTGGGAGAAGGCTGATTGGCCAAAACAAAACAAAAAAAACTACATAGCATTTTTCTTATGGTGATCATTTTCTAGCAGTCTGTAAACATTCTTTCCCTCACACTTCCTCTCCTTTTCTTCCCTCCCTTTAACAAATATTTAATCAACACCTAATGTGTTTTAGGCATTATGCTAAATACCTGGGATTTAAAAATACAGCTCCTGGCCTTATGGATCTACTATCAAGTTGAGATGGGATGGTGAGACCTCTTTGAAAATAAAATGTACTTGATTAAAATAATTACTTATATTAACCTCATTATAAGGATTTGAAGTGGAACAGTGGGGAAGTGAAGGACTCTGCATGTGAAATTGGAGAAAGCTCTATAATGGTGTTTTCACTAATGTGTTCTGAGAGATATATGGGAATATTCTTTCTCATCAGCATTGGGTCCCATCAGGACTTGTCTGGAGCTTTATCTCTGCCCACTCCCTCAAACCCTTACACACACAGAAACCCCACAATTGCTGGAAACATGCTTCTCCCCTGCAGCAACTTAACTACAGCCCATATTTATTTTTTATTTATTTATTTCTTAATATATTTTAATTGATATCAGAGAGGGAGAGAGAGAAACATCACTGATGAGAGGGAATCATTGATCAGCTGCCTCCTGCACACTCCTTATTGGGGATCAAGCCCACAACCCAAGCACATGCACTTGACTGGAATCGAACCCAAGACCCTTCAGTCTGCAGACCGACGCTCTATCCACTGAGCCAAACTGTCTATAGTCAAAGTTGCAGTTCAATTCTAATTAAGAGTTCTCTAAAGCTCACAGAAAATGCTGCCTCCATCTCTGTAGTTTCCTCTTAGATATAGCCAATACAATCTCACACTACTTTTCTAGTTGTTTGTCTCATCAATTAGACAAGAAACTGAGTACATGGTGTATCTCCATGGAGTCTCCTGGCTCTCCCAACAGGAAATGTAGTAGTTGGTAACTACATGCAACTAGTTTCTTTTCCCCGAGAGTTTGACAGATTCCTAATAATTTCTACTGATTCATTCCCTGTTCCCAATCATTACCACACATGTTCTGACATTTTATTTTAGGCGTAAGTAATAAGATTTCCAACCAATTAAAGAGTGCCATATATCTTTTTTTTTTCCATGAGAAGATGTACAAAGAAAAAAGATGGAAACACACTGGTTGTTATATCACCAATTAAGAGTATGGTCTTGGTCGTTTGTAATTTAAATGCCTTAAAAAACATTTTAGTGGAATTCATTCTCAGTGATAATAGAGCTTGTTTTGA
The DNA here is from genome assembly GCF_963259705.1 of Myotis daubentonii. Classification (NCBI taxonomy): domain Eukaryota; kingdom Metazoa; phylum Chordata; class Mammalia; order Chiroptera; family Vespertilionidae; genus Myotis; species Myotis daubentonii. Next base: position 73,518,523 of record NC_081846.1, read on the forward strand.
ATTTAATAGGATTCTTTGAGAATGAAATGTTAAAGACAGTCTGAAAGAAAGGTGATTCATACACAAAAAATACTGTTTGTATATAGTCATTAGACATCCCTCATGCTTACTGGTTTGCCGAAGGACACGGAAAATGTCCCCTTTCTGATGTATTTTCAATTTTTTATTTGGGCTTTTAATCAATGTCTTTCTAAAGTACAAGGAAGAAAAATTGTGAACGATGTTTAAAAGGATGAAAAAAATGACTTCGGGTCTCCTTCTCTCCTAAACTTGCAAGTCTTTTAATGATCTTGTTTTAAAATAGATGCACATATATTCTGCTAGGAAAACCATGACATTTTGATATTATGTCCTTCCCACAGCTATTTACTTCCCTAAGGAGAAAGTAAAAAAGGATTTTTGGACTTCAGGGGTCGGTTTATGATAGTGCCTTTATCTCCCCCTCCTTCCTTCTGCCTACACTGAACACAAAGACATTTCCTCAGAAGTTGAGGAGGAAAATGACATTTCCTCTGGGTTGTCCTTGAGCTCACAGCTTCAGACTTCTGATTTTCAAGATAACTCAGGCGGCAGCACATGTAAGAGAACAGGTCCTGCCCTCACTTAAAAGTTCAAAACTGTGGTAGAAAATGTGCCTGTATCAAGTGGCTTCTGAGCATGCGGAACCTATGCTGAGCTAACAAGGTTAAAGGTTGGCAAATATTAGGAGGTTAGGGTGAAAAGACTCAATAAAGATCTACTGTAAAAGCCGCACAAAAGAGAGATGATCTAGGGAAGGTAAAAGAATAGAAGACTTGATGAAACATACACAATGATCCCAAATCAAAAAAGAGAGAGGAATTGCTGAATGAGATGTCAGTTGATTTCCCCCCTCAAGGTGTTAAAATGTAGGTATTTTAATGGGAATAACATATTTTTAAAGCCATGTAACAATTACCGATGTGAGTTCAATTTGTGTATGATTCAGGTCTGTTTTGCGCTAAGAAAAACCATCAGGAAAATGCAGCATCTTTAAGGTGGGATCCAGATCTTAGGGCTGCCTTTTGAAGCGCCCACATTATTGCTTTTCTTTCACTGCTTAGACAATATTACCCCTGAAACACAAAAAAATAAACCTACACATCAATTTGTATTATGTCACCTCATAACATATTTTCAGCTTAATAAAGAGGTGTTCATTTCTTACAGCCCTCCAGGCACACTAATTACGTTATCATGTTGCTGTAAATTATATTAAACATATTTTTAATCCTCCTCCCACATTAGAGAAACTAAGCCATGTGGAGCATTGAGGGAGGCCAAAAATAGTTCTTCAATAGCTTTCAAAATGACCTCTCTAAAATTATAGTTCTTATTACATTATTGTTAACTAGAGGCCCAGTGCACAAAAATTTGTGCACTCGGGGGGGAGGGGGGGTCCCTCAGGCCCTCCATGTCTTTCTAAAGTACAGGCACTATCATAAGCCGACCCCTTAAGTCCAAAAATCCTTTTTTACTTTCTCCTTAGGGAAGTAAATATCTGTGGGAAGGACATAATATCAAAATGTCATGGTTTTCCTAGCAGAATATATGTGCATCTATTGTAAAACAAGATCATTAAAAGACTTGTAAGTTTAGGAGAGAAGGAGCCGTGAGCCAGGGCCATGAGCCCTCGTGGCTCTGCTGATCCCAGGCCCATGAGGCCTCGTGGCTCCACTGATCCCAAGGCCATGAGGCCTCGCTGCTCAGCCAGGTTCGTGGCTGTTTTGCTTCGCTCCACCGCTTGGAGCCTACATATGCAAATTAACTGCCATCTTTGTTGGTGGATAATTTGCATATCACCCTGATTAGCCAATGGGAAACATAGCAGAGGTACGGTGAATTACCCTTTTTGTCTTTTATTAAATAGGACTAGAGGCCCGGTGCACAAAAATTTGTGCACTCAGGGGGGAGGTGGGGTCCCTCAGCCTGACCTGTGCCCTCTCGCAGTCTGGGACCCCTCTGGAGATAATGACCTTCTGGTTTAGGCCTGCTCCCAGGTGGCAGAGGGCAGGCCCAATCCCTAGGTGCAGCCCCTGGTCGGGCTCAGAGCAGGTCCGATTAGGGAGTTGGGGTGCCGCCCCCAGTCATGCACAGAGCAGGGCGGATTGGGAGGTTCTGATGAAACCCTCAGTCACGCTCAGGGTAGGGACAATTGGGGGGTTGGGGCACCGCCCCCTGTCACACTCAAGGCAGGGTAGATAGGAAGGTTGCGGCACCACCCCCTGTCATGCACAGAGCAGGGCCAATCAGGGGGTTGGGGTGCTGCCCCCTGTCACGCACAGAGCAGGGCCCATCAGGGGGTTGGGGGGCTCCCCCCTGTCACTCACAGAGTAGGGCCGATAGGGGAGTTGGGGCACCGCCCCCTGTCACCCACAAAGCAGGGCCGATCAGGGGGTTGGGGCGCTGCATGCTGTCACACACAGAACCACAGGAAGATCAGGGGGTTGGGGAGTTCCCCCCTATCAGGCACAGAGCAGGGCCTATCAGGGGGCTGGTGCGCCGCCCCCTGTCACTCACAGAGCAGGGCCTATCAGGGGGTTGGGGCGCCACACCCTGTCACACACAGAGCCGCAGGGCGATCAGGGTGTTGGGGAGCTCCCCCCATCAGGCACAGAGCAGGGCTAATCAGGGGTTTGGGGCGCCTTCCCCTGTCATGAACAGAGCAGGGCAGATAGGGAGGTTATGGCCCCGCCCCCTGTCACACACAGAGACGCAGGGCGATCAGGGGGTTTGGGCGCTGCCCCCTGTCACGTTGATCCCTGTGCCAGGAGGCCTCACAGCTACACTGATCCCGTTGCTGGGAGGCATATTACCCTTTTACTATATAGGATAGAGGCCTGGTGCATGGGTTGGTTTGCCCTGAAGGGTGTCCTGGATCAGGTTGGGGGTCCCCACTGGGGTGCCTGGCCAGCCTGGGTGAGAGGATGATGGCTGTTTGTAGCTGGTCACACACCCTTCAGTGTGGGGGTCCCCACTGGGGTGCCTGGCCAGCCTGGGTGAGGAGCTGAGGGCTGTTTTCAGGCTGGCGGGTGACTGAAGCTCCCAACTGCTCCTTTTTTTCTTTTTGTTTATTCTGGGCCAGCTTCAGCTTTGAGGCTTGGCTCCAGCTCTTAAGCCTCTGCTGCTGAAAGCAGGTTTCTGGCCTTTGTTTACCTTCTGTAGTTGAAACAATGTTGTGATCCTGCTGGCTGAAGCCCGGTGACTAAAGCAGGTTTCTGGGTTTTGTTTAGCTTCTATATTTGTAACATAGTTGCTTAGATTTGCAGCTCTGAGGCCTGCAGCGACAGGTGGTGAACGTTGGTTTCCTCCGTCACTGAAGCAAGCAAGCCTCATGTTCACTTTAAGCTGCCTGACTTCTGGCAGCCATCTTGGCTGGCAGTTAATTTGCATATTGCCCTGATTAGCCAATGGGAAGGGTAGCGGTCGTACGCTAATTACCATCTTTCTCTTTTATTAGGTAGGACCAGAAGCCTGTTGCACAAAGATTTGCGCAATAGGCCTTTCTTCCCCTGGCTGCTGGCACAGGTTTTCCTCTGGAACCCGGGACCCAGGCCTTTGGTCAGGATGCAGCGGCCACAGCGAGGCTTGGCTTCCCCCTCCAGCTGCAGCGGAGAAGTCAAGTTTCTTCAGTCTTCAGTCTTCACTCCACGCCTGCGTATGCAAATTAACTGCCATCTTTGTTGGGTTAATTTGCATACTCATCTGATTGGCTGGTGGGTGTAGTGGAGTGACACCAATTTGCATGTTTCCCTTTTATTAGTGTGGATACTAATAAAACAGTAATATGCAAATTGGTCAGGACACCCTCACATACCAACCGAACAGCAGACTGAGTGGGGCAACCAGGCCCGCAAGGGGTTTAGTGAGGGATGAGCCAAATGATTGAACAGCAGGTTGTGTGGGGCAACCAGGTTGGCAGGGGGTCCAGTGAGGGACGACCAGGCCATCGGGGGGAGGGAGCAGTGAGGGATGAGCAAATGACTGAACAGCAGGCTGCGTGGGGCAACCACGCCAGCATGGGGGGGCGGGGCGGAGGGCAGTGAGGGTTGACCAAATGATTGAACAGCAGGCTGTGTGGGGCTACCAGGTTGGTGGGGGGGTCCATTGAGGGGCAACCAGGCCAGCAGAGAGGGTCAGTGAGGGGTGACCAGGCCATCAGGGCAGGCCATGAGGGATGACTAGGCTGGCAGGGGGGTCAGTTGGGGGTGACCAGGCCGGCAGAGGGGCCAGTGAGGGGTGACCAGGCTGGCGGGGGGGGGGGGCAGTTGGGGAGAACAGGCTGACCGGGGGCACAGTTAGGGGCGATCATGCAGGCAGACAGGTGAACAGTTAGGAGCTAGCAGTCCTGGATTGTGAGAGGGATCCTGGATTGGAGAGGGTGCAGGCTGGGCTGAGAGGATCCCCTCCCTATGCATGAATTTCTTGCACCAGGCCTCTAGTTATGGATAGAAAAGCCTAAGCGACCGGCCGGTAGGTATGACATGCACTGACCACCAGGGGGCAGACATTCCATGAAAGAGCTGCTAAGTGACAACAACTATGCAGAGTGCCCTCTTGCACTCTGGGACCCCTCAGGGGATGTCTGACTGCCAGTTTTGGCCCAATCCCCGCAGTCCAGGCTGAGGGACCTCACCTGCCAGAGTGACCCCACTCACTCCACAGATGCCCTTCGAGCCCTGGTGCTGCCCCAGGTGCAGCCAGCCTGCGAGGGACCAGGGGAGGTTTGCTCCAGAGCATGTTCAACCTGTCTCACGCAGTTCTGCCCTGCTGGCCACCTTCTAATTAATTTCCTTTGAATGTGCACGAATCTGTGCACCAGGCCTCTAGTGTGTAAATAAAATTGCATGGGAATAAGAGCTAGAACCTTCAGAATGATGGTATTCCTGGGCAGTAGTGGAGGGCAATGGAACAGGTAGAAGATTTTAAAAATTTTAAACCATTTCGTGTGTTTTTTTCTAAAGGATCTCAAGTAAACACAGGAAAGTGCTTTATTATGTGTGATGGGATCTTTGAATGTCTATTACACTATTTCTAAGCTTTTTATATTGAAACATTATTTTAATTTTGAAATTTAGTAACAGCAACAACATCAATAATAAATGTAAGGTTGGTACAGAATTCCTGGGTTTTAGTATCTTAACATCTTAAGGTTGAAGGCATTGATTAATAAAGGCTACAAAATTCTGAATTCTCTTGTTATTAAAACAATAGAAATTCTATGACTAGCTGTTTTCAAGTTGTAAAAAGTTATGATATTTATATGCATTCCAGAGTTTTAAAACATCAAATCTTTTATGTAACCTCCACTAAATATATTTTAATTTTTTTCTTACTTTAAAGATGCAAAGCTTCTACTGAGATTTCTTGTGGGCTATTTTCACTCTCAATTGTATCATTTGACTTTATGAAAAAAAATAGTTATTATTAAAAGTTAGCTAGCAATTTGAATTTTATGAGAAACTCCAATATTTGGCTAAATATTCTAGCAAAGTGAAAATGTATCTAAATAAAGGAAAGAATGTAATGAAAGGTTTTTTTTTTTTTTACATATAATCAATTCAACCAATTAGGAATGATGATATTAACATTTCAGTAGTTCATTTTCCTCATATAGAGACATTTTATTCAATTCAAGCAATATTAATGGGATGGGGAACTTCAAAGTAAGTAGTGATTGAACATATACAGCTAAATTTATTCCAATCTTAACTCTCACTAAAAGAACTATGAAGAGATTCTTCTAAAGTTGCATTAACCTGTAAAAAAAGCAAAGGGAGAATATGAAAGAAAGTAGTAACAAGAAAATTTTGGAAACTTGCAAAAAGATAGGGAATTACAACTAACTTTACAGATTCAAGGAAGCTTAATCCAAAACCAATAGTGGAGAAAGCTGAGAATTAACCCAGTTTACATCATAAAATCTTCAAAAACATCAAAAATGAAGTGGAGGGCTGAAAGAAAGATGATAGGTAAAAAAATGTTTGTGGCCCTAGCCAGTTTGGCTCAGAGGATAAAGCGTTGGCCTGTGGACTGAAGGGTCGCAGGTTCGATTCCAGTCAAGGGCATGTACCTTGGTTGCGGGCACATCCCCAGACGGGGGGTGCGCAGGAGGCAGCTAATCGATGTTTCTCTCTCATCGATGTTTCGAACTCTCTATCCCTCTCCCTTCCTCTCTGTAAAGAGTCAATAAAATATATTTTAAAAAAATGTTTGTGGAACAGATTCTTACACCCTATTTTCTTTACTTAATTGAACACCACATTAGATGATTGGATGTTTGCCCTCTGAAGATAATAAAAGAGAAGAGCTTTTATATGAGGACACGGGTCAGTTGTATGAATAGGTACAATATCACAAAGAAAGGTTTAAGTTGTTGTATATATTCTGACTGTTGAATGAATGGTAAGGCCCCACAGTTTTCTTCCTTGACTTGGATTCCCAATATGCTTAATATTGGAGATATTTGACTGACTCAAGAATATGCCTAATATTGGAGATATCTGACTAACTCAAGAAGACGTAAAGATGTTAATATTGTGACATTTTAAAAAATGGTCCAAGTGATTGTCAGAATTTGTAATGAACCTTTTACTTCCCCACTGGTGAACATGAGTGGACAGCCAAGATTCCTCTAATATGAATACCAGAAACTAAAACAATAGACAAAAATCAGGAGAAACAATTATTTGTGGAGAAAAAAATTATATATGTATGTGTGTGTGTGTGTGTGTGTGTGTGTGTGTATATATATATATATATATATATATATGCATATAGATGTGCATATAGGTAAATATATATGTGTATATATGATTTTGATGTGTAATATATATTTACTAGGGGCCCGGTGCACAAAATTCGTGCACTGGGTGTGTGTGGGGGGGGAGTGTCCCTCAGCCCAGCCTGCCCCCTCTCACATACTGGGAGCCCTCAGGCGTTGACCCCCATCACCCTCCAATTGCAGGATCGGCCCCTTGCCCAGGCCTGACACCTCTGACAGAGGTGTCAGGCCTGGGCAGGGGACCCTCATTTCCCCCCATCACTGGTTCTGCCCCCAGCCCAGGCCTGATGCCTCTGGCCCAGGCATCAGGCCTGGGCAGGGGACCCCCAGACCTCTCCGATTGCTGGCTCTGCCCCTTGCCCAGGCCTGATGCCTCAGCCAGAGGCGTAGACCCCCATCACCCTCCGATCGCCTGATTGGCCCCTTGCCCAGGCCTGACGCCTCCGCCAGAGGTGTCAGGCTTGGACAGGGGACCCCCATCTCCCCCCGATCACTGGCTCTGGCCCCTGCCCACGCCTGAGGCCTCTGGCCCAGGAATCATGCCTGGGCAGGGGACCCCCATCTCCCTCTGACCGCTTGCTCCACCCCCCGTCCAAGCCTGACGCCTCTGACCCAGGCTTCAGGCCTGGGCAAGGGGACCATCATATCCCCCCAATCCCCGGCTCCGCCCCCCACCCAGGCCTGATGCCTCGGCCAGAGGAGTTGACCCTCATCACCCTCCGATCACCAATCACCGGATCGGCCCCTTGACCAGGCCTGAGGCCTCCGGCAGAGGTGTCAGGCCTGGGCAGGGGACCCCCAGTTCCCCGCAGTTGCAGGCTCCGCCCCTGCCCAGGCCTAACGCCTCTGGCTGAGGCGTCCAGCTCAGGCAGCGGGGACCCGCAGCTGCAGCGGCCCCGCGATCGTGGGCTCCGCTTTAGGCCCAGGCAAGGGACCCCTAGCTCCTGGGACTGCCAGCTTCGACCGTGCTCAGCTCCCATCGCTGGCTCCACCCCTACTTCCTGCTATCACTGGCCAGGGCGGCAAAGGCTCCTGATTCTCTGATCATGGCTGGGGGCAGGGCAAAGGCGGCCCCAGGGCCACCTTTGCCCTGCCCCCAAGCTCTTAGCTCCCCCCTGGGTTTCCGATCACTGTCAGTGGCAGGGGGCTTCTTCCTGCTTTCCCTTTCGCCTCCCTGCATTGTGCCTACATATGCAAATTAACCGCCATCTTGTTGGCAGTTAACTGCCAATCATAGTTGGCAGTTAATTTGCATATAGCCCTGATTAGCCAATGAAAAGGGTATCGTCGTAGGCCAATTACCATTTTTCTCTTTTATTAGTGTTGATGTATAAGCTTACATACTTATATGTATATTGCATATATAAAATTACCATTAATCTCCCCAGAAAGATAAAATTAGATATATCCATTACAAAGAAAAAGGTGCTAAAATATTCAGAAAACAAAATGACTTTTTAGAAATTAAAACTATGATAGCAATAATGTTCATTATAAGACAAAAAAATATAATTGAGAGTGAGTCAGAAAATTAAATAATGGATAAGAGGAAAGTGATAGATTAAATATGGTTACCAGTATTTTGGGCACTTTTCTCATTGAAAATGCAGTCTAATTTCCCTTGAATCTGGGCTGCATATAATGACTGTTTGACAAATAGTACAGCAGAAGTGATGTGGGAAGAAAAGATGAACAGAGCTCACTGTGATCTATTAACTTTCTTTACTAGCGGCATGTTCCTGGGGGAACAAGTGAATGCATTGTACTTGGTCTAATGTCCTGCACCTCTAGGTTCAGACCTACTATTATTTGCTGAGAGGAGGAGACCTTGTGTATTGAAAGTCTTCAGTAGAATGTTCTCTAACTAAAGATAACTTTTTTAAAAAAGACAAACTTTCAAATCTATGAGGTATGGTTTCTGGGAGAATGTCACATAAATACAACTCTCTGAAATGTAAGTTGGCTAAAACTCAAAAATGATTCAACATTCTGGGAATGAATCAAAGATAAACAACAAGCCAAGATATTCATGGAAAGTACTGAATTTTAGATAAGAACAGCATGAATCCATTGTATTTTTGCCCAAGACTGCTCCTATGAAGAGATTACAACTATTATTCTGAATTACAGGTGCATTTCTGATTCAGGAATGATTCAGAGGTGACCCTTGATGCCTCAGACCTCTCCATATACTGCATGAGCCTTTGGATTGCCTATACTTTTGCATGACTAGCGAAGCTCAGCGTTGGGTGAGATGTTTGACTTATGTGAGTCTCAGTTAACAATTTGATCCTGAGCATTAGTGGTTTTCAGGCCCAAGGCATAAGCAACAGACAGCTTCCCATTCCTATCTATTGGAGCAATCTCTGCACAGTAGTGAAGGGGGTCAAAAGGGAAAAAATAACGTAAATACTTAAAAGCATGCATACATGCAGATGCATATAAATGTAAGCAGATTGTCATCAGCTGGCATCCCCTTTTCCTTCCTGTCCCAAACCAGCTCTCAGCACAGCCAGTCTCATCAGGGGAAATTCCCAGCTGCTGAAATAACTGTTTATTGCAGGAACCTTCAAGATTTGGGCTTCACTGGGTGGGACTAAGAATATGTTTGACTGGCATCGCTGGACAGAACGCACTCCTAGACTTGGGATGATCTGGGCCATGTCTGAGAGAGCCAGTGTCTCATCTGCCAGAGGGCTGAGGGGTTTTATCTGGGCTCTGACTTCTTTACATTCACTTTGAAGTACCTGTTTGGAACCAGGCCCTGGCCTTGTCTCAGTTCTGAGACTCCAGGTGGAGAGCCCTTGAGGATTTATTCCTGCAGAATGTTCTCCTTGCTTCTCTTGATCTATTCTTCAAAGAGAAGCTAGTGATTGCAAACTAAAAAAAAAAAAAAAAAAAAAAATTCAACATGGGAAAGGGGACACCATGACATTTTTGGATTTGGCAATGGTTTGTGGCCCCCAAATTCAACCCTACAGAAAAAGGTCTTATTCCTGAGTGTTCAATTTCTTCTAATGTTTCTCCCTTGAGGGGAGTGATAATAATAATTAAAAAAAGATGGTTAGATGGTTGAGGAAATAAATGTCTAACATACTAGAGGGGAGTGAACACTCATTCGGGTACTAGCAGTTGGGTTTTGATAGGGTGCAATGGCCCCAGGTCAAGCTGACCAGCTTGACCAGCCTCCCCATTCCGCTCCCCGGGAACCCCTCCCAGCCCTTATCAAAGACTGCTCAGTCTGTGGAATTGAGAAAAAACAGTGTTCAAACTGATCTTTGGAAATTGATGACTAAGGGGACAATTTATTTGAGAATAAAATGAAAGATTCTTGAGAAAATTTCCTTGAGAAAGTTTCAGCATAAGTAGCCAAATAGTATTAATTATGAATTTAAGAGTGTTAATGATGAATTTATAGTATTATTGTAGCTGAATTGAATATAAATTGAAACTTTCTTGTCAGTCATAGTTGAAAATGCAGTCTGAGGCACCACCGCATGAATGAGCAAAAGGTAAGCAAGTCAAGGTTTAGAAAAGAAAGCTGATAAAAAGTTTAAGGTGATAATTTCTTCTAATACTCGCTTTAGCTAGTGTCTTTTATACTTTAAACGCAGTCTGAAAAATTTAAATCATATGTTATTGTCTATTTAAATAGTATATTTTATTTCATTTTAAAGGAGAAAAGTGTGTTCAATTAAGTGAATTATCCTCTTAAAAAACCCATACCTAATTAAAACACACACACACACACACACACACATATGTGCGTGCATACTTGTGCACATATGCACACACACACATACACACACACACACACACACACACCACTGTAGGGACATATTATGTAAATGTGGAAGCAACTTTTATTTCAGTTAAAATCCAGAAATATTACCTTTTAGCATAATAAATTCTAGGACATCAGTTTCCCTTGGAGACTGTGTGTGGATTGGATAGAAATACTGTACTACTGTTAAACACTCCCACCCTTTTATGAACAGGGTATAAAAATATAGCAGACTCAATCACTATACCTCTGGGAATACTGCCCTACATTTAGAATGTGAACAGGTGAACAGGTCCCACACCGATCCACTTGTGAAGGATATTTTTACCTGAAACAGAATAGCAATTTGGTTACCATGAGTGAACTTTTCCTGCAAGATGTTAGCAGAGTACCTGAAAAGACAGAGAGCTGACACTCCACTGAGCTGAAGGGAGAGTTTTATGAATAAATTTGCATGTACTTACTGATCAATGCCTGTAAGTAAGAACTTATTCTAAGACTTGCCTTTTTGCTCCCTACTTGATTGTGAAGTTGAAGACAGGAGATATTAATCCCCACCTATCTTTAACTATATTGGAAGAGTCTCAGATTATACCAAAATCTCCCAAACATAATCCAGAAATTGTAAATGACTAAGTTTATGAACATGCAACATGATTCTACCCTTACATCCCCAATCATTGGCCGTCACAGGTATTGCTATCCTGGAACCCACAGGGTGGCACTTATTACAGAAATACACCTTTCTCCACAGTAATCTATATTTTCCCCAAACTTTCTGGCTCTCACTGATATTTGTTTGATCTTTTTTATTTACTTCACTTTCTTAAGTTTTCTCACCATCAAACTATAGCAGAAAGCATAGTGTGGGTTAAAATAGTATAAACATTAAGACACTTGGTAATAGATTCAAATCCTGACTACACAATTTCCTAGATATGTGACCTTGGGAAATGTACTTACAGTACTTTGGTTATATTATATGTAAAATGGACATAACTATGTCCAACTTACTTGAGCTTTCTGAGAAATAAATGCAAAGGGGTATGCAAAGTGCCTAGCATAATGATTGATAAACAGTATGTTCTCTAAAATTATTGTTTACCTTCCCTTTTACTTAAGCACAAAGTAAAAACTCAGTAAATACTTGCTGACTGATCGATATATGCAAAAAATTTGTTCATTATAGATTAAATAGTATTTTAAGTTTGGTTAAACACATTTCATTATTACCTCCAATGTCTTGTCACAATTTTCATGTCAAATGATATGGCCTCTATGTGAATAAACATAGATCTGTGATTATTTAATATCCAATTAATATTTTAGAAGAAGACATTGCCACCATTGCAAGCCAAGTAATAAGAAAAACACAAAAACACACACACACACAGAGATATAAATGACCAGTTTTATTTTTTTTTTCAAACACTTAATACATTCAATAATGATGTGCTTGCCCTAACCAGTTTGGCTCAGTGGACAGAGCATTGGCCTGCGGACGGAAGGGTCCCAGCTTCGATTCTGGTCAAGGGCATGTGCTTTGGTTGCGGGCACATCCCCAGTAGGGGGTGTGCAGAAGGCAGCTGATAGATGTTTCTTTCTCATTGATGTTTCTAACTATCCCTCCCCTTCCTCTTTGTAAAAAAATCAATTAAATATATTTTTTAAAAAGAATGATGTGCTTGTCCTGGCTGGTGCTCTCAGTGGTTAGAGCATAGACCCACTCATCAGAAGGTGACAGGTTTGATTCCTGGTCAAGGGCATGTACCTGGGTTGCAGGTTCCTTCCCTGGGCCCAGTCAGGATGCGTGCAGGAGGCAACCAATCAATGTGTCTCTTTCGCATCGATGTTTCTCTCTCTCTTTCCCTTCCTCCCCACCCCTCCCTCTCTTTCACTCCCTAAAAATCAATGAGAAAACATCCTCAGGTGAGGATCAAAAACAACAACAAAAAGCATAATGTAGGGTCATAATCACTAACAATAGTCAATATATTCTTTCTTCAAGGGAATATTCTCCTCTTGGCTGTTGTCATTATGTTTCTCAGCTAATTTCAAAAATGCAATAAAACTCTAGATATAAAATTGAACAATGAATCTATGTTAATTATACTAAGAAAATCAATTAAAAGAAAAAATAGATAATTCATATAGAATCAACTAGTTTAAATCACGCATCATTTATGAGAAGACAAAAGAAAGAAAATGTGGACAATTTTTACATTAACACCAACCTAATGTTCAAGTACATACAAACATACAAATCTAATGTCAAAAGACCAAAAAAAAAAAAAACTTAAACACAGATTAGCAAAGTACACCACATTTCCAATTTCATTTCTTGTTTAGTGGACCACCAGTCAATTATAGGCTACAGTCTACATCTAGCATCAGGCCAAAGGTTGTTATCTTCAGAGCTAAAACGTCTTTAGCCCTGACTGTTTCATATTCCCTCACTCAACTTTCTCTGTTTGTCATTCAGGCCCAAATTTGGGGAAACTGTAGCTGGGCATCACACCAGGAATGATAAGTTTGTGTCACTGTGGTGTGTGCTATTTCATCTGTTTGTGGCTACATCTTTGGAACTGACATCTTGGGCTGAGAACATTTATGTATGCATGCAGAAATGAATCACTTATTTGTCTTCTTTTTTATATATGTCTAAGCCATTTTTTAATTTTAATATTTTGCATACAGGCACTACATATCAGAAACGTTTAATTTTAAAAATTCCTTGAAATGAACCATGTCTTTGCTATTGATATCAATGATAGAATTGTATTAAAATTTTCAAACATAGGATATGTTGATTATAATTTTCACTGTAGTTGAAGTTTCTATCAATTTTGCACTCTGAAATACAGAATGCTGTGACAATCAGCATACTGCAAAAATATTGGCATTGATAAAGCTATACTCAGTACACAGAAAGCAAACGGGCCAAGACCAAACACACAGTTGGTGTAGAAAATAAAATTTTGATTTATTGTCTATAGACCAAGAACAGACTCTGTGTGCATGTGTGTGTATGTTAGTTGGTTTTTAGGCAGTATTAAGAATGGTACTTTAGTTGGTATGCTAAAATCTAAAATAATTCTCAGATCTTGTTAATGTGCCACCTCCCACAGAATTTAATGTAGAAAAAAATATATTAAAGTATACCAGATAAGAATCTATTTCAGTATTAAAGAATTCCTAAATGTATTTGCCTGGCTATTCATGACACCGGGTCAATGGATCAAAACACTCTGGTTTCAGCCTGGTCCCTTTGGCTCAGTAGTTGAGAATCAACCTATGAACCAGGAGGCAGCCAATCAATGATTCTCTCTCATCACTGATATTTCTATCTCTCTCTCCCCCTCTGGGTTCAAATCCCAATTTCTCCTTTAGTAGCTGAGTGATGTAGCAAACACTACTAAAATCTCTCTCTTTTTCACTGTCGAGTAAGACTCCCTCCACGTTCTGCGTGGAGTAGGGTTCGGTATCTGAAAGAGGAGCCGCACAACAAATGAGAGAAAAAGACACGAGATAATTTTGCAATATTGGGGGACCAGGTGGGCAAGTCCCGAAGGACTTCCACTGATGCTCAGGCCACTCCAACCTTTTATTTGGTCTAGGGTAGCCCTAGGGTAAGGAGGTTTGTTTGGGGTAGCCCTAGGGTAAGGAGGTCTGTCTGGGGTAGCCCTAGGGTAAGGAGGTCTGTCTGGGGTAGCCCTAGGGTAAGGAGGTCTGTCTGGGGTAGCCCTAGGGTAAGGAGGTTTGTCTGGGGTAGCCCTAGGGTAAGGAGGTTTGTCTGGGGTAGCCCTAGGGTAAGGAGGTTTGTCTGGGGTAGCCCTAGGGTAAGGAGGTCTGTCTGGGGTAGCCCTAGGGTAAGGAGGTTTGTCTGGGGTAGCCCTAGGGTAAGGAGGTCTGTCTGGGGTAGCCCTAGGGTAAGGAGGTTTGTTTGGGGTAGCCCTAGGGTAAGGAGGTCTGTCTGGGGTAGCCCTAGGGTAAGGAGGTTTGTTTGGGGTAGCCCTAGGGTAAGGAGGTCTGTCTGGGGTAGCCCTAGGGTAAGGAGGTCTGTCTGGGGTAGCCCTAGGGTAAGGAGGTCTGTCTGGGGTAGCCCTAGGGTAAGGAGGTCTGTCTGGGGTAGCCCTAGGGTAAGGAGGTCTGTCTGGGGTAGCCCTAGGGTAAGGAGGTCTGTCTGGGGTAGCCCTAGGGTAAGGAGGTCTGTCTGGGGTAGCCCTAGGGTAAGGAGGTCTGTCTGGGGTAGCCCTAGGGTAAGGAGGTTTGTTTGGGGTAGCCCTAGGGTAAGGAGGTCTGTCTGGGGTAGCCCTAGGGTAAGGAGGTTTGTTTGGGGTAGCCCTAGGGTAAGGAGGTCTGTCTGGGGTAGCCCTAGGGTAAGGAGGTCTGTCTGGGGTAGCCCTAGGGTAAGGAGGTCTGTCTGGGGTAGCCCTAGGGTAAGGAGGTCTGTCTGGGGTAGCCCTAGGGTAAGGAGGTCTGTCTGGGGTAGCCCTAGGGTAAGGAGGTCTGTCTGGGGTAGCCCTAGGGTAAGGAGGTCTGTCTGGGGTAGCCCTAGGGTAAGGAGGTTTGTTTGGGGTAGCCCTAGGGTAAGGAGGTCTGTCTGGGGTAGCCCTAGGGTAAGGAGGTCTGTCTGGGGTAGCCCTAGGGTAAGGAGGTCTGTCTGGGGTAGCCCTAGGGTAAGGAGGTTTGTTTGGGGTAGCCCTAGGGTAAGGAGGTCTGTCTGGGGTAGCCCTAGGGTAAGGAGGTTTGTCTGGGGTAGCCCTAGGGTAAGGAGGTCTGTCTGGGGTAGCCCTAGGGTAAGGAGGTTTCAATGACACACAGATTAGGTCATAACATCACCCTTAGGCAATTTACATGATTAAAGGTAGGGAGGTTGCTTCAGCTATCATTATCTAGATTAACTGGGTAGTACCTAGATTAACTGGGTGGTACACACCCCTGACCTTTGCTAGGGCTTTCAAATGTTACTAGCTTTTGGGGGTCTCTGTCTATACTCAGCTAGTGAAGACAGTAAATGGTTTCCGGCATTCACATGTAAAATAAGCATAAGAGGAACATGTGCCTCATGGAGTTTTTGTGTAGATTAGATGAGTCAATACATGTGAAGTACTTATAACAGAAATGTAATATAGTAGATGCTCAACAATTATTGGCTATTATAAACATTTCTCCTTATTCAAGTTAATTTGGTTTTTAGAGTAGTTGCAAAACAACTTCTTTCTAGGCCAATAGAATATGGCATTCCATATGAGTTGCTTTCAATCTAATATAGAAAAAAATATATTTTATTAAGTATTCAATGTGTACCAACCAAGAGACTGTCTATGTACACATATATTAGACTAATACCCCTTTAATTCACTAAATTAGGTGCTGTTATATCTCTCACATTATAAAGGAAATGTAACATTTTGCCCAAATGAGCCATGACACAGATCTAAGGTCAATACTGTGCTCTTAACTGCAACCATCAGTGAAGTCGTATTCCACTGGAAAAGATATGGCTAACAGTTGACCTGCAAAAATGTATCTTTCTAAATGCTAAGAGTACTTGCTCTATGCCTACACATTTTGCATGTTCTCTCTTATATAAGATATAATCATGGAGAGTGAAAAGTCACACTTAATATATAATTGTGGAATTAAATTATTTACATTAAGTGATATAGTCACTTTGACTTTTTCCTCCAAGTTCTTCATTTATAATTCTTTAATTACTTTTGTGACTTTTCTTGACCCTCTCCTATTTCTCAAAATCTCTTTTAAGGTGTGAAAACCAAAAGTAGATATGGTATTCTAGTAGAAGCATGACTAAAGCACATTCTAATAGATGTTTCCATTTTGAGAAAAAATAAATTTTCACTATTACATTTCAACTTCATTTTTCCTCATTCTGGGAAAGCATAGCCTTGCTTTAACATCTGAAGGAAAGTGATTTCCTACTCTTACCATCCTACACATATTTCTCCTAATTTACAGGCAGCCAGTTTCTAAGGTATGAGAGAATGCTTAATGCCACAAAATGTATTTGAGCACACTAGTCCCTCAAGTTAGGTCTTAGAAATGGGTTTGATGCACAGAAAAATTAAACCAACTGTATAGCTTTATAGTTTGTGGAGTCCCAGTGCAAATTTAGAAATACATACTCCTTGGTGACAGAATTTCCCAGATTGGTAGTCATAGAGACTTTTTTTCTCATAGCACCTACGTTCACCCACTATCATCTCTAGCAAGAAGCATAGCTAATTTTTGGTCTCATCTGCTTTTGCTACCTCCTACCCTGCCAACCCTGCTAACCCTTACATTGCTAAATATGGGCACCTTGCAGAGAAATGGAGGAGTTTTGGGAAAAAGCATATCTAGTTACTTGGCATAAAATATAATTTAATTTGTGACCATACTTGTGAGAACCAACATGGGTTTGGGATTTAAGATCACAGAAGAAAATGAGCTTCTAGTAAGTTATAGGAAGAGGTTTGAGCGTTATCTTTTCTCAGTTTTGACTATTATCATCTAGGACTAGAATCAGTACTAGACTTCATTACAGTTCATTCTTTTAAAAGGGGGGATATCGTGTTAAATCTGAGTGAGTATATTTCATTAATTGTTAAGCACTGAATTGAGTTCTGGGAGGTAAATAAAAATTAATCAGAGAAAACATATGCCTTTATAATGTACACTAGAGGCCCAGTGCACAAAATCTGTGCCCGGGTGGGGTCCCTAAGCCTGGCCAGGGATCAGGGCTGATCAGGTTCCCTGCTTCCCCACCTCCTCCTTCCCTCGACACCCACATCTGCCACCACCCACCCCCGGTTACCCATCCCAGCCAGGGGCCCTGCCCTGATTGGGCGATCGGGGCCTGCAAGCTGGGAGCAGCTCCTGTGTTGGGCATCTGCCCCCTGGTGGTCAGTGTGTATTAAGGCGACCAGTTATTCTGGCCATTCCAGTCGTTCTGTTGTAAAGGTTGCTTAGGCTTTTATATAGAGAGATAGTAATCTATCTGCATATTAATAACTAATGTATTAAAAATGCAATATGAATCATAAGAACAGTGTAAATAAAGTGCTGAGATAGTTTAAGAAGAAAAGTCATTATTTTATCTTGTTTTTCAGTATCAAAGTTGTATTCAGTTGTATTCTAGTAGGCACTTGAGAGAGAAGGTTATAACCAAGCTTGAGCTGATTTCCAGCTGCCAATGATAAAACAAAAAGATCCCTTTTTGCTATTGAATGTTGCTAGGGAACGAAGGAAGTTGGTCATGTTGGCAGGATGGTCAGGGAGGTTGCTGATCGCTTTCACTGCCTCGTTTTTCACCACAGCCAACCAAAGAGTTGCCTTGGTGATGCAGGAGCTAATGCCCCCAAGAGAGTCTTTAAGTTAGCAAAGAGTCCTTGCCCAAACCAAAACTTTTGAATAGTCCTCATGAACTCTCAGTACTTGCAGTCTAACTGTTCCCTTGCCCTAGCTGCTTTTCCACATCATTTCTCATGGTAAGCCTCCAGTGGAGCCCTCGGCAGCTGGCTGCTGACTGCGTATCAATGGACAATAGAGGATGACATCTTGACACAGCTTACTTCATTCTTATAGAGAACAACTTTACTTCTAAAAACAACATTGCTTGTCTTTGTTCAAACAAGTGGATAAAGACAACTTCACTTAAGTCATAAATTAGTGGATTCGACATCATGTTAAACTAATAAGCACAGTAATGCTGTTGCTGGAGAGATCAATGGGTTCAATTTCCCTGACACTAGTGAGAGTAGGGTGGCTCTTGGGATAACTTCAAAAATGAATTTTCTAAGACTTGCATGAGAGAATGAATGGTTTTTATTGGTGTGGAATTAGATTTCTTGGGTTGTAAGTTCCCGTTGTCTTTAAACTAGTCCTGGAAAATACGTAGCTGAGGCTCCAGCAAAGCCAAAAGTAGGGCCAGTGTCCAGAGCTCCCGTTCCACGGTGGAGTTGAGTCCGGTGCAGCATCAGGCTAGTTAAAAGTCCATCAATCCATTCTGTGGGTCTCACATGGCCGGCAGCCATGTGGGTCCATGTAGGGGAGTGTGCCCCAACAGGAGTCCCCGGAGCACAGGCAAGCAGAGAGCCAAGAGAGAGAGCCAAGAGAGTATGCATTTCCTTTGTTCAGGAGTTTAAATTGAAAGGGCGAGTCGTCTCGGGGCCTGACCACGCTGCTGGCGGCCTCGGGCACTGACTCCCCAGCCCACGGCGGGAGCCCGGCACAGGCTGCCACCCGCCCGCTGCCCCCGGACCGGACCCACGCGGCAGCAGCGGCGGCGGGGCGCGTGCCCTCGCCCGAGGAGATGGAGGAGGAGGCGATCGCCGACGCCCCTGGGAACGAGACGGAGGACGTGGACTTCCTGCCTGGGCTGGAACTGGTCGATCTACTCGACCCCCAGCAACCGGACTGGCCCCTGGAGCCCGGGCTCAGCTCGCCCTGGGGGGGGGGGGGGGGCTAAGACTGCGCCCTCCATCTTGCCCTGGGTCCTCCATTTTTGGGGCGGCCTCCA
Source organism: Myotis daubentonii (assembly GCF_963259705.1). Taxonomy (NCBI): domain Eukaryota; kingdom Metazoa; phylum Chordata; class Mammalia; order Chiroptera; family Vespertilionidae; genus Myotis; species Myotis daubentonii. Next base: position 73,537,633 of record NC_081846.1, read on the forward strand.
TGTGCTCAGGAGATTGCCTTCTTCCCGGAAGCCCAGGCCCCTGCTGGCCACACCCAGGATTTCTTTAAACTAACCAATGACAATCAAGGGACGTGCACACCATAGAGATGACCCGACTCGCGCCTGGCCAATCGGCGGGGCCCACAGTCCCCTCTCCTGCCCTCACTCCACCCCCCTATAAAACCCCCTGTCCCATCAGGCCTCTCTCTCTCGGCCACTGGAGCTTACCGTTGCATCGGTGAGTGTGGCAGGGGAGCCAAACCCGGGTTTGAAATAGATGACTCTTTGCTTTTGCATCAGACTGACGGGCTCCCTGGGGGTCTTGGGAACTTTGAAATCTGGGCACAACAAAATATCTCAGATTTCGTGCCCTTGCAGTGGCCATGCCTATTCTGGCCACTGACTTGCTCCCAGGTGTGACTGACATATAAGCACTTGACCTTATTGGGCATGCATTTATTGTCCAGACCCTTCCCCCAGTGACCTGTGGGGAACAGACTTGGAAAATATTAACTGCAGCTTCCTGGCAAAACTGTAAAAATGGCATGTCTATATTAAGTAGTCTTCTTTTTACTTCTCTCCTGTTTAATAATAATAAGGTTATTAATGCTTTTAATACCAATAATTGATAAGAGATATAATTTCAACCAGCTTATAAAAGATGGATAGAATTTAGATACACCAAAATAAAAATAACTTACTTTAGCTAGTAGAGAGGTGTTTCAGATAGTAAGGGTGAAATACAAGTAAAGATATAGAAACAAGCTATTAATTGTAACTAATGAAGAACAGTACATTAATGAACTATTCATACAGTTGAAATTAAGATTAAAGTAGATAATAATGGGGACTTCTGCTTTAAGTAATATCAGACAATGTAATTTGGGTTGACCATTCCACTTCAATGAAACAAATTAGAAAAATATTTTTTAAAAAGTATAAATTATTTTGTTAACTCCTTATTTCTGATCTCACATGTACGGAGCTTAGAAGTTATCAACAACAAGCAAAAAGCTAGACACACAAAAAATCAACAACTATTCTTACATTTAAATCACAGGGTAAACTGCTGTCTTCAAAATTCAAGGAACAAGCTAATACAAGAAATCACAGTTTACCAGACGGAAATTTACACCCACCAGCAGCTCTCTGCTGCTAGGAGCAGTGAGGGATCAAAGGGAATGTGGAACTGATGAACTGCCGGAGGGCTCAGGGTGAGTAAGCTGGAGAGTTAAAAACTTTCCTTAGTTCTACCTCCAGGAGCCCCTCCAGGTCCTCAGGGTCAAGTCAAAGAAGCATCCCCTGTACTCTGGTGGGGAGCTGGTTGTGAGGAGAGGGAGTAACCTTCCTGAAAAATGTTAGAGCATTCTGTTCCCTTTAACAAAAGCTTATCCTCAAGGAAAATTATTTGCCGAAGTTTTGGGCACTGTTGGGTTTTATCAGAGCTTAAGCATCCTCAGGGAAGGTAAAGACCCGACTCCAGCCCCCCAGCCTTCCACCTGGAGGCGAGGCGCTCTGAAGGACTGAGGCATTCTGGAAAATGCAAACTAAAGGGGCTGCAAAAAGACTGTAGTTTTAGGTGTTTCTAGGATAGAAGGGAGGAAAAGAAAGAAGAGCACGGGGACTCTTAGGGTAGTGAAATTATTTCAGTATGAGACTGTAATGGTTGGTACATGTCAATATATATGGCTAACACCCATAGTATGCAAGGTATCAAGAGTGAGCCCAAATGTACACAATGAACTTTAGTTAAAAATACTGTATCAATATTGCTTCACCAATTATAATGAACTTAGCTCATTAATTCAAGATGTCAATAAAAGGAAAGACTGTATATGGGGTGAAGGGGTATTATATGAGAGTTCTCTATATTATCTGTTAAATTTGTCTGCAAATGTAAAACTTTTCTAAAATAGAAAGTTTATTAATTTTAAAAATAGCTAAATTGTATGCTAAAAATCATCAAACTGCACATTTTTAGAAGGTTCAATTAGTTATATGTAATTTACAATTCAATAATGTTGATTTTTCAAAAAAATAGCTTTATATATAAAATACTTAAAACAACATTTAACAAAAACAACAAAAAACCTGTATACCAAACACATGAAAACATTTGTGAAAAAAATAAATGAAATGTAAATATATGGAGAAATATGCCATTTTTATTTTCTTTCTTTTTTTTTTTTTTTTTTTTTTTAAAGTATAGTTTTACTGATTTCAGAGAAGGAGAGTGCCGGGGTCCAACCCCAGCAGGTCCAGGGGTTCCCAAAGGCGTAGACGGAGTCGGCGAAGAAGGAAGGACACGGAGACAGCGTTCAGTTGATCAGCAGCCTAGCCAGGATCTCTAGCCCGGATCTCCAGCCAAGTTCTGGTCTGGATCTCCAGAGAGGTTCTGCTGCTCCCATTTTTATTTTCTAAAATTAAAATACTGAATATTTAAGATGCAAATGCTCTTTAAATTGATCTATAGGTTCAATGCAATTATAATAATCCTAGCAGGTTTTTTTTAGAAATAGAAAAACATTCAAATGTTTGTGTGGAAATACAAAGGAAATGTAAATGTCTCTATTAAAATATACATACAACCTTGAGTTTAAAAAAAGTTGAAGAAAACAGTATAATGCCACTGTAATTAAGACAGAATGATTCTGGCATAAAGATAGACAAATAGATCAATAGAGCTAAAAAGAGAACTGAGAAAGAATCCCTCAATAGTATGTTCAACTAATTCTCAATAAAGTTGCTAAAACAATCCAATGGGAGAATGAAAGTCTATTTAATAAATCATGTAGAAATACTTAGAGCACGAGATAAAAAATACAATAATTTCAACCCAGCCATATACAAAAAATTAATGTTAGATTGATTATAGACTTTAGCATTTAAAATAAATGTTAACCCTTTGAGTGCCAACCAATATCCTAGGAACTATGCTAAAATTGCCAAGGCATTTTTGCTGATTTTACAGCAGTTTAGGAAAAGAATTATGAATTGCAAGTAAATGAAGTTACATATTCAAAAACTTAAGGAAACCTTTACTACATTTGTTTTCATCTTTGACATATATTGTTTGCTGATTGTAGTATAAAATACTAGTAGAAAAAAATTTTGAACAAAACATATAATGTTAAAATAGAGGGACACCCTTCTCCAATATCTTCCACAAAATTATCATCTTCACAGCAAGAATTGACATATTTAGCAATATCATCATCACTAATAAAAACAGACTTAGAACTGGACGCCATTTCAAAGCTTTAGGGCTACAAAATCTGAGTAAACTTCATAAAATCATAGTATCTGTAAAAAATTAGGCAGATAAATGCCAGTGGTCAATTTTAGAACTACAAACATTCGGCATCATAAGTAATCTGCACTTAGGTGCCATCTGTCAATGAAGAGTGAGCTACTAGCATCTAATAGTGACACTGCAAGAGGAGCGCGATCGTGCTCCCGGCACATTTGGCGAAAGACAGGAAGAGCAGGATCAAGCTCCCCGCACTCTAGTGGTTAAGCACTGGCTAGTGTTGCTCAGTGGTTAGAGGGCTGGCCCACTCAGCAAAGGGTTGCAGGTTCAATTTATGGTCAAGGACATGTACCTGGTTGCAGGTTTGATCCCCGCCCCAGTTGGGATGCCTGTGGGAGGCAGCCAATTGATGTGTATGTCTCTCATCTCTCTCTCTCTCTCTCTCTCTCTCTCTCTCTCTCTCTCTCTCCCTCTCTCCCTCCCTTCCACTCTTTCTAAAAATCAATAGAAAAATATCCTTGGGTGAGGATTAACAAAAACAGGAACAAAAAATGTTAAGCTTCTTTTTTATGTTAGTTAAATTTTTATTTTATTTTTTATTTAATTTATTGTGGTGACATTGGTTAGATTTTTAAGCTTCTAAAACTCAAAAAAAGAAGACAATAGTATCACAACTTTGAGGTATACAAAAGTTTTTTTTTGCAGAAGAGACAGAAGGCCATAACAATAAAAGAGGGAGGAAAAAGCTAAATTAGATTTCATAAACATTTTAAAATTCTACCCTCATGCACTGCTGGTGGGAATGCAGACTGGTGCAGCCACTGTGGAAAACAGTATGGAGTTTCCTCAAAAAGTTAAAAATGGAACTCCAATTTGGCCCAGTAATCCCACTTCTACGATTATATCCCAAGAAATTAGAAACACAAATCAGAAAGGATATATTCACCCTATGTTCATCGCAGCACAATTTACAATAGCTAAGATTTGGAAACAATCTAAGTGTCCAACAGCAGATGAGTGGATTAGAAAACAGTGGTACATCCACACAAGGGAATACTACGCTGCTGTAAAAAAAAAGGGGGGGAATTCTTACCATTTGCAACAGCATGGATGGACCTGGAGAGCATTATGCTAAGTGAAATAAGCCAGTCAGAGAAAGAAAAATATCACATGATCTCACTCACTTGTGGAATGTAATGAACAACTGAAACTGATGAATAAAAATAGATAAAGAAACAAAGAAGCATTGAATCAACTGTTCAACTTCAGTGGGGAGGTAGGGGAGGAGTGGGAAGTGGTAAGAGATCAACCAAAGGACTTGCATGCATGCATATAAGCATAACCAATGGACACAGACAGTAGAGGGGTGAGGGCATGTGCTGGGAGGTGGGAGTGGCTGGGGAGAGGTTAATGGGGAAAAAAGGAGACATATGTAATACTTTAATCAATAAAGAATAAAAATAAATAAATATTTAAGAAATTCTACTTAATCAAAAGAGATACTTAGAAACTAAATAAGCATCCATATATGAGAGACAATATTTGCAAAGTGTATAGCTAATACAGGATTTGAACCCACATACCTATATCTATATTTGTACATAAAAAGAATAACCCAAATTTCAAAAATGGGCAAAATGCTTGAATAGTCACTTCAGAAAATAAGATATACTAATACAAATGACCAAGATATATATATAAGGTCTTGAAATGGTGTCAACACTATGAGTCATTATGGAAATAACAACAATCATTAGAATTTCAAAGCAAACAAAGGAACAAAATCCTACTACAACACTAATGGTTGAAAAAAATGCATAGTCACCAGACCTCTTCTCCATTGTTTAGGAAAGTGTGAAACACCTTGAAAAAGTTCTGAAATGTTCTATGAATAAAAACATGTACTACCCTATAAGGTAGCAATTTATAAGTATTTACTCAAGATAGAGAAGCATGTGGCCACTAAAAGACTTTACAAGAATGTTCATAGCACCTTTATATCTGAGTAGCTGAAAATGGAAATATCTCAGGTGTTTATTGGTAGGAGAATAGAGAAACACAATGCTATATATGTACATATATATTAAATCTTTATTGTTAAAAGTATTACAGTCTTAGCTGGTTTTGCTCAGTGGTTAGAGCATCAGCCTGTAGACTGAAGGGTCCCAGGTTTGATTCTGGTCAAGGAGAGGTACCTTGGTTGCGGGCACAACCCCAGTAGGGGGTGTGCAGGAGGCAGCTGATCAATGTTTCTCTCTCATCGATGTTTCTAACTCTATCTCTTTCCCTTCCTCTCTGTAAAAAAATCAATAAAATATATTTTAAAAAAGTATTACATATGTCTTCCTTTCCCCCCAATGACCCCTTCTATCCCACTTTCACACCCTCTGATGCCCCAGGCCTTCACCACCCTATTGTCTGTGTCCATGGTTATGACAATGCCATATATATATATATAACCACCCTATTGTCTGTGTCCATGGTTATGACAATGCCATATATATATATATATATATATATACATATATATATATATATATGTATATGTATATATATATATATGCCTGAGCAACCATTGCTACCATGTGACTGGAATAACTGGAACAACCGGATGATCGGCCAGCAGCTATGACACACACTGACCAGACCTTGCTGCTGGGGCCCTGACACAGCCCCGAATCTGGTTCACCCCCACCCCAGACCCAGACAGGATGGAGGAGGGAGCCCGATTCCTCCTGGAATCAGCCGTTGGTTAGCTTGCTGCTGGAGCCAACCTCCTGCACCCCTCCCTCTGGCCGGCTGGCCCCCCTGATTGGCTCTGATCACTGGCCTGGCCAAGGGACCCCACCAGTGCATGATTTTGTACACTCGGCCTCTAGTATATTAATGAAATGTAATACTAATCAGCAAAAGCATATAGATGAATCTAAAAAATATTAGATTAATGAAAGTTAAGTAAAGATTGATTTTATTTGCATAAATTTGGAGAATAGGCTAAATTAATCTTTGTATGCATGCATCAAAATTATTAAAACAGTATGATAAAGGTCTGTACATATCATTATATGTAAACTAGAAGTCCAGCACGCATGATCTCTTCCGCTTGCCTAAGCTGGCCGCCCGCCCATTGCCGCTTGTAGCTTGTGCCCCACCCTCCGCCGCTCATAGCTCTCCACCACTAGTAGCTTGCACCCCTCCCTGCCCGCCATGAGAGTTGTGACAGCGTCACAGCATGACGGCCATGGGCCTTTTATATAAGAGATTACACCCCACCCCACCCCCAAAAAATATATATATAGGCATATATTGAATTCTAGTTAATAATATTAATGTTGGAATGTTTGGGGATAAAGTGTATTGATAGCTGTAATTTACTTTGAAATACTTCGAAAAGGTGAATTCTTAGATGACTGGAGGGAGAGATAGATATATGCAGTAAAACAACCAAAACAAAATGTTAATGTATATTCTTGGAGGTTTAATGAATCATTCTTTCAATTCTGCAGTATGTTTGAAAATTTTCATAATGAAATAATGGGAAATACATAGGGAGTCAAGAAACTGACCCATGCGAAACTGACCCATGGACACTTGACTTCAGCAGTGGTTACACTGCCGAGCAATATCTTTTCAACAAAAGATGATGGGTCAATTAGAGCTCATAACAATGAAATGATCTACAATTCATACTGAAAACAGAAAATTAAATATATGTTTTATGGATCTAAATATGAAATTTAAAACAATAAGTCTTCTAGAAGATAGGAAATGTTGATCTCGGGAAAGTAAGGGTAAAGATAAAGATCATAGGATAGGTATCTCAATAAACCAGATACCCTAATCACTAACGATTAAAAAAAAAAAACACCAAAAAACAACAACAACAACAAAAAAACTTGCTATATTGGATTATATTACTGAAAATTGAAAGATAACATTAAACAACTGAAAAATGCAAGCCAGAATATATAAGCTATTTGCAATAACTATAACTACAAAGCACGCATATCCAGAATACATTAAAAATTTATTCAAATTATTAGAAATAAGAATAGGCAAGAGGGTTGAACAGGCATTTTACAAAATAGGATAGTTCAAATCAACCAACCAGTGAAACTATACTTATCTTCACCAGTAATCTGGGAAGTACCAATTAAAACTGCGAAGAAATCTCACTATACTTCTATCAGAATGACCAAAATAAAAAGACTTTACCACAATTTACTAAATGTTACTAAGGATGTAAAATTATGAGAACTTTCATACACCCATGATGCTAATGGAAGTGTGTGTAATTGTTTTTGGGGGAAAGGTTTGGCATTTTCTTCCAAGGTTGAATATACTTATTTCCTACAGCCTGTAATTCCATTTCTAGGCATATACACTACAAAAATGCATGGGCACATACCCCAAAAGATACATACAAGATATGTATAGCAGCATTGATTCAAGGGTATAACCACGGTAAAATGAATTGAAAATGGCAAATTCGTGCATTGGAATCCTTTATAGAATGTAATGAACCACGGGAACATGCAACCACAAGATGGATCTCACAAATAAAATATTGAGCTAAAGGAGTCTGACACAAAATAATGCATACTGTGTGTTTGAATATACATAGACTTCAAAAATCTTCATAACTCTTCTACAATGATTGGGGTACAAGCTAAACTGGTAAGAGTACAAATAAAACCTAGAAAATGTTTCCCTTCAACCTGAAATCAAGAAAGTAGTTATGTTTATGGATGGAAAAGGTAGTAGGGAGGCTACAGGGGTTTTGTATATTTGACCTGGGAGTTGTTTTGTGATGACTCCATGAATTATGCGTGTTACTACATTTTTTTCTGTCTGTTGCTAATGTTTCATAATTAAAACAAACAAGTTTTGAAAGAATAATGTTAAAAAATATAAGACATAGCTGTCCTATGTAAAGCACTTAGAGCACTGCCTAAGAGGCAATCTCTGAGGACAATTCATAAGTTCAAATCCTAGTTTCTCCACTTCCTTGCTGTGTGGTTTAGGGCATGTTTAAGTGATTTGGCTTTACTTTCCTACTTGTACGGAGGGGACTGTAACTATAGCTACATTATAGCTTGAGGTTTAAATGAGTTAATCCATGTAAAGTGATGAAAATAGTTCTGGCACATAGATATTATTACATGTTAACATTGTCATCATCTTCATCATCCTTTAAACATTGAAGTGCAAACAAATAAGAACATTTTGGAAATAAGAGTGACTAAATAAGCTGACGTTTAAAAGCCAGTAAGACCAGGCTAAGAGCTTTATGCTGTATTCCGTGATAATGCAGCACTAAAAAAAATATACTATTTTGAGATATTATCATATTTAAAGGTAAGAAACTGAAACCTAAAGGCATTCATTACTGTGCCTCTAACAGCAGGTAGGTGAAGAACAGGAATTCAAATGCATTAGGAAGCTTGTCCAGGCAGTGGGTGTCCAGTGGATTCAAAGGTGAAATGTCAGCAGGCAGAGGGCAGCTTGGAAGACTCTTTCATTATTCCATCCAGGAGAATGAGGGCTGCCATAGTGGGAATAGAACATTGGGGATGGATGAGAATCAACAGGAACTGGAAAGATCACATATGGTAACCAGGGAGACATCAGAGAGGGCTGGGAGCCTGGAAAAACGGTGGCACTATGAACAAAAATCGGGATCACAGGAGTAGCAGGATTGCACAGGGAGATGAAACATCTCATTTAGACAAAGTGGAGTCATGGGGTCAGTTAGCACACTCATCATCATAATGAAAAACATTAATTAAATTCTGCATTATGCAAGCCTATGCTTCGCAGCACAGGCTAAATGGACCTGCCTGGGGGTACATGCTGCGGCAGGAAGGCTGAGGGAAAAGCTAGCCCAAAGCTTTCGGTGCAGGCCCTCATGGTGAAGGCCCGGGCAGTTTAGAAGCTCTTTGAACTCCATGGGAAACCAAAGAAAGAGGAGGCGTCTGGCAGGATGGGAAGAAACTGATGACAAATGTTATCTGTGAGGCATCCCGTCAGAACTCCCTAATCCTGGGTCAGCGTTTCAGAGCCTGGGCTCCATAGAGGGTGGTATGGACCTGGCTACCACACTGCAAGAAGGGGGATCAAAGATTTGTCCAGAAACAAAGCTGGAGTGAAGCCAGGCTGCGAGGCGAGACCAGGTGCGAGGCAGCGAGAGTGCTCTATCAGCAGGCGGGAAACAGAGATAGCCGCAAGACCAGCATGTGGGCCAGTGCACGATGCTCTGCAGTTCAGACCCTGTCTTTTTATAGGGAGCTGGGATGTGGCTGGGATTGACAGCGAGTTTGTTCCAGGATCTGAGCCTGTTTGCCCAGAATGAAAATGGGCAGAGAATACCAGCGTGGCAAACAGACACACAGATGAAGGCGAGGAGTGAAAATAATAATAAAGAAATAAGGAAGTAGAGCTCACGTTGTTCTCAAACTGAACAGGAACCCAAAGAACACCTTTGAATATCCACTCCCCAACTCATTTTCTGTTTCCCTCTAACTGCTTTGGAAACCCCAACTCCCCCCTCCCTTTTTGTTATTTTCAAAGAAAGCCTGTCTGGAAATCCTATCTTTTACAAATGACACACTCTCCCACAGAGCTCTTTTTCCAGGAGTTGAAAGCTGGCATATGGTTGTGAGAGAAAAGTTGAGGCTGCCTCTGCCCATATCACGTGCATCTCACAGATAACAGAGGACTTTCGACTCCCTGGCTGCCAATCTTCCCTCTTTCATCTGCACCAGATTCACAATGATGAGGAAGAAGGGAAAGCAATTTAATTCTCAATGGTACTTCCTATAGCGGCTGTAAAACATCATTTCTGCTTTATACCAAGTAAGCAGTCATAACATAGGAACACTGGAAATTGTCAGTTGGCTGGTAGAAATGGCGGAAGGAAAGCTTCACAGAATAATTCTGGGTAATAAGGAATATATATGCTACACTGGGACTTTATCAAGGATTCCTAAAAAAACCTCTTATTCTCTGCAAAAAAAAAAAAAAAAAAAACTCGTTACAGCTCATTTTCTATCTGTGTGTGTAACCTCATCCCAAGATGAGCATCTGCCGCGCCTGGAAAGTATAGCATTTCTAATGGTGTTTTCACTCTTGAGTGAACACAGAGAAAGCACAAAATCTAGTTAGAAGAACGTCAGTGCACGTGGCTTTTCTCGAAGCCTTTGCCACAGGCTCCCATACAGCCTTGATTATTTACAGCTACTCGTGGCTTTCGCTTCAAGGATTAGGAAAGAAGTAAAAGGAAACACTGACATGTCTCTTCAGGTGGCTGCAGGGAAGGCGTGGGAATGAAGTCTGTTACCTAGCTCTGTACAGTCTTCCCTTCCATTCTTCATTGTCTCATTACCTTCAGATTAGAAGCTGCAGTTCTTGTTTTCCTCAACCTGGAGTTCGGAATCCCAATGCCTGACGAGATACATTTCCCGATATCCCAGGCAAAGGGCCTCGCTGTGGAGGTTGGACTCCAGGTTTGACTCCGTTTGGATGAGGATGTTGCTGGCTGGGCAGTTCACCTTCTACGCTATGGCTCTACTTGGGAATTTTAACACCATCACCCATCTTTATTCCCTAACTCCCTGTAAGGACCCACATACTCGATGATCTCTGGATTGGCCTCTGAGATAAATGGATTCCTTTCCCACGGCAGGTTGTCCATCCTCATGTTATAATTCTGAAGAAAGATATATCCTGAGACAACCTGTTGATTTAGTTGGAGGCAGATGGGAAAGAGAGACAAGAGAACTGGTGCCTTCACGAACATTTTCTCACTCCAGAAATGTTACTCAAAGTCTTTGTTAGTTACAACCTCCCCTTCGTAAGTGTTCTTGCCCGGCACCTGAGCCAGCATCAAAATAGTGCTGTGGAGTACTCTTGGCAAAGGGCATGGGTGTGTAGCCCAGAAAACGTGACTTTAGACACCCACCCATCACTTATTAGCTGTATGATCTTAAGGACATTGTTGAATTTTTCTCAGCCTATTTCTTCATTTGAAAAAAGGGTGATAAAAACGGTGACCTACTTGGAACTACTTTATGGCAAAAAAATGTGTTAATGGATGTGAGCAGCTACTTCAGTGCTGCATGAAATAGTTGGCTCTTGACAGATTATATTTGTTGTATCAGAGTAGTAATTTAAACATATTTTGCTGATGTGCTAAGTAATTATTGCCTGAGATCAGAAATATTGGAAGTATAGCAAAAAATAAGGTGCAGACAAGATTCTGTAACTCCTACCTACTTATCATGCACTTATATAGTGCAGTATTTTCCTCCATTCATTTCCTTCAGAAGTCTTTCAGGGCTGTTTTATTTTATTTTTTTTTGCCATAACTCAGGACCAAGAGAAAAAGACACTGTTCTCTTATGGACAAGCAGCTCAGAATTTCTCTTATTCTGTTAGGTTATGTAGCCCTGTTACCTGATAGTGATACTCATGCTTCCCTGTGATATGCCCAATACTTTGTTTGCCATTCTGGTTTTATTGAGGTGATTTAAAAAGCGTTCTATGTAATCCTCAGAGCACTTTTCAGAGCAGCACTTTGTGTAAACACCCAGTGAAGTCATCACTTCTCTTATTTGTCACTTCATTTTGGGTGGGCTGCTTCTCCCTAGAGCAGGGCTTTAGTCTTGGTTGCACATTAAAATCCCTGGAGGGCACTAGCCAGCTTGGCTCAGAGTATAGACAGCGTCAGCCTGCGGACTGAAGGGTCCCAGGTTCAATTTGGGTCAAGGGCACATGCCTGGGTTGAGGGCTCGATCCCAGTAGGGGTTGTGCAGGAGGCAGCCGATCAATGATTCTCTCTCATCATTGGTGTTTCTATCTCTCTTTCCCTCTCCCTTCCTCTCTGAAATCAAGAAAGAAATATATTAAAAAAATAAATAAAATCCCTGGAGGGCTGTTGCAATGCCATGTCCTGGCTGCACCCTAAACTAAGGATGCCGCAGTCTCCGGAGGTGAGCTGCCGCGGAGGTATATTGTAAAACCTTCCTGAGAGATTCTAATGTGGAGATAGGGTAAGAATCACCTTGTAAAGGGGATCAACCTCTTTTTTTCCTGGGCTCATAGCTAACCTAGCGGACCAGATCAGCTAATGGGTCACTCTATCAGCGGCTCTCAACCTGTGGGTAGCGACCCCTTTGGCGGTCGAACAACCCTTCCACAGGGTCGTCTAAGACCATCCTGCATATCAGATATTTACATTACGATTCATAACAGTGGCAACATTACAGTTATGAAGCAGCAACAAAAATAATTTTACGGTTGGGTCACAACATGAGGAACTGTATTTAAAGGGCCAGAAGGTTGAGAACCACTGTTAAAAAGGCTTAAGATTTACTTCATCTCAGGAATCTGATCAACCAATTCACACTAATAAAAGGGGGGAGGGATGTAAACAGTTTAACTGATATTTTTCTGAAGATTATACCCATTTTTCTTCTTGCCAATATAGTCTAATAGTGAGAATTTCATAGAAATAAAAGAGTAAAAATAGTGAAAGCAAGACAAGATTCTGAAATACTGGGAAACCTGGCATGATTACTAAAGTACAACATATTGGTCATGGGCAATGGCCTCTAATATATTTTGTAAAGGAGGTGGAAGAGGTTGTCGAGAGCAGTGGTTCTCTACTTTGGCTGCGCACTGAAGTCACTTGGGGAATTTTAAAAAATACTGATGCCCGGGTCTCGCTTCTAGAGATTCTGGTTAAATTGGCCCATGATGCAGCCTGAGCGCTGGGATTTTTTAAACCAATGGTTCTCAACCTTGGCTGCACATTAGAATCACCTGGGCATCTTTTGAAAATCCTGATTTCTGGGCCTCATCCTCTGGAAATTCTGTTTCTTGGTTACTAATGTTGTGGCCTCACCCCATAACAAAGAAACAGAACCACTGTTTTAAAAGCTCCCTAATGTGCAGTCAAGGCTGAAAATCACTGGAGTAGAGGCTGGGAGTTACGTGCACAAAGGCGCCCAAAGAGGACATTCTCCTATCAAGGCCATCCAGTCAGCCCTTAGGCACAGCTCCGTCTCCTTTTGGCCTTGACTTGGCTGCCCTACATTTTGTCATTTCTTTTTTGCCGAGCACTAAATTCCGTTGTTCCTTAAAGGCAATAGTAATTGAAAAAATATGATTAAAAATAAAAAAAAGGTCAATGCATAGTATTTATAGGAAAAAAAGAAACAAAATTCAAAGTTGGCTTTGATATAACTATTCCCTTCAGTAGACAAGTAATAGCAGCTCAGGGGAGAATGGACAGAACTCTACACTGATAGTTTTAACTTATTAATGTGAAAGTTATTTCCTTATATTCCCCAGTGGCGATTTTTATAGCATCTTTTTCATTCACTTTACCAGCGGCTGCTCATATTTAATCTGAGGTTACAGTGCTTTCTACATTTAATTCAAAAGAGAAGTACATTTTTACTTTCTCTAATTATATTCCCTCCACTGAACATGTGAAGGTATGTCTAGCACACTAATATCTACAAAGAATGAAATGTTTTTTTTCAAGTTCAAGTAGGGTTAAGTTTTTAGAATTGTTTTTCACTATGTTTGAATTTTTAGTTAATATAATGGATAAAAAATATCAATGTGTTTTCAATTTATATTTTATGCATTATTAGATAATTTGACTGAAAATCTGCATAAGAAAGACATTGAAAAGGATGTAAACTGCCAATATTTTGAATCATTTGAGGATATGATTACTTACAATAAAATGGCTATTTTATATATAGGTTGATTTATGAGAGATACAGAATCAAACATTTAAAATTATCCAGTCACTGGCCAAAAGAAATAGATTCAGTAATATTAGCTAATATTTATATAGCGCCAAGTATGTTTCACACATATAGTCATTATACCGTGTAAGCATTAATATATAATCCTTATATGAATCCTATGAGGTAGGTACTTGTGTACTCATTTTGCAAACGAGGAAATTGAGGGACACAAAAGTGATTAATATATCCAAGTTCCCACATGGCTAAGATGCAGAACCAGCGTTCCTAAGCAGGCAGTGTGGCTGCACAGTCCACGCCTTAACCACACTTCCATCTTGTGCTAAAGCAGATGCTTTGCCTGGAAGCAATCACATACTCACTCACCCACTGATAGTCACTCAGTTGAAAATACATTATGTACTTTATCAGATATTACATTGGCAAATATGTTCTCCCATTCAGTGGGCTTTCTTGTTTGTTTTTTTGTTGTTGTTTTTGTTGATGGTTTCTTTTGCTGTGCAGAAGCTTTTTATTTTGATGTAGTCCCATTTGTTTATTTTCTCCTTAGTTTCCATTGCCCTAGGAGCTGTGTCGGTAAAGATATTGCTACAACATATGTCTGATATTTTGCTGTCTATGGATTCTTCTAAGATTTTTATGGTTTCCTGTCTTACATTTAAGGGCCTAATCTCCAAAATTTATAGGGAACTCATACATCTTAACAAAAGAAGATAAACAATACAATCAAAAAATGGGCAAAAGGACTTAAATAGACACCTTTTGAAATTTGACATACAGAAGGCCAAGAGACATATGAAAACATGCTATAAATTGCTAATCATCTGAGAGATGCAAATCAAAACAACAATGAGATACCATCTCACACCTGTCAGAATGGTTATCATCAATAAATCAACAAATGACAAGTGCTGGCAAGGATGTAGAGAAAAAGGAACCTTCGTGTACTGCTGGTGGGAATGCAGACTGGTGCAGCCACTGTGAAAAACTGCATGAAGTTTCCTCAAAAAATTTAAAAAAATGGAACTCTCATTTGACCCAGTAATCCCACTTCTAGGAATATATCCCAAGAAACCAGAAACACCAATCAGAAAGGACATATGCACCCCTATGTTCATAGCAGCACAATTTACCATAGCTAAGATTTGGAAACAACCTAAATGTCCATCAGCCAATGATTGGATTAAAAAACTGTGGTACATCTACACAATGGAATACTACACCATTATAAAAAAGAAGGAACTTTTACCATTTGCAACAGCATGGATGGACCTGGAAAGCATTGTGCTAAGAGAAATAAGCCAGTCAGAGAAAGATAAATATCACATGATCTCACTCATTTGTGGAATATAATTAACATCATAAACTGATGAACAAAATAGATACAAAGAAGCATCAAACAGACTGTCAAACTTCAGTGGGAAGGCAGGGGAGGGGTAAAAGTGAAGGGTAAGAGATCAACCAAAGAACTTGTTTGCATGCTTATAAGCATAACCAATGGACACAGACACTAGTGGAGTGAAGGCATGTGCTGGGAGCTGGTGGTGGCTGGGGGGAGGTCAATGGGGGGAAAAGGAGACATATGTAATACTATATGTAATACTTTAAACAATAAAATAAAATTTTTAAAAAAGAAAATACAATCTGTACTTTAAAGAACTGAAATGATCTGAACCACAAATATTTTAATCTTATTGTATACTAGAGGCCTGGTGCATAAAATTCGTGCACAGGTAGGGTCCCTAGGCCTGGCCAGCGATCAGGGCCAATAGGGGCCTTCCAGCTGCCAGCCAAGGCCTCCCTATCCTAGCTGCTGGGGATTTCCTTTGTTCTGAACCACTCCCTGGTGGTCAGAGGACGTCATAGCAAGCGATTAAACTCCCGGTCTCCGAGAGGGGACACTTTGCATATTAGACTTATATATATAGAGATTTACTAAAGTTCATGATAATGCAATAGCTGTCTCATTGAGGAAGACTGGCTGCCAGCTTTAGGCTGAGTCCTAGATGATGACAATAGCTTGATGTTGTCACCACACATACTCTGGTTCTCAATTTTACAGATGTGAAAACTCAATTTTGTTAGTACATTCAGAGTTAATCCAGCTATCGGAGGTTGATTTATTAAATAAAGTTCCAGAATGACAATGGACCGATTGTATATTAGAGGCTATGTTTACAATTTCAAAGATCACAATATTCATGTCTTCTGCTTAGGAAATTTTCAGTGCTTCTTAGAAATGAAATCCAGCTTATGAGGGTTCTTGCTGAACATGAGCTCAACAAGGAAAAATAAAAGAATGCTACATTCAAAAATAAGGATCTTTTCAATATAACACAAATTACTTTTATTATAGAGAATCGGAATGTAAAATATATATTTCACAAAATTTCTACCCAAAAGGGTTACTATAAACAATTTATTTTATGCAAAAGAAGTTGTTGATATCATATATCTTAAAGAATAAGTTAAATTTTACCTGATGATATAATTAAACATGTTCAGTAGAATTAATCAAAAGTAAATTATGTATATATACTTCTAAAACTACTTCTAATTATGTTATAATTTGATAACTTTTTCTGAGTATAAAAGTAATACAAAAAATAACAATACTCTAGTATTAAAAAATAGAAATTTCAAAGAAGTATAAAGACCAAACATTTCATTTAACTCAAACATATTGATTCAGTCCACAAATAGTGATTTTGTACCTGCTATGCGTTAAGTATTAGGTAATCAGTGGTGTAGAAAGCACTCATAGAGATGTCAGAGAAATGAATGGTCAATGAGCATAAACAGGATGTGCTATTATGACATAATCATAGGATGGAAGCACAAAAAGAGGAAACTAAATCAGAGAATGCTTACAATTCCGTAAAGTTCAAGCTGAGGCTCAAAGTTAAAACATAATTTTATAAAATTAATTTATTGGTGTAACATTGGTTAGTAACATATGCCTTTCAGATGTACAATTCTATAATATACTAGAGGCCCGGTGCATGAAATTTGTGCACTGGGAGGAGGGTTCCCTCAGCCCAGCCAGGCCCCTCTCACAGTCTGGGAGGCCTCAGGGAATGTCCTACTGACAGTTAACCAACAGTCTGGCCCTCTGCGGACTGATCTGGGGCTGCTGGGGCCCGGCAGCAGCAAAGGCTTGGGCACAATCCCCTGCCTCCACTTCAGGGCTGCTGGGGGCTGGGCGGCCACTCTGCGTGTTGTTCTCTCAGGCACGGGCCCGCGCCCAGCCCCTCCACCTGAGCAAGTTGTGACCATTATGTCATCCTGGCCTAATTTGCATATTACTTCATATATATATATATATATATATATATATATATATATATATATATATATATATATATATCTCACCTGTATATTTCATTGTATGCTCACCACTCAAAGTCTAGTCTCCTTTCTTCACCATGTTTGACCTAGTTTACCCTCTCTATCCCCCTTCCGTTTTCCTTCCTTGTTTTTGTTTGTTACCTTTTGTTTTACTAGTATATCTCACATATGACTGAGGTCATACTGTTCTTTTCCTTTCTGTCTGATATATTTCTCAGCATAAGGAAACAGAAAGTGATAACGGTAAGGCTTAAGTTTTTGTTTTTTGTTTTTAACACATTTAGGCAGCATGTTGGGAAACAGTGTTGCAGTTCCTCCCAAGGTTAGAGATAGAGTTATCATATGACCCAGAAATGCCACTCCTAGGTATATACCCAAGAGAAATAATGCCATATGTCTATGCAAAAACTTTTAACATGAATGCTTATAGCAGTATTATTCATGAGTCAAAAATAGAAACATCCTAAATGTCCATCACTTGATGAATGAGTCAATAAAATTATTATATCAATACAATAGAATATTATTTGCTCATAGAAAGTAATAAAGTACTGATACATGCTATAATAGGGATACACAAAATACACATTATATTACACTATTTATGTAAGATATCCAGAATAGACAAGTCTATAGGAACAGGAAGTAGATTGATTCACTACCTGAGGCTAGTTGGGTAAGGATGGGAAAATAATAGGATTGGGGAGTGAGGGCAAAAATGTGTGGGTTCTTTTTGGGGGGTTACTGAAAATATTCTAAAGTTGATTGTGGTAATTGTTGTACAACTCTATGACTGTATTAAAAACAATTAAATTGTACAGTGAATTGTATGATATGTGAATATTTCAACAAACATACACACACACACACACACACACACACACACACACACACACACACACCACATGCTTGGGAGGCAGTATCCTGTTAAGTGTATCTCACCATATAGGATTTTCATTTTTATGATCTTGTCAATTCTCAAAACACTTCTATGAGGAATATTGAAAGAGCTGGAGTAGGTAAGCTGTGTTTCCAATATCCCCATTTGTAATAAAAAATGGGCAGAGCCAGGACTCATACGCAGAACTTTTGATTCCACAGCATTCTTTTGAATTATTCACAGATGAACTAACTTACATCATTATTTCATACAAAGAATATAGTGGTATGATGTTTGATATATACTAGTATATATATTACCTCAAATTTATACACTAAGTGGCCAGATTATTATGACCACCCCATCAGTACTTCGTTGGGCCACCTTTTGCCTTCAATACTGTGGCAATTCTTCTTGGCATTGACTCCACGAGATCTTGAAAGGTGATGCGAGGAATCTGACACCATGCCTGATGATTAGCGCTGTCCAGTTCTGTGAGATTTGATGGTTGTGGAACCAGCTGCCTGATGGCTCTTTTAACTTTGTCCCACAAATGCTCCATTGGATTGAGATCTGGTGATTGTGGGGGCCACCTAAGCAAGGTAAAGTCTCCCTCATGTTCTTGAAACCACTCCTGCACAATACGAGCACCGTGGCATTGCGCATTGTCTTGTTGGAAGAAGCCATCTCCATTGGGATACACCATCAACATGATAGGATGAACTTGATCAGCAGCGATACTTAGGTATGTTGTGCTATTCAGACGTTGTTCCACACAAATTAAAGGGCCCAGATCATGCCAGGAAAACATGCCCCAAACCACAACACTGCCCCCACCAGCTTGAAGGGTTGTGCTCATGCATGTGGGGTGCATGCTTTCATGCTGTTTCCACCAAATTCTCACTCTGCCATCTGCATGATGCAACTGGAAACTTGATTCATCAGACCACATGACTTTTTTCCAATGCTCGACTGTCCAATCCTTGTGTTCCTTTGCGAATTGGAGACGTTTTATCTTGGTAACTGCAGACAGCAAACAGGCCTTTGGCTTCCATATGCCATATGATGCAGTGTATGGCTAATTTGCCTACAAATATCAGATGGTCATAATAATCTGGTCACTCAGAATATATATATATATATATATATATATATATATATATATATATAGTTTAGTTGAGCTGAGATAAAAATTAGATTGTGATTGTTTTAATACTAAGCACATAGTATTAAACATTCTAATATTAGAACATTGTTTTCTAAGGTATTGGGATTTTATTGACATGTGGGGCTAGGGAGTGGGATATGAGGCCTACTGGTCAGGAAAAGAAGTTCATTTCACCCAGAGGGACCAATATAGGTTATGCTTATCACAAAGGAGATGAGGTCAGGTGGCAAAGGAAGCTGCTTTAGGTAATATCCAAGTGTTATATTGGGGGACATGGAGATGAAAACAAATTACCTACTGAAGAGGAGACTTTTGAATGGATGGACCCATTTTTATGAATGGATAATTATATATATATATATATATATATATATATATATATATATATATATATATTCATCCTATATAATAAAAGGCTAATATGCAAATTATCCCCTCAACCGGGGGGTTAGACCTGGAGTTCAACCAAGGGGTGGGGCTGGCTGGCCTGACCCGATAGGGGCCAATCAGGGCAGGCCGGCTGGACCCCACCCCTGCACAAATTTATTCACCAGGTCTCTAGTATACATATAAAATCATAATAGCTATATAAATGGAATATTATTCAGCCATAAAAGTGAAAATCCTTTTATTTGTATCAATATGGATGGACCTTGAGGGTATTATGCTAAGTGAAATAAGAAGCTAGACAGAGAAAAACAGATATTGTATGATTCCTCTTATACGTGAACTAGAGGCCTGGTGCATGAAATTTGTGCATGGGACGCGGGGGGGGGGGCAATGGGGGGGCCCTCCGCCCGGCCTGCACCCTCTTGCAATCCTGTACCCCTTGGGGGATGTCCAACTACTGGTTTAGGCCCGATCCCAACAGTCAGACATCCCGCTCGCCTGCCTGCCTGCCTTATCTCCCCTAACCGCTTCTGCCTCAGCCCCCACCACTGTGGCTTCTTCCAGAAGGACATCCAGAATGACATCCAGAAGGTCATTTGGCTGTCCGGTCTAATTAGCATATTATACTTTTATTATTATAGATTCTGAAAATGTAGAACTCATAGGAACTGAGAGTAGAATGGTGGTTGCCAAGGTGGGGTGAGGAAAAGAAGAAAACGTTGGGCAGACAGTTCAAACTTTAGTTATAAAATAAAAAAAAGTTATAGAGAATTAATGGTGACTGTAGTTAATAAGACTGTAATGCATACTTGAAATTTGCTAAGAGAGTAGCTATTAAGTGTTCTCAACACACACATAAGGAAATAGTAACTATGTAGGTGATAAATATATTAATTAGTTCAATTAGGATAATCATTTCACAATGTATACATATATCAAATCTCTCAAATCAGCACATTGTACACCTTAAATATATACAATTTTCATTTTAAAATTATCTCTCTATATATAAAAGCGTAATATGCAAATCAACCAGACAGCAGAATGACCGGTCGGCAATGACGCACACTGACATCCAGGGGGCAGACGCTCAATGCAGGAGCTTCCCCCCAACCCTCAGGCCCCGATAGCCCAATCTGGGCCTGCCCACCAACCTCTCAATCCCTTCCCTTGGCCGTCAGACTTCCATCGCCTGCAGGGGAACAGGGAACCGGGAGTGGGTGGCCCAGCGGCAGCAGGGAGTGGGGCTGGCTGCCAGCAGCCAGGGAAGAGCAGCCCTGATCACAGGCCAGGCCTAGGGACCTTACCCGTGCATGAATTTCTTGTGCTGGGCCTCTAGTAGCTAAATAAAGCCATAAAAACTAGAGAGGAGAGTTTTGGAGAATAAAAGAATTAGCTTTGATCTCTACTTTGCTACTTACTGAGTTCAGGTGAGTCAGTTTCCTCCCTGAGCACACTCCTTTGTATACTGGAATTAATTTCTAACCTCATTGGGTTGATGTGAGGATTAAATGGCTTAATTTGATTAAAACCCCCAGAGAGACTGGTGCAAGGTACATAATGAGGGCTCAATAAATTCTGTCAACTATTTATAAAATAAGAACTTCATATACTTGCAGGGAATCATCACCTGGGATTCTTACCCTATTTAATCTTGATTTTTCCTAGATATTTGTAGCTCATTTCTGTCTGTTTCTCTTACACAGTCTATAGCCCTTTTCTGAGTGGCTATAAACCATCTCAAAATTTCCTCATTAAAACATGCCAGGTTGTTGTTGTTAATCCTCACCCGAGGATATTCACTGAATTTTAGAGAGAGTGGAAGGGAGGATGAGAGACAGAGAGAGAGAAACATCGATGTGAGAGAGACACATCAACTGGTTGCTTCTCACATGTGCCCCAACCAGGGCCAGGGATTAAGCCTGCAATCTAGGTACATGCCCTTGACTGGAATCAAACCTCGAACCCTTCAGTAGGAGGGCCAATGCTCTATATATTGAGCAAAACTGGCTGGGGCAAAACATGCCATGTTTTAACTTGCTTTCCTTGCTGTTGCCTTATCATATTTTTATGTAGTATAATCCTCAAAATAATTATTCACTCCCATGTATCAATTGCATTAAGCCTCTGGCCATTAGCACCACTCCACTGCATCATATAGGGCACTGCCAAACGCTGCCTAGCTGCCAAATCTAATGTTTTTAATTGATTTCAGAGAGGGAGGGAGAGAGAGAGAAACATCAATGATGAGAATAATTAGTCGGCTGCCTCCCGCACACCCCGTACTGCGGATTGAGCCCACAACCCAGGCATATGCTCTGACCAGGAATGGAACCATGACCTGGTTCCATTCATAGGTCGATGCTCAACCACTGAGCCACACCATCTGGGCCTCAGTCCACCTCTTAATTTAATTCTCGCAATAAAATTGCTAACCAATCCATTCATCTCCCACCACTCCCTGATTGGCTCTTAAAAAAAAATCTTCTCGTCTCATTCCCCAAAGCTGGCAGGGCCCTCTCAGTGTTTTTCCCTGTCTCTATTTCTTAAATGCACACATTTCCTAGGCCACTGCCTTTGGTCTTATACCCTTAACATGCTGGTGTGTCTCCAACTGTGGTCTGAAGAGCAACCAGAATATTAGAAGCGTGGCTGGAATTGTGGACAATTTACTAATTGTGGACAGTTAGTAAAAGTTTTAATTTCTGGACCCTCACTCCAAACTTACTCAATGGCAATTATCTGGTAAATAGCACCTTGTTTTTAAAGGTTTAACTCATGGTCTGGTTCTCCTGTAACTATTATCTCGTTTTCAAAGGCTTAACTCATAGTCTCGTTCTCCTCCACTATGCATGCTTTCAAACCCTTTCTTCTCTTCCCTTATGTGTGGGGAATATGCTCCATGACCTTCAGTAGGTGTCTGAAACCCCGGATAGTGGTGAATACTACTGTTACAGAAGACCAAAGAAATACCGAACACACTTCCTAGAGAAAGGGAGGGACCCCGTTTATTAACACTGGTGGACTCCGGGAATAATTTCCAAATCAGAGTGAAGAAACATGCAGAGAGCCTGTCTATATATATCCCGCTGGGGTCTTTGTCTTGCAGATATGCCCCCTGCCCCTTCTTGGCCCTGCAGGAAGGCCCCCAGGTGTCAGGCCACATCCATGGTCCATCCTGGCACCAGCATAACACCCCCCACCCCCACCCCCCGGCAGTGCATTGTTCACAGTTCCATGGCCTCTGCTTTTAGATAACAAGTTCTGGAGGACCAGTTTCTTCCTCACTATATGTACTGCATTTTTCTTATAGGCTTACGGCCTCTCTTTGGCATATCTGAATTGCCAGCATCACAACTGTTCACTCTTTGGGGTCATGAACATAACAAGCACTTTGATACTTCGACAGTCCATCTGATAATGCAGAGAGCTCCTAAGTGGCTAACTGGTGGGGAGCATATACAGTGTGGAGATGCTGGACAAAGGGATGATTGTGTCCCAGATAAGGCAGAGTGGAACTGCAAAAGAGTTCATCATACTGCTCACAAAGGCGTGCAATTTAAAACTTACATTTGTTGCCCTGACAGGCTTGGCTCAGTGGATAGAGCGTTGGCCTGCAGACTGAAGGGTCCCGGGTTCAATTACAGTCAAGGTCATGTACCTTGGTTGCGGGCGCATCCCCAGTGGGGGGCGTGCAGGAGGCAGCTGATCGATGTTTCTCTCTCATCGATATTTCTAACTCTCTATCCCTCTCCCTTCCTCTCTCTAAAAATAATCAATAAAATATAAATAAAAATATATATTTTAAAAAAAACTTACATTTTTTTTTATTTCTGGAAGTTTTAATTTAATATTTTCAGATGGCAGTTGGACATAGATAACTGAAAGTAAAAACAGAGAGGAGAAGGAGGGGGACTACTATAGTAGCCACTCGCCACATGTGGTCATTTAAACTTAAATGACTTGAAATTAAATAAAATTAAAAATCACTTTCTCATTTCAGGTGCACCAACCACATTTCAAGTGTTTAATGGCCATGTGTGGCTTGTGATTGCCATATTGGCTAGAGTAGAAATAGAACATTTCCCCTCTGACTGGTGTTGTTCAGTGGTTAGAGCTTTTGGACTGTGCAGTTCGATTCCTGATCAAGGACATGTACCTAGGTTGCAGGTTCTCTCCCCACCCCCAGCTGGGAGGCAACCAGTTGATGTGTGTCTCTCTCACATCGATGTTTCTTTCCCCCGCCACATACCCTCTCTCTCTTTCACTCTCTCTGAAAAGCAATGGAAAAAAATATCCTCAGGTGAAGATTAATAAACAAACAAAAAGAAATAGGATATTTTCATTATTGCAGAAATCTCTATTGAAAAATAGTACCCTAGTGTTTGAGTTAACCACATTTCCCCCCTGCGACCAGTACATACTTGTATTATATTATATACAACACTTTATACTCCTTTTATTCATTAATTTATACACATAATAGAGAGAGATTATATTACAATTGCATGTCTCTAGTTTCAAAATGTCAGTCAAAGTAGGAGTGCTCCAACAGTCCCTAGGAATGTTCTGTGCTAAGTGCTTTGAACTGGAAGAGCCCTGGAAGAGGCCCCGTAGCCTGCAGGGCAGTGTGGTGAAGCTGCACACCATTAACGAGTCACAGTAGCCCAGAGTGTCACCGCCCTGTGACCAAGGGGAGCAGGCTAAGTTTGGGAGTATGAATAAGATTTCCTGGGAAATTCCAGAAATATTGGTAGTGTACATGTGGGGATTTGCAGAAGACTGGGTCTTCTCTATGAGTAAATTGGTTTACCCCATAGAGCAATTCAAGTTCCATGTAATTTCTGTCATATATATATATTCTCTGATGCTCAATTAGCAGCCATGGAGAACCATGAAACTATAATTTTAAGTTTTGTTCATTTTTTAATGCCAACAAAATGCTGATCAATAATGAATTAATGAATGGGCCAGTAAGTATTTTTGTGGTATTGAATTGTCTCTAGGTTATTTTAATCCCCTAATGTAATTAATGATACCCATGATTTCCACTTAACTATAAAATAGTCTGCCTCAGTGAAGATATGAAAAATAAATGTAATGAGACAGTGACATTCAAATGGAGTGTACTTATCTAGTCTGCATACAAAATAGCAATGATTCAGTATAGAACATGTAATGTGATGTTTTAGAAAAGAATTCCTGGACAGCATTTTAAAAGCAGGAAGATAAAGGAATTTAAGGTTCTCTCGTTTGAACATCAAAGTATTTCCCCCTCAGGCTTACAGGGCAGAATACAGGCAATGCCCTCATCCTTTTTATCTTCAAATATCACAGTTGCTTTCAGAACCCTTTTGAAGACTTGCCATTTTTATTAAGGTGCATCAGTCCCTCAACCAGAAACAAAGGCTTGCACCAAGAATAAACGGCTTTTTAACTTTCATAACAAAGCAAAAACTTTTCTAACTCAAGTTGCTTATTACAAGTATAAATGCACAGATATGTTATACTTAATAAGAGATTCTAGGAAAGATTTGAGGAAGTTTTATTAATTTAAGGCAAAGTAAGAGGTGCATGCTCTTTCCCTCCTCCCTAAAATCAAGTAGCAAGTAAATAGGATAATTTTTTAAAGATTATCTCCTATCACGTTTCATCTCAGTGACATCAAATTTAATAAAATTCTTCATTTCCTCAAAAGTCCATAATTCCATGGAAACCACACACACACACACACACACACTATGGAGAAGGTGGAGTTCTTTAAGTTCTGCTTTGAATATTTTTAAAAATAGTGTATATACATTTTCTCTAAATTTGCTGATTACGACCTAGCTCTCTACAAAGACTTGCGTTATTCTGAGTTGGCATAAAAACAAAAGTTATTTCTTAAGCCCTGCTTGAGAAGTTGGGAGATAGTGAATAAGCTTATCATACATTTAACTAAAAATCCAGTAAGTCAACTGAAGGAAGTTTGTTTGTTTGTTTTTTTAGTAACTTGACTAGATAAAAATGTATCTCTTTTCAAGTATTGTCAAATATGTGCACTATATATACCTGGCACTTTATATGTTGTTTTTTTGTAAGCCATATATAAATTAATATAAGGTGTTTGCCTCAATTCATTCTCAAAATAAAGAAAATATACTCAGCTATAAAGGTAATAGAAATCACTTTCAGACCTTTTGATGAAATCATGAATTATGTCCCCTCTTTTTACTTCTCCTAGTCTCACCTGACCACAGCATCCATAGAATATTCTAGAAAGCTGAGATACTATAGCATTTCACTTTCCAAATGAGGTACCATAAACTCAAAATATTGCTACCACAACATTTAATAATCAGCCTTGAGATAAATGAACAATCAATTTTCAGAGACCATCAAAGACTGGTAAACTGTGTCCCTTCTCTAAAGAAGAAAATACACAGAGAGATTAGGAAATGTTTGGACAATTTTATGCCATGTTTCCAATCATGAGCCAGAAGCCTGAAGTTGAAATTTTATCTCATATTTCTCTTTTATATCTAATTTCCTGCTTGTTATTAATTTAATAAACACATATTGAACAAGGATTATGGGTTTAACATTGGAGTTGTAGAGGTGAATGACTCATGGGAAATAACATTAAGGAAAGAGCACACATTTAGAAGCAGATGAACCTAAGGTAATGGAAAAGCCTCTCATCTACTGTTGAATGACCTTATTAAACCTCAGTTTTCTCATTCGAAAGATGGAAATTAGAGACTTCTGATCAAATTGGCAAAGTAGATAAACACAATACTTGACTCTTCCCACAATCACATCAAAACTATAACTAAACTATAAAACAGCCATCATTCAGAATTGTCTGAAATTGAGCTGAATGGAAGTCCTACAACTAGGGAATTAAATAAGAAGCCACAAAGAAACTGGTAGAATGCGCTGAGATGTGGAAGGGCTGGTTCTCAAATGTGTGTATCTTGACCATGGAAGTCCTCCCTGAGGAATGAGGGGTCCAAGTCCTACACCAGGCCCCCCACCCAGCTAAGGGTCCCAGTGCTAAGAAGAGAAGTCACTATAACTTCTGGCTGTAAAAACCAGTGCTGATTGAGGCTGAAGGAGGCTGAGGCTGCTGGAGCCCCAGGCAATTCCTCTTAAAGGGCCTGAGCACAAACTTACTCTGACTCACTTCCTCTGAGCTCCAATGCAGGGGCAGCAGCTTGAAAGGCACCTGAGATATATGCGGAGGAACTGAAGTATCTGACATCAGGGTGAGAACTGGAGGGCAGCTTTCTCCCAGACAGAAATCCTGGCAGAAGCTATTGTTTCTTTGATGAGCCCTCCCCTGATAGATCCCACAGGCAGATGCCATACCTGAGTCTCCATCAAACTGGCTAACACTGTTTGCCCCACTCTCATGATTCCCTGAGACCCCACCCCACTCTAATTTGGGCCCACCCAAGCTGTTTCCAGTGGCTTTATCATAGGAATGGCCTATGTTGTATCATGCTTCAAATTTCACTACAACCTCTCAAACAAGCAGCATCTGGCCTCAGTGAGACCCATATCTCTCAATAAGTGGCCCCAGCCCAGCACTAGCACCACCTGGCCTTGGTTCACAGCTTGGCCTTGCTTGGACACCTCTTAGTCCAGCACAAGCAGCTGTCTGCAGATTACTTTGTAGCTTATGCCTGGTGGCTCCTGGCAGAGCACAGGTGGTGGCTGACCTTAGCCTGCACCTCCTGAGAGGCCTGAGAGTCAGTGCATCCAGTGGACAGCTTCAGACAACATTGCAGCACCACCAACCAACCACCTCCACAAGAGACACACTCAAGGGATGGACTCAGTGGGTACCAGAGCCCTGCTGAGGTAAGCCTTGCTCTATATGGTGGGCCCCTGTACATCTGATCCTCCAAGGTGGTCTGAGGATGCTGGTCAATGGTTACAGCCAGTCCTTGCAGCTGAAAAGCATGAGTAAATCCCACCCACTGATATGCCAACAGCAATCAAGACTCAAGTATAACAAAAGTGTGTATGGCCCACAAGGGGGTATACCTCAAGTGCCCAGCTGGGGTGATCAGCCACTAGACCCTACAGAACACATACTACATTAGGCCATGCTACTAAGGCTAGGAGATGTAGCAGCTCTACCTAATACATAGAAACAAACACAGGGAGGTGGCCAAAATAAGGAGACAAAGAAACATGGCTCAAATGAAAGAACAAAACTCCAGAAAAAGAACTAAACAAAATGGAGACAAGCAAGCTACTAGGTGCAGAGTTCAAAACATTGGTTGTAAGGATGCTCAAGGAACTTAGTGAGGACTTCAAAAGCATAAAAGTGAACCAGTCAAAAATGAAGGATACTATAACTGATATAAAGAATAATAAAGAGAATTAATAGTAGAGTTGAGGATGCCAATAATCAAATCAACAAATTGGGATATAAGGAAGCAAAAAACTCATAATGATAACAGCAAAAAGAAAACAAACAAATGAGGATTGTGTAAGGAGCCTCTAGGACAGTGGTTCTCAACTTTCCTAATGCCACAACCCTTTAATACAGTTCCTCATGTTGTGGTGACCCCCAATTTCATTGTTACAAATTGAACATAATTAAAGCATAGTGATTAATCACAAAAACAATATGTAATTATATATGTGTTTTCCGATGGTCTTAGGCAACCCCTGTGAAAGGATCATTCGATCCCCAAAGGGGGTCGCAACCCACAGGTTGAGAACCACTGCTCTAGGACAATTTCAAGTGTACCAAAATTCACATGATGGGGGTACTGGAAGGAGAAGAGAGAGAGCAAGAAATTGACAATCCATTTGAAAAAATAATTTAGAAGAAAAATTCTCCTAACTTGGTGAAGGAAAGAGACATATTTTTCCAGGAAACACAGAGAGTCCCAAACAAGATGAACCCACAAAGGCCCACAACAAGACACATGATAACTACAATGCAAAATGTTAAAGACAGAGAATCTTAAAAGCAGCAAGAGAAAATCAGTTAGTTATCTACAAGGGAGCTTCTATTAGCCTGTCAGCTGATTTCTCAAAAGAAACTTTGCATGCCAGAAGGGAGTGGCAAGAAATATTCAAAGTGATGAAAAACAAAGACCTATAATTAAGACTACTCTATACTGTAAAGCTATCATTTAGAATGGATGGACATATAAAGAGCTTCCAATACAAGAAAAATCTAAAGGAATTCATCAGCACCAAACTAGTATTATATGAAATGTTAAAGTTTCTTCTTGAAGAAGATAAAAAAATATGAGTAATAAAATTGCAATAAATACATATCTATCAACAACTGAATCTATGAACAAAATGAACAAGAAGAATAGAAACAGATTCGTAGATAGAGAGAACTTTTTGTATCTGATGGGAGGAATTTGGGAGAATGGACGAAAACGGTGAGGGGATTATGAAGTACAAATTGATAGTTACAGAATAGTCATGGGGATATAAAGTATAGCATAGGGAATCCTATCTAATAAAAGAGAAACATGGTAATTAGCCGTACATCTGCTACCCTTCCCATTGGCTAAACAGGGTGATATGCAAATTAACTGCCAGCCAAGATGGCAGCTGGCAGCCAGGCAGCTTGAAGCTAATATGAGGCTTGCTTGCTTCAGTGACGGAGGACTCCAACGTTCCCCACCTGCCTTGCTGTCCTCTGAGCTTGCAGTTTGAAACATTGTTACAAATATAGAAACTAAACAAAACCCCAAAAACCAGCTTTCAGCCAGCCGGGATTTCAGAGATGGAGTTGAAACAGTGTTTCAAATATAGAACCCAAACAAACCAGATACCTGCTTTCAGCAGCAGAGGACTCAGAGTTGGAGCCAGAGCTAAAGCTGGCCCATAATAAAAAAAAAGAAAAAGAAAAAAAGGAGCAGTTGGGAGCTTCAGTCACCCACCAGCCTGAAAACAGCCCTCAGCCCCTCATCCAGGCTGGCCAGGCACCCCAGTGGGGACCTCCACCTGATCCAGGACACCCTTCAGGGCAAATCAGCCGCACCCCCCCCCCATGCACCAGGCCTCTATCCTATATAGTAAAAGGGTAATATGCTTCCCAGCACCAGGATCAGCGTGACAGGGGGCAGCGCCCAAACCTCCTGATCGCTATGCGGCTCTGTGTGTGACAGGGGGCGGGGCCACAACCTCCCTATCCGCCCTGCTCTGTTCGTGACAGGGAAAGGTGCCCCAACACCCTGATCAGCCCTGCTCTGTGCCTGATAGGGGAGAGCTCCCCAACCCCCTAATCGCCCTGTGGCTCTGTGTGTGACAGGATGCGGTGCCCCAACCCCCTGATTGGCCCTGCTCTGTGTGTGACAGGGTGCGGCGCCCCAACCCTCCTCCCCCACGGGCCCTGCTCTGTGTATGACAGGGTAGAGCTATAACCTCCCCATCAGCCCTGCCCTGAGTGTGAGAGTGGCAGCGCCCCAACGCCCTGATCCGCCCTGCTCTATGTGTGATAGGTGGCAGTGCCCCAACTCCCCTATCGGCCCTACTCTGTGAGTGACAGGGGGGAGCTCCTCAACCCCCTGATCCGCCCTGCTCTGTGAGTGACAGGGGGCAGTACCCCAACTCCCCAATCGGCCCTGCTCTGAGCCCGACCAGGGGCTGTACCTAGGGATTGGGCCAGCCCTCTGCCACCCGAGAGCAGGCCTAAGCCAACAGGTCATTATCTCCTGAGGGCTCCCAGACTGCGAGAGGGCACAGGCTGAGCTGAGGGACCCTTCCTCCCCGCCAAGTGCACAATTTTTGTGCACCGGGCCTCTAGTCTGTATATATAAAAGCCTATGCGATTGGTTGACCAGTCGATCAGTCGCTATGATGTGCCCTAACCATCAGGGAGCAGACGTTCAATGCAGGAGCTGCCCCCTGATGGTCAGTGCACTCCCACAGCAGGAGTGCCACTCAGCCAGAAGCTGGGCTCAGGTGCAGCGGTGCAAGCCCCTCCTGCCTCCATAACAGTGCTACTGAGTGGTGGTGGTGGCAGGCACAGCATGGCCAGGATGAAAGGGAGCGGTGCAGTGCCTGGCCCCAGCTCAGGCCCCTCCCTAGTCACCTGCTGCTTTACCCACTGCTACATATCCTGGGGGATGTCGCAATGCCGGTTTCGGCCTGATCCCTGCAGGCCGGCCTATCAGGCTGAAACCGGCAGTCCGACATCCCCCAAGGGGTCCCAGATTATGAGAGGGTGCAGGCCAGGCTGAGGAACTCCACCAGTGCATGAAACTGTGCACCAGGCCTCTAGTGTAGTCAATAATATTCTAATAACTTTGTATGTTACCAGATGGATGAGGGATTTATTGGGGTGATCACTTGTTAATTTATGTAATGTCTGGTCACTGGGATGTACACCTGAAACTAATATAATGATGTATGTCAACTCTAATTGAAAATAAAAATGTTAAAAAAATAAAATAAATAGTACTGTCTTCAAAACTTAAAAATAAGAAGATGGAAATTAAAAGTAATTTGAGCAAAGTATAAAATGTACTCTTCAAGCTTCTTTGGGCTGGTCTAATAACTAAATCTACATGAGACGGTTTAATAAGAGGAAGTAACCAAATTTAATCATATAGTTATGTATGGAAACCCCACATACATGAGAGTCAGAGACTACACATATGTGAGAGGTTCAGAAACAGAAAGGGAAAATGAGGTACATGTGAAATTCTGAGCTAAGAGTGATCTAAGGCACCTTGGGGCTTCAGAGGGGAGGAAGTCATTCACAGGAAGATAAGAAGAGCAGACGTTCAGTAATTAGAAGTTTGCTTTGTCATATATAACTCTTATCATGGGCAAGGCTCTAAATTTAAATTCTTTAGGGGAGAGGTGAAAATTTCTGATGAACCCACAGGGTATGAATTGCCGTCAGCTCAAAATAACTCACATGCCAAAGTGGCACATCTTGGGGAGGCCTGTGCTGATCCCTTTTAATAGGCATCTCATAGGGTGGTATGGTGGGGGAATCAGGTGTTAAGTTGCAATTAGAATAAATAGAATAGATAAAGAGAAGTTGGAACCACATGGGGAGTGTGTTTTACTAAAGAGTTTGGATTTTATTCTTTAGGCAATGGCAGGTGGCTGAAGGATTTGAAAAAACTCTGGTATCTATATTTTCTTTGACATTTAAGGCAGGTTGGCAGGTTAGAAAGCAAATCAACATGCTTTCAAATCACCACCCGATGCATCATAAAGCAAGCGCAGGCATATTAGTTAGATTACCCAATATTGTTTTACAAAGCTTTGCCACTGGTCCACTTCATTATGCGAATAGAAATTTTCAAACTGATTTTTCCCACAGAATCCTCTCTTTAGAAGAAATCTTAGCCAGGAGCATAAACAAATAAAAACACAATAATTCTGTGGAAGATGAGTAACTCAAAGGACTTTTCAGTTGCAAATTACTATTATCTTCATCCTATGAATTTCCATAGTACTCACTGTCTACATCTCTCTCCTCTCCTGCCGAATTACACACTCCCTTGAACTCTGTGTTTATGTAGCTCTGTAGTATCCCTTTAACTAAATTGTGAGGTTTCTGTGACAGGAATCCCAACTTCTAAAGCTTTACATTCACCCCCCCCCCCCCAGCTCCCTCCCACTCCCACCCCTGAACATTCAAAAATATCTTCCACATAGAAGGCATTTCCTGCTATGTATATGTTTCCAAATTAATTGAACAGGATGATGAATGTCTGTGTTTACAAATGAAAATATAAATCATTTTTTTCCTACATTTTTAGGATGTATTCCCTTAAGTTCCTTAGATTCACAGAGTTAAAAAAAAAAGTGATATGTGTTAGAAATATCAAAGTAATATATGTCATAAAAATGAACTGTGTATAAATTTATAAAATGAATCTCTCAGAAAACTAATGCATAAAATCATCCCTGATAACGCTTCACATAAAATGTGAGCACATAAAAAATATAAAAGGTGTTCCATTTAGATTATGGCTCAGATAAAATTCCATGTTTTTACTT
The DNA here is from genome assembly GCF_963259705.1 of Myotis daubentonii. NCBI lineage: Eukaryota > Metazoa > Chordata > Mammalia > Chiroptera > Vespertilionidae > Myotis > Myotis daubentonii. The sequence continues at coordinate 73,570,440 of NC_081846.1, forward strand.
ACCTTTCACTGGGGGTAAAGCTGACACTGTCAAATCCCACCAATTTGTATTTCTCTGAAGAGAGAGGAGGCCAGTACAAGCACTTAGTACAAGTAATCAGGGCTTGAACTGAAAGGATGGCAGTGAGGTTGAAAAGAAGAGGAAAATGCAAGAGTTGTTTTCTTACTTATTTTTAGCTCCATATTGAACTAAGCTTGCCCTACATACAAAGAAATAGACACACATATTCAGATAGGAAATAGCCTGCAGTTGTCGCAAGCCTTTCTATGCTAATTCCATTTTGTTTAACATTAATTTAAGGCTTTCAGTTAAAAGTATCTTATGCTTATTTCAATTAAAATAGATACAGTTAATAATAAATAGCAGGCGCATTATAACAAACTATTCTGAATTTTAAACAATTTCCCATAAAGAGATAGGTACACATACTCACACACATATACACACTCGCACTCCTAGCTTGCCTGTACAGAACTTGAAGAAGCAATAAAATATGTGAAATCTGCATTTCATTTATTTTATATGCTCTTTGCAAGTGGTACTTTCCAAGGCTTTCCAAATACTTGCATGGTTTAAGTTGGCAAACCTTTTCAAGTATCTTTTGAAAAAGTTCAGTGGAAAAGTGATGTCAATTAAGATTATTGTAGTTACATTTAATCTTTTGTTTATGCAAGTTAGTATCTTATAGGTACTCTATTCCATTTAGAAATGCTAATAGTGATCTTAAGCCATAACCACTTCTCAAATGTTTTCAGTATTTATGTAAGCATTCAGTAATCCCTCTAGTAACTTAGCTAGGGCATGTATTCTTTTTTTAAAAATTAAATTTATTGGAGTGAAATTGGTCAATATAATCATATAGGTTTCAGGTGTGTGTTTCTATGATACAAGATCTGTATATTGCACCCTGTGCCCACCACCCAAAGTCAAATCTTCTGTCATCATATATTAAGACCCCCCTTCCCGCTGGCAACCACCACAATGCTGTTTGTGACATGTGCTGCTCCCTTTCATAGGCTAGAAACTGCAAACATAATCTGGATATCTTGCCTTTAAAATCCATGTATTTCTTGAGCCAACTTTGTTCTATAAGATGATGTATATTATTTAAATTCTTCAGTTTTTGCATAAATAGTTTGTAAAATAATATAAAGTCAGAGAGACATTTATGGCAGTTTAATGAAGGCTCCAGAAGTCTCTCTGCTCAGAACACTTTAGGGTAAGCCCCCCAGATATTTAGTGATATGAATAGTTCATGATTTATTAGAACCTTTCATAATCACTTAGAAATTTCAAAATCAAATGGCCAAGACATGCACCATTTCACAAAAATATAAGTAAATATGAAAGCTTCCTTTTGAAATCCAATGACGCAAGCAAGGATGTATAGTAATAGTTTCTTAAAGAAAACAGCCAAATCAGATACAATAGTTTGAGTACTGAGACAAGCAGGGTAAATTTGTTGTGGTTTTGCAAGGAGATTATGACTTTGGGAATTCTGAAGAGTAACTTCTAAACTTCTGATGTGAAATAAAATAGTGCTCATGAGGTCAGGGGCATAAGTGAGCAACAAATATATGCAAGGACTCTGTAAGGACTCAAAAGGTAAAAGTGCAGTCTCTTGAACAAGTAAATTGATAAGATATATAAAAATTTAAAATCCTGGAGCTGCCTATTATACTTTTGAAAATTTATTCTCTAAGTATATTTTCTCAGATACATGCAGATATACAAGGATTCTATTGAGACATTGTTTGTAGTGATTTGTAAAAATAGAATTAACTTAAATATACAATAGTAGAGAACCTGTTAAATAAAATACAGTATTTCCATGTGATGGAACACTATGTGGCTATGACAATGACAACAATAATATTAATCATCTTCAGTTGAGCCCATATATTAAGTAAATAGCATGGTGTAGTTTTGCACAAAGAGTTCTGAAACATAGCTAATTGGGATAAAATCATATTCTTATCATTTCTAAATTTTGAGCCTCAGTTTACTCATCCACAGTGGGTTTAACTATAATCTGTATTTTATATGTTTGAGAGATTCAATGAGAAGTCTGCTCAGCACACACTCAATAAGAATGAGCTATTGTTATAATCTCATTTTTGTCTTTACATCTACCATATAAGCTAGGTATCATTATTATATCAATTTTTATGTGTGGAGGAAAAGGTTGCATGTAAGGAAGTTATATCATAGATAATCCTATGTAATAAAAGCCTCTGTGGTTGTGACGCCCTCCCACCATAACAACCCCTCACCAGGAGTCTGTGTGCACAGCAGGCACACGCGGGTGGACAGGGACTTGACGCTGTGTTTGCGGCACAGAGGCGGGTCCCATGGCTCCACACGGTGAGGCTGGGGGTCCCACGGCTCTGCGTGCCGAGGCCTGGGGTCCCATGGGTGCCAGTGGGGGCTTGATGCTGCGAGACCCCCCCCCACCCCCTGTGCAAGTGCACGAATTTTGTGCACCGGACCTCTAGTCATCAAACAAAATGCTTTATGCATTTATCTTTTCAACAATATTTATCTAGAACTTACCTTATATTAGGCCTTGGTGAATATGGTGGTAATAAAACCTACAAAGTCTTATTTTCCTGGAGCTCACAATAAATAGATAAATGTGATGTCAAAGTGGATAATGCTAAGTGCTATCAAGAAAAATCAAGAAGAGCCAGAGGAAATGGGGAAGAGAAGAACAAGGGAGCATGGTGATGACATAGGAAAGATATGTATCAAGTAGTGATATAAACTATGTAGATGGAGAAAGAAGCTTCCGGGCCAAGGGAACCACAGTGAAAAGCCCAAACCGGGGTGTGCTCAGTATGTGGCAAACTAGGCTTTAAACTATAGCTCTGTGCATCTGAGCTTGGAAAGATATCCAAGGTACATCCAAGAAGCAAAAGAGCTATTATGGATTATCATTTATATTGCAATAAGTATTTTGTGTCAAATCTATATGTTTATATGTCAATGCATGCAAACATTTCTGAATAGGCAGGTCTAATTATGTCCTTGCCCTTGAAATTCCTGACATCTCTACCTTGAACAGCTCGTGCAGTGCTGTTGAATGCGGCCCAGACACTTGCTTTCTCATTGCTCCTGGGCTGCTCCAGGTGATGGCTCAAAGCTCCCTGGTACTTATTTTCACTGTGTGACTGATCTCTCTCAGCCTAATCTTCTCACTAACGTTATTCATCACAGACATTTGACAAATGCCTTCCAATGCTCTGGACAAGCTGTGTTTAATTTTCTAGATGGGTATAGAAATGTCTCCTATCACTTGATGATCCATTCTTTTTATAGGGGTACCACATCAGAGTTACTAGGTTCCAAAACTAAGTAAAACTCATTTTTTAAAAAAATAAACTGTCCTTTCATATCCATGGTATGGGTGTGCTACTACATTGGCTGAGACAGAGATGTAGTATTCAAATGACACTGCCATAATATCCTTCCTGCTCTCTAAATTCATTTCAGTTGCTGAGTCCTGATATTGATATTTGTCTTCTGAATAGTGTCTTATGTCACAAGAAACCTGGTGTCCAGCCGTTTCTGCTGCCTTCTCCTAAATTTACCAGACTTCGATTTTATTTATGTATTTATTTAGATTTTAATTATAGTTGACATACAATGTTATATCAGTTTCAGGTGCACAGCATGATATTTAGACATTAATATAACTTACAAAATGATCAGTCCCTTAAGTGTAATACCCACCTAACACCATACATAGCTATTACAATATTACTGACAATATTCCCTACGCTGTACTTTACATCCCCATGGCTACTAGTATTTCATAGCTGCCAATTTGTACTTCTCAAGCCCTTCTCCTTTTCTACCCAGCTCTCCAATCCCCCCTCCCAACTGGCAACCATCACTTTGTTCTCTATTAGTTTGTTTCTGTTTTTCTTGTTAGTATATTTTGTTTGCATTAGATTCCATGCATTTGTGAAATCGTATGCTATTTGTCTTCCTCTCTGATTTATTTTACTTAGCACAATGTCTTCTAGGTCCATCATGCTGCCACTCCTTTTCATGGCCAAGTCATATTCCATTGCATATATGTACAACATCTACTTTATCTAATCATCTATTAATAGACACTTAGGTTGTTTCCATGTTTTGGCTATTGTAAATAATGTTGCAATGAACCAAGGGGTGCATATATTTTTTGAATTAGTGTTTTGAATCTCTTCAGATAAATACTCAGCAGTAGAATGGCTGGGTCATATGGTAATTTTATTTTTAATTTTTTGAGGAACCTCCATGCTGTTTTCCATAGTGGTTGTACCAATTTGCAAACCCACCAATGGTGCAAGAGAGTTCCTTTTTTTCCACATCCTTGCCAACACCAAGGTTACCACACTTGTTTATACATTTCTGAATCCTCAAAGCTCACATATATTTTTCTCTCAGCAAGCTCATAAATATCAGGAAAATTAGAGAATACACATGATGGTGATTGGAGTGTATGTATGATCTCTTTATGATCATCACCTGTTACAAAATTATGTCCCTTTAGCATCACCAATTGTATTTCCACAGGGCTAGGAAAAAATTCCATAATATTTTATGGCATAAGGTTGAGGAATAGGAAAGGCTTAATTGAGGAACTTGGCAGCCAAGTTTTAATAAGAGGCACAGATTTTATGATCTTCAATATTATCACCCAGGCTAGCATCATGCCAGGGTCTCTCTATGAAATGTAGTTTGTGTATGCATTCCAGGAAAGACACTCCATAAGCCCATTGCTCTCCCTCCTTAAAGAGCAATTGGCAAACAATTGTGCCAGACAGACAGGGTAGAAGTACCAAGGCTTTGCAGCAGTTGTAGGGGTTGGTAGTGGCTTCAGCTGTGAGGGTCAAGAAGCCATCAGTCCTGTGCAAAGGTCAATACTGATGCACCCATTTTTGATGAAATAAGGTGTGAGTAGGGAGATAGGGGTTCTGTCAGGGTACAGAAAATTTTTCTCTCTCCTTCTAAGTTCTTCTAGCTGGACTAATAATGAAACTAACATGATTCAGATTAACAGGGGAAACTGTCCAAAGTTTATTTTCCAGATATACATTCGGGGGACCCATAAAAAAACTGAAAAAAGGCATTGGGCAGTTGGGATTTATATGCCATTTTGGACAAAGGAGAAGAGGAGACACAGGTCTAGGATTTTGGGAGAAGTAGACAATTTACAGGTAAATGAGCAAGAGTGAACACATGGCAAACATTCCTGTTAGGCAACACAGAAACAACGGGACACAGTGGGAAAACAGTTTTTTGCATGGATCCTTTCTGTCTACCAGACTTAATTCAGATAAGATAAGAGAAAATACTAAGGTGAATATGTTAAGATCCCCTTCCTAAAGCCAACCTTCCCATTGAATTCCCTTAGGCAGAAAAGGGAGATGGTCAACGGCTCTGAGTCTTTATTTCTTAATAATCAGCTTAAAAATCAATGCCCCAAAAGGGACATATTGGGAAGACAAAACTTGAGTCCCCTTCAGTTCCCAAATAGCTTACTGTCCAGACAACCAGTGTGAGCTCTCAGGGTGATGTTCAGACAAATCTGCTTTTCTCTACAGCACACTTGAGTTTCTATGATAGCCCAGCTGTCTCCCCTGCTATAAATAGTCGAAAGATTGAATGAAATAATATCAGGCAGACAAGTAGGTCAGAGTAATTTTGTTCTGAAGTACAAGTTTTTAACCTTTTAAGAACTGTGGATCACAATAAGAATTAGATTTTATCCTTGAAATATGAGTTCAGGCAAATATATACCAACTCTACTACATTGCAAAATTTCAGGGGGAAATTCACATGAGAGTTTACATCTAAATTCTGCTATGTATAAAACACACTATAAAACCCAAAACGAATTTTTGTTTATAGGCTTTTAGAGTCCCATGCTTTCTTATGCTTTCATGTTTCAGTTAACACAACTCATTGTCATATTATGTTCAAAATTATTACAAAGGAAGACCAAACACATACATGGTCATGTGAAGTGAGATATAAGATTAAAGTTCACCTTGATAAAGGTCAATTGCAGCTTCTTACCAGATACATAGATAGCAAATACTCAAATTTGATAAATCACTTTTGAAAAGAGGTTTATTGTGAGTGTGGTTCTTATTTCATTAATTCCATGGCATCACAGTACAAGGGAATATTAACCTTCCTTATCAAATTAAGAGCTCACAATGGTATATGTCAATAAATACTGTAAAATAATATGAAATAGACAAAATTGATTACTGGTATCTTGTTCAGAATACTCAGATTATTTTAGCCTTTCCTGGTTTTTAATCTATTTTACAACTTTGTAATGAAAACCACAATTAATTTTAGACAATAATTAAGAATAAAAGCTATTATGCTCAATTAATATCTGACAAAAGAGTCAAGAGAGTCTCTTTAATAAATGGTGCTTGGAAAATTGGACAGATACATGCAAAAAATGAAACTACACCACCAACTAACACCGTACACAAGAAGAAACTCATAATGGATAAAATACTTACATGTAAGTCGTGAAACCATAAAAATCCTAGAAGAAACCATAGGCAGCAACATCTCAGACATTTCTTTTTTTTAAAAAAAAAATGTATTTTATTGATTTTTTACAGAGAGGAAGGGAGAGTGACAGAGTTAGAAACATCGATCAGCTGCCTCCTACACACCCCTGACTGGGGATGTGCCCACAACCAAGGTACATGCCTTTGGCCAGAATCGAACCTGGGACCCTTTAGTGCACAGGCCGACACTCTATCCACTGAGCCAAACTGGTTAGGGCTCAGACATCTCTTGTAGCAATATGTTTGTAGATCCTAGGTCAAGGGAAACAAAGGAGAAAACTAACAAATGGAATTACATCAAAATGAGAAAGCTTCATGAAATGAAATAAAGGTTCAGCAAATTAAACCATCAGAATGGAAAGGGAGCCCACTGTATGGGAGAACATATTTGCCAATGAGACATATGATAAGGTGTTAATTTCCAAAATATATAAGAAACTCATACAACTTAAAAGGAAGACAATTCAATTAAAAAATGGGCAAAGGACATGAATAGACACTACTACAAAGTGGACATACAGATGGCCAAGAGACAAATGAAAAAATGCTCAAAGCCCAGTTGGCATGGGTCAGTGGTTGAGTGTCGACCTATGAACCAGGAGTCATAGTTTGCTTCCTGGTCACGGCACATGCCTGGGTTGAGCAGTTTATTCCCAGTGGGGAGCATGCAGGAGGCAGCCAATCAATGATTCTCTCTCATCATTGATGGTTCTATCTCTCTCTACCTCTCGCTTCCTCTCTGTAATCAATAAAAATATATTTTTTAAAAATGCTCAAAGTCACTAATCATCAGAGAAATGCAAATTAAAATGACAATGAGTTATCACCTCACACCTGCCAGAAGGGCTACCATCAAGAAATGAACAAAAGACAAGTGTCGGTGAGGATGTGGAGAAAAGGGAACCCTAGTACACAGCTGATGGGAATGCAGACTAGTGTAGCCTATGGAAAACAGAATGGAGCTTCCTCAAAAAATTAAAAATAGAAGCCAGCCCATGTGGCTCAGTGGTTGAGCGTCAACCTATGAACTGGGAGGTCATGGTTCTATTATCATTGAGGGCACATGCCTGGGTTGGGGCAACCAGGAGGCGGCTGAATAATTATTCTCTCATCATTAGTGTTTCTATCTTTCTCTACTTCTCCCTTCCTCTCTGAAATCAATAAAAATATATTCTAAAAACATTAAAAATAAAACTGCCATTTGACCCAGTGATCCCACTTCTAGGAATATATCCTACAAAACCTAAAATACCAATTAGAAAGAAAATATAAATCCCTATGTTCATAGCAACACAATTTACAATCACTAAGATCTGGAAACAGCCCAAGTGCCATCAACAAATAAGTGGCTAAAAAAGTGGTGGTATATTTACACCATGGACTACTATGCAGCTGTAAAAAAGAAGGATCTCTTACCCTTTGAGACAACATGGAGGGACCTGGGAAGTTTTCTGCTAAGTGTAATAAGCCAGTCAGAGAAAAACAAGTATCACACAACCTCACTCATGTGGAATCTAAAGAACAAAATAAACTGATGACCAAAATAGATCCAGAGACACAGAAGCAAGGAACAGACTGTTGAATCTCAGAGGGAAGGCAGAGGTGGGTGGGTGGGAGGATATGAACCATAGAATTCGTATGCATATATGCATAACCCATGGGCACAGACAATGGTGTGGTGAAGACTGGGATAGGGGGTGCTGAGGGATGGAGGGGTCAATGGGAGAAAAGGGGGACACCTGTAACACTTTCAACATTAAAGATAAATTTAAAACAAAACAAAACAAAACAAAAAAGGGACTGCAGCCTGGGAACACAGAGATTCAGATAGCAACCTACATTGTGTTCCGCTGAGACAAAGGGTAGGCCGCCTTTTATAGGGAAAATTCCCAACAGGTCCCAGTTAGGTCTGTCTCATGTAAACATGGTATCCAAATTGTGTAGGTCTTAGTCCTTTGGAAGAAAGACAAAGCTAGGTTTGTCTTTCTAGGTTTCCTTGCAGTGGTTGACTCAAATGGTCTAAGCAAGCAGGGCATAGTGCAGGAAGCTAAGAGTTCATGTCTGAGATTCTTGTATGCAGAATACATGAGGAGCCCTGGTCAGTCAATGGCCCTTGGATGACCTTGGGAATTCCATCTCAGCAAATACATTCTTCCAGGTTCACATCAAATTAATCTTCCTCCTCAGGATTTCACAGTAAGTTGTAAAAAACTGACACTAATCCAAATAATTTTTATTTTTAGAAATCCAATTAATTTTGACCAATGAAGATACAATTGATCACTGCTCTATCGTTATTGGTTAAATCTGCATGCATTTGTAAAGTCACTCTAATGTTTTAATTCTCTATACATGTGTGTCCTTTGAATTCTCATTTGAAGCAGCTTTTACATCTTTCTGGTTCCCTCCAAATTTTCAGTTGAGTAAAATCTTTGAAATATATTCATTTGATAAGTATGTCATAATTTAACCTTAACAATATATTTAACACATATTCTAAGTTCTCATCAACAATAAAAATGAAAAAAATATGTTGCATGGATAGGAGATTTTAAATATTTGTGTATAAAGATGCTCCACTTCCATAGCTCCTATTTAGTGTCATAAACTAGGACGATAAAAGAGAAGGAAAATACTTTTATTTATTTATTATTTTTGAAATTTAAAACATGAAAGACCCTTCTCTAAAATGGTAGGATTTACCAGGAGTGCCATTCTGAAGTTCTTTGCACTTGGCCAATTGCAATGTACTTTGCTATTGTGTGTATTATTTGCATGTAGGAAAGTTTAAAAACAGAATTTATATTCTTCCAAATTTAATGAGACAAGATATTTGGGGCAAACCTGTCTTTAAAAATTATAGCCTGAAGATGTTGCTGGTGGGAACAGGGTCCTTTCATGGAGTCATAAGAAAAGAATTTCCAAGGACCCACATATGGGAGCATGAGATGTAGTAGTGAGATTTATTGGAAAAGAAATGGAAGGGTGCCTCCAGGTTCCCGGTGGATCATCTCTGTCCATCCTACTGTGGAAACAGTCCAGACTTGTTTTTATCAGGCCCAGAAGTAGGGCCAATGTCTAGAAATTCTGTGCCATGCCAAAGCTTGGTCCAGTTCAGCCTCTGTCCCTGTCCAGCTAGTGTAGTCTCTTCTCTTCCCAGCTGCACTCATCTGGCACTACATTGCCATACTCAGGCTTGCTCTTCGAGCCTGTACAGGGAGCCTACCCAGCTGCTGGCTGCAGGGCTGCTAGGCCCACATAGCTGCTACTGAAAGAGAGTGCTGGACACAGGAGGCAAACATATATTACAGACATAGGGGGAAAGGGGAGAGGGAATGAGAGAGAAAGAATGTTGTTAAGCTTGGATTTTATATACTACTAGGGGCCCGGTGCACGAAATTCGTGCACTGGGTGTGTGTGGGGGGGAGTGTCCCTCAACCCAGCCTGCCCCCTCTCACATACTGGGAGCCCTCAGGCGTTGACCCCCATCACCCTCCAATCGCAGGATCGGCCCCTTGCCCAGGCCTGATGCCTCGGCCAGAGGTGTAGACCCCCATCACCCTCCGATCGCCTGATCGGCCCCTTGCCCAGGCCTGACGCCTCTGACAGAGGTGTCAGGCTTGGACAGGGGACCCCCATCTCCCCCTGATCACTGGCTCTGGCCCCCGCCCAGGCCTGACGCCTCTGACCCAGGCTTCAGGCCTGGGCAAGGGGACCATCATATACCCCCAATCCCCGGCTCCGCCCCCCACCCAGGCCTGATGCCTCGGCCAGAGGAGTTGACCCTCATCACACTCCGATCACCAATCACCGGATCGGCCCCTTGAGCAGGCCTGAGGCCTCTAGCAGAGGTGTCTGGCCCGGGCAGTGGGGACCCGCAGCTGCAGCGGCCCCTAGATCGTGGGCTCCGCTTTAGGCCCAGGCAAGGGACCCCTAGCTCCCGGGACTGCCAGCTTCGACCGTGTCCAGCTCCCATCACTGGCTCCACACCTACTTCCTGCTATCACTGGCCAGGGCGGCAAAGGCGCCTGATTCTCCGATCATGGCTGGGGGGCAGGGCAAAGGCAGCCCTGGGGCCGCCTTTGCCCTGCCCCCCAGCTCTTAGCTCCCCCCTGGGTTTCCAATCACTGTCAGTGGCAGGGGGCTTCTTCCTGCTTTGCCTTTCGCCTCCCTGCATTGTGCCTACATATGCAAATTAACCGCCATCTTGTTGGCAGTTAACTGCCAATCTTAGTTGGCAGTTAACTGTCAATCATAGTTGGCAGTTAACTGCCAATCATAGTTGGCAGTTAATTTGCATATAGCCCTGATTAGCCAATGAAAAGGGTATCGTCGTACGCCAATTACCATTTTTCTCTTTTATTAGATAGGACTAGAGGTCCAGTGCATGAAATTCGTGCACTTGGGCAGGGGAGTAGGGGGTGCCCTCAGCCCGGCCTGCACCCTCTTGCAGTCCAGGATCCCTTGGGGGATGTCTGACTGATTGCTTAGGCCCATGGGGAGCAGACCTAAGCCAGCAGTCGGACATCCTTAGCACTGCCGTGGAGGCTGGAGAGGCTCCCACCACCACTGCTGTGTTCACCAGCCATGAGCCCGGCTTCTGGCTGAGCAGTGCTCCCCCTTTGGGAGCACACTGACCATCAGGGGGCAACTCCTGCATTGGGCTTCTGCCCCCTGGTGGTCAGTATGCATCATAGCGATGGGTCATTCTGCCATTCGGTCGATTTGCATATTAGCCTTATTAGCCTTTTATTATATAGAATCTTGGGCTTGGGAAGCACCAGGTGCTCTTTCAAACTAATCAATCACTTTCCCAATTCTTCACAGGCTTCTCCTGCATCTTCCCCGTAACCAATTATTTTCCTAGAGTTCTTCCACGGTTTTGTGTCCCTTATCCAGTTTGATCCTTTTTCCAAGCTAGACAGATAGGCCTCTATGGTCTCCCTCTTGGTTCCTACTGCTCATGCCTCATCCTAGGAGCACCTCCCCCTGTGACATCTTGTCTTCTACTGGGCATGTGCCGAGCAGGATTTCCCCTTTATCGTCCATTACTCCCCACCATAGTATGGGCGAGTGGGCTGGTTTGACTCTGGGGTGACTGGAAAGCTGGTCCTTCCTCCCTACGTGGGGGGGGAGGTGTGTTAATCACCTTGGTGGGGCAATGCTATGACCCCTGAGGGTGTCTGCAGCTGCAGCCTCCAGACTTAATCAGGCTTATTGTCCCATTCAGGCCCCTGGTAGATTAGCCTTAATAATGTCTGACTCCCTTTGCTCCCTTCCTTTATTAATATCTAACTACCTATGCTAACAAAAATAGTAAAAATAAGATTATGTTCAAAATACGTTTTTGTTCAATGAAATATATATATATCACAAGATAGCTTGCATTTTTATTTCCAGTGTTTTCATTACAACTGCATTAGTATTCCTTAGATAATGAGCATTCTGATCATTTGGCTAAAAATCAAATGAGGTAACAATTTAATTGTCTGATTTCTGTGGAGTAACTGCATCTTCTGGGAAATGGATTATGACAAAGTACAAATTTATTTCTGTTCTTTCCAAAAAAACAAGCTTCAATTAAATGTTAGCACCCCAGGTGTTTTGCAGCTCCTCAATGAAAACCTTGTCACTGCAGCTGACACGAGAGGTATGTCAAAATTCCAGATGCTTCATATATTTCCTTCGGAATCCAATAAAGAAAGTTAAGGAAACTATCTGCATGAGAATTACTTTCTGCAATGGAAGGCATCCTGACACTGATTAATCGCCAATCAAAACCCATATTCACTGGAATGACAGTTATATGCAAATAGCAAGGCCAACTGAAGAGGGCCTGGAATGACATTCCACTTACAAGAAATTTAATTTTCAGGAAATAAATGCAGCATACTGAGATAGTAAGGCTTGAAGAAAAATAAACCAATATAGCTTAGAGGTATAATTTTATTTTCCTCTTTTCAAATCATTTCTCACTTCATATGCCCATGAAAGTGATTTACATTTTTCCCCCCAATACAAGCTATTTTTATTGATCCACAGATCTTTTTCAAAACAGCCTTTAGAAATAGCTAAGATCTATTGTTTTGTCTTGGAGTGTGGAGAGCAAGAATATACAGGCATGATAAAGAGACAAACGAGATATTTTGGTACCTAAAATATAATGTGTCCTTGTAATTATTGCTTCTTTTGAAGGATGTGGGAGTGACACCAATCTAGGGAAAAATATAACACCAGCACATGATCAAATGCTAGAATGTTCAAAAAGGGAAATTTCTGAGGAGGGTCAAGATAAGCCACTCCAAAATATGCCACTTTGGCATAAGGATTATTTTAAGCTGCAGACAGTTGAGAAATAGTAGACACAGAAACAACCCTATGCCCTCTCCCTTTCTGCCTAAAAGTAGGACATACATTTCCCTTTGTGAATGCAATGTGCATTTCCATTTGTGAGGATGCCCCTCTCATACCAGAAAGACTGGAGATGGCTCTGAGATGAGTCTGCATAAACAAAGCTAACAAAAAAAAAAAAAAAAAAAAAAAAAAAAAAACCACCTAAACAGTTATTTACCATGTATTTCCTAGTCCTCTCACCACAATTTATATCCTCTTGTTAAAACAATATATAAGCTCCCTAGTCAAACTACTTCTTTGGTTTTTTCACTTCTTTTCTGTAAATCCTTGTAAACATAAAAAGTATTAACATTAAATACAATTTGTATGTGTGTTTGTTTTTTTCCCCTCTGTTAAGCCATCTTGTGTCAAATTAGTTCATACCAGGAATAAAAAACCAAACAAACAACAACAACAACAACAAAAAAAAAACACTGAAGAGGGTAAAAGAAAATTATTTTCTTCCCTACATTTCCATTCAACGCAATATGTTTAAAAAATTATTTTCTATTACATTCTTTTATCTGCTCTAGGAATATATGAAAGGAAAAGTCTGCAAGCGTTGTGGTTGGTTTTGGTAATGATGGGACTGCTGAGGGTAGTTTGGTGTGCCTGAAATGTAGTACATGAATCACCGGGATTAATTATGCCACACTCATGAGTTGGATCATGGCAAACCTTAGACTATGCAGTTTGGTTTTATGCAGATCTACAGAAGTTTCCAGCCTGGACCTTAACTACTCATTTGCTTAACAAATACTTACTTGTTTATTTAATATGTGTTTACTAAACACAGTGTATGTGCCTCTCACTATCAGGTGCTGAAAAATAACAACAAAATATCAGACAAATTCTCTGCCCATAAGGAGTTTACAATAGATTGGAACTAATAAATATTTGTAGAAAGGGGACAGTACTGTTTATAACAGGAAGTGCTAAAGGGACATAGAAGAGCTTGGCAGTTATGTTAACAATCTGGAAATAGAGATGCCCCGGAAAACTTCCAGTAATTTAAAGCATTTATTATCTGTCTTCTTATCTGTATCTAAGACTTATTAGTATGTGTTATTAATACAAGTTGCATGAATTTATTTTATCAGACCTTGGTGAAAATTTTGCCTTAAATCTGGCACAACAGGTTGAATCATAGGAATGCCAGCTGCATCACAAAATTAATCTGCAAATTTGCTCAAAGGGTGGAAAACTGTTACCAAGGTAAGCAAGAGTTTATCTGCCCAGGTGCACAGACCAGAACAGCAAGAGTTTGCTGTGGAGAAAAGAATTAATGTATTAGGATTGGTACCATCTGGAGAACTGTGAGTTCATGCTCCCCAAAACCGGGATCTCAGATGGTTGATAGACAAGAGGTTTTTACAGCAAAAATCACATATCATCATGAGTAAGGAGTTTGGATTTGTGGGTGAAACTGATTGGTCCAGAGTGAGGTTTAGGCAATAAAATATAATTTTATGCCTTGGGCTCAACTTTGGCTTCCCTCGGTCTGGTTTCATGGGATTGTGGCCAGGAGGTAGTTCTGCATTAGAGCTCAGGAGCTGAAACACAGCTAGGGCAAGATGGTCTTTAGGTTAAGAAAACCCAAACCTTGTGACCATTAGTCAGAGCCTGGCCATCATTTCTTGCTGCCAGAGGGAGATATAAAATGTAACGGAAAGGGCCAAGGCTCATGGAGCATGCTGTGAAGAAGGTGAATTGAGTGTCGTGGCTACATGTTAAATACAAATTTTACTCTAAATCAGGACCCTGGGTTTCAATAGGAAAGTTGTAGAACATGATGTCTGCAGGAATCTTGTCTCCTCCATGATCTTGAACCTTCAGGCCCACATATCACTGGGATGATGGTCCCAATGCGGTTCAGAAGATGCCACCCTGGAATATGGAAACTTGCCATGTTGAATAGTTTAAGCTAAAGGAACTTGAGCAAACAGAGAAGCAGTAGGTCACTCTGACCTTCCCCTTGCCCTTGGTCTGTTACTAAACACAAGAGGCTCACCACTTGGGGTGTTCATTCAAGAATCAGGCATGGTTGTCACAAGGTAGTTTTAGTTACTTGCATTAAGTAAAGGAGACAGGGAATTCACATCCAAAATGCTGTCTCCTGGGAGGGAGGGAGGCTTAGCCATTGCTGACATACACTGTTAGTCAATTAAATGTTGATTTCTTCTTTGTAGTTGGCTACACTTATCAGGGAGGGTTCTTGTCAAGCTCATCCTGTTTACACCTATATCTGCAAAATACTGTGCTACATTTTCATGTTCAGCAAGAATGCGTTTAGTAAGAACTGTCCATACCTTGAGACTCTTCATCTAACAGTTCCCTAAAGCAGGTCCTAATGTTATAATGTACCCTGCGAATCACACAAGGACGCCCCAAGAAGTCGAATTAAGGAGTCACATTTATTTCGAAGCCGGGACTACGAGGGGGGCATGCACTCCAAATCTCGTAGTCATTACATAGCCCAAACACCAGATTTATACAGGCAAAGATCACAAAGGTATTGATTACATCTCAGGGTTTGGAATGAGGAACCTGGTTTGCAAAAAAGCAGTTACAGAAGCGGAATTGAGCAAGTTAGTTAAATTAAAGTTTTGGGCTCCGGATCACTGAATCAACGGAAACACATTGCCTGGAGCCACTGAGGCAATTTAGAATAATTGTGCTGTCCTGGTCTTGGGACCACTGAGTCAACGGGAACTCATTATCTGTGGCCACTGAGGCAATTTAGGATAATTGTGCTGTCCTGGTTCCCAGGTACAGAAGAATGTGCTTTCTAAAACCAGTGAGATCATAATCAATGGGATATGCAAACCACCAACAGAGTAAGTAGTCAATCGATTGGGATAGGATACATGAGTTCAGAAAATCAAAGTAACTTTTCTATTGTTAAACAAAGCAGATAAGTACAGAAGCCAAACAGCAGTGTTAAAGTTAAACGACAGTATCTACCGGAGATGACTGCTACCATACTTCACTAAAACCTTCACGTGAGAGGTACCATCCCTATACCAAGAGGAAAGGGGCATCCTTATCCCTGAACACAAAGACACCAAGAAGAATCCTAGCAAGCCGGTTTGCTAAATTTCCCCGTTAACTACGCTTACTTCCCACTCTCTGTCATATTTTATAGGGCTACACACTCTTCATTAAAGCTAGCATAAAAAATACTCAGGCAGGTCTAGCAGTTTCTTTGTGTCTTAATTTACTTATGGCACCTCCTGTGCCACATAATGTTAAATGTGTTAAATAAATGTGTTTAAAATAAGTGTGTTAAAGAAATGTATGTGCTTTTTTTTCCTGTTAATCTGTCTTTGTCAATTTAATTTTCAGAACCAGCCAAGAACACTAAGAGGTTGAGGGAAAGTCTTTTCTTCCCTCAGGTACAACTGCTCTTAAAATAGTCAAGACTGTGTGTGTTGTCCAGAAAGCCTATGGATTAAAATGTCCGTTCTACCTGGAATAGCTCTTCCAATAATCCAAAGAATCAGCAGGCTTTCCTGTAAAGTATTTATAATGCTCCTATTTCAAAATTTATGCTGTGTACTTTGGGATTCTTTTGGGTTCTTTTTAACCACAGGTGGTCCATAACAAATATATTTCATTTATAAAAATCCAAACTCTCAAAAATATGTGCTATTCCACCTAAAACACCTCTCACATGCTGAATTGAATCTTTAATATAAATAATTAAATAATGAGCAAACTCATTAGGCTATCCAATTTTGGTTATTTGACTTTGTGTAATTAATTGAGGATTTTACAATTACTCATTTTTTACTAAGTGAAAATATAAGAATGAACCAACCATACATACTAATAAGAAAAAAGTATCATTCTCCAAGATAAAACTGAAAGAAAGTAGAATATAAAGCAGGATATTTGGAAATATTTCACTCAAATTACAATTTTGGCAAGGTTGTATTATAGATTTTTTTAATATTTCTTTTACACATGAAATAAAAAACTTTTTATTCTATGTAAATCTGTTTTTCATCCCATAGATATTCAGAATACATACATATATTCAAAAAGGAATTATACACAAAGGTTGAAATTGTCTTTTATTATGACTAACACTGCAGGGAACATATTTATATACAAATTATGGACTGCATCTCTGATTATCACAATGTCTAGAGTCATGCTGTCTGCACTATGCATAAACTTGTGAATATAACTTATTTATTGATTTCTAGAATGAGAGGAAAGGAGGAAGGGAGAGAGAGGAAGAGAGAGAGATCAATTTGTTGCTCTAATTATTTATGCATTCTTTGGTTGTATATTGTCTGGGGATTGAACCTGTGACCTTGGTATATCAGGACTGTGCTTTAACTAACTGTGCTACCCAGACAGGGCTTCTACACATAACTCTTCGACACCACCTATCATTGTGGTGGATTTCTTCAAGCAAGAGTTCTGGATAAATGTATAAAAAACTAAAAGGTATGGGTTACATATATTTTACTCAATTCTGCTGGCAGCAGTGGATGAGAATGGGTTTTGACAATTCTAAAGGAATTTTTATATTTTAAAATTATTTTATAGTTGATTTTCAAATAAAATACCTTCTTGTGCTAATTTTCATTTCTTTCATTTTTGACAAACTTGATTTCTATTTCACATGTTGATGAGCTATTTGTATTCATTTTCATGAGTTTTTCTGTTGTGGTATTCATTTTACTTTTATTAATCTGCATTTGTTACAAAAGATGAAGAAACTTCATCATATTTAAGGCCAATGTTTAAACCATCTATTTTTTTAAACAAGTGTATAACATAAAAACTATGCTAATATGTTTTTCTGTTTGGGTTTCTATATATGTGGTGTCTCCCTAAACATCCCAAGATTTTTGCTGCCTTAGACAAGCCAAAGTGGAGGGAAAAATGACTAACAAGAGACCTCAAATGGGAGAGTTATTCAAATTTTTAACCTAAATTTGGATTTTTGATTCTTTAGCAAGACAGACACTGTTTTGTAGCAAGAAAGGCAAGATTGTTAAGAGAGGATGTCAGAGACTTTATCTTACATGTACCCTGGATTACGGGGCTCTGCATGGAGTCCAGAAAAGAAGAGGAAGAAGAAGCCTGCTCAGGGTCAGCCACGCACTTTACCGAATGAAAATTCAGGTCCCCTCATTCAAAACTACTCAGAATATCAATCTGATAAGGGGTCAATTTCCAAAATATATAAAGAACTCATACTATTAACAAAAGGAAGACAAACAATCCAGTTAAAAAATGGGCAAAGGACCTAAATAGACACTTCTCCAAAGAGGACATACATATGGCCAAGCGACATATGAAAAAAATGCTCAAAGCCACTAATCATCTTGTGAAGGAAAACCCTTGTTCTGTAAAACTACTGTTTGGAATTCTCTGCTATTCTTTGGACGGCCTCTATCTAATTCTGAAAAAGTAACTTTGCTTTCTAGCCTGCTTGAATAGTGGGGGAGATAAACTTGGCTGTCTGACCTTGTAGGCCAGAGACTAGATACACCCAATGCCATGCCAGGTGCATTTTTTAATCGGATAGAACTGTGTAGCTTTCAAGGCCGCTGCCAGCAAGCGCACAAAAGGGCTGGCTCTTCCATAAAAAGGGAAGTTCTGCTTGTAGCTTCACTTAGAATTTGGATTCATTTCCCTGAGCCCGCCGCGGTGAATAAAGTGTAACTCCAAACTCTCAGAGCGCTGTTTGGTTCTTGTCCGGTTTTTCTGTAACAATCTGAGAGATGAAGTTAAAATGACAATGAGGTATCACCTCACACCTGCCAGAATAGCTACCATCAACAAACAACAAGTGCTGGCAAAGATGTACACTGCTGGTGGGAATGCCAACTGGTGCAGCCAGTTTGGAAAACAGTATGGAGTTTCCTCAAAAAATTTAAAATGGAAGTGCCATTTGACCCAGTATGTTCTAGGAAATATATCCTCCTAAGAATCCTGATACACCAATCAGAAAGAAATATGCCCCCGAATGTTCATAGCAGTGTTATTTACAATAGCTGAGATCTGGAAACAGCCCAAGTGCCCATCAGTAAATGAGTGAATTAAAAAAAGCTGTGGTGATCTAACCGGTTTGGCTCAGTGGATAGAGCATCAGCCTGCAGACTGAAGAGCCCCAGGTTCGATTCTGGTCAAGAGCATGTACCTTGGTTGTGGGCATATCTCCAGTAAGGGGTGTGCAGGAGGCAGCTGATCGATGTTTCTCTCTCATCGATGTTTCTAACTCTCTATCCCTCTCCCTTCTTCTCTGTAAAAAATCAATAAAATATATTAAAAAGAAAAGCTGTGGTACATTTACACCATGGAATATTATGCTAAGCGAAATAAGCCAGTCAGAGAAAGATAAGTATCACATGATCTCACTCATACCTGGAATCTAAAGAACAAAATAAACTGAGCACCAAAATAGATTCAGAGAATAGATTTATTCTCTGGAATAGACTGAGGAATCTCAGAGGGAAGGGGGGAGAGGGGAGCGGGGAAAGATTAATCAAAGAATTTATATGCATATGTGCATAACCTCTGGACACAGACAATAGTGCAGTAAAGGCCTAGGAGGGGGTGGGAGCGGGTTGGAGGGGGTTAGTGGGGGGGGAAAATAAGTGCAACTGTAACTTTCAACAATAAAGATAAATTTTTAAAAATTATTATGAATATCAGTGACCAAAGAGCATGGGACCTTGCCGGTGTGCTCATTGGTTAGAGCACTGGCCCGTGCACTGAAGGGTCTCTGGCTCAATTCTAGGTCAAGGGTGAGTACCTGGGTTGCAGGTTCACTCAGTTTCACTTGTGGTGTCAACAGGACCTCTCCATGCCCCCAACGGGAGCAAAGAAGTTAGCTGAGCTGAGAGTTAGCAGAGCAGCTGAGACATCAGCTGTATTTGCCAGAGGTAGAGGACAGGGTCTCAAGGTCTGGGAGGTAATAACCAAATGCTACTCTTGTTAGTTGCTAAAATGTAACAGTATTTCCCAGAGAACTGCAAGTAAACCAGATAAGGTTAGCGGCAAAGAAGAAATTAACATGTAATTAACCAAATTCATGGGTTATAAGCCTCCCTCTTGGAGACAGACCTTGGGATGACCCCTGTCTCCCTCCCTTACTTGTTGCAAGCAAATAAAACTACCTAATGACAGACACATCTCCTTCTTGGGCAGAACCCCCTGTGCAGCGAACCCCTTGAGTTCAGTAACAGTGTCCTAAGCACAGGAGAGAGTGGAGGAGGAGTGAGCCCGCCAAGCTGCCCCGTCTCACAGCAGCGCAGTAGAGGGGAAGAACCCTGCAGAACATGGAAGGCTCGAGAGGAAAAAGAACAGAAAATCCTGGTTACAAGGATTTGTCTGGCACAAACAGGTACTTCACATAACCTCTCGTCTTACAAATAAGTGATACATTAGAAAAGAAATCAGAATCCTATCAGGTCCTGTATGATGTAGCTTGTCTTCTGGATAATAAAGTAGGTGCAAGCCCCAGGGTAGAAAGTCTTTGTGGTGAGTAGTGTCAGGTGCCAACTTTGCAAACGGAACACCAAAGTGAGAGGAAGCTCAGCTTATTAACTTATTACAGAAAGAGCGCATCACTTTAAGAAACAGTTTCTTAGAGGCAGTAGTTGGGGAACAGCTATACATGTAGGGTTTAATGCTTCGTCGGTTGAAGTCAAAGTGTTTAGCGGCTGAATCTGATTGCGAATGGACACAGTTTTTGATATAATGGTGTAGGATCTGTGGACAAAGGAAAGTGAGGGTCTTAACAAAGTTACATTGCCAGTTTTCAGGTGAGGGATCTCTTTGCCCATTTGGGCAAAAATTGCCCTAAGGAGAAGGCTGTCTGCCTAAACAAACTTGTTCTAGAAAGAGGCTGGCTGAGCATTCTTTTTTCAGAAAATTGGTCTTGGGAACGTTCCTGAAGCAAACAAATTATTTACTGATTTACACCTTTTTCTTCCTGGGGAACAGTTTTCCAGAATTCATAAAAGTCATGTTGGTGGAGACAGCCTTCGTTTTTCTGTCCTGATGGTTAGAATTCTGGGCTCCAGCTTCTCTTTGTTCTCAGCAAACTCTCAAAAGTAACATCAGAAGCTGCTCCTTAGGAAGAGTAAGATTCGATCTGGGAAAATCAACAGACGCCCCTGAAGTGCCCACTGGTCGTTCGCAGGGACAGCACTGGGCGAAATTTTAAACAAAGTAAAGTGCTACCACTTCTTTCAATGACTTTGTAATTTTATTTCTCCTCAATGTCTTAGATTCCCATCTCTGTTTCATTTATACCGTTTTCCTCATGCGCTAGATACCCGAATACCCCTTCCCCAAGGTATCCCAAGAGAAACTGAACAGAAGTCAATAATCCTTCTTTAAAATTAGAACTGCCGGCTAGCCATATATTTATTTGGGAGGTGTTGTACTGCTTACCATCACTTCAGAAAAATATGTGCATCCATACTTACTTGCCACAATTTGTCCTATGAAACAGAAAGTATAACATGCAGAATCCATGTCTTTGGGAAGGATAAATTATTTAGTAATACAGAAGTGTACTTTTTAGAAATACTTATTAACTGTATAATGGAGTGAATACTAACTCCCTTCAATATATTTTTTTTTAAAAAAATGTTTTTAGAGAGAGGGAGGGAAAGAGAGAGAGAGGGAGAGAGAAACATGGACGTGAGAGAGAAACATTGATCATCCGCCTCTTGTACTCACCCCAACCAGGGACGGAGCCAGGGATGCTCCCTGCCCAGGAATTGAACCTGCCACGTTTTGGTGTACAGGGCAGTGCTCCAACCAACTGAGCCACATCAGCCAGCACTCCCTTCAGTATTTTTAAGTTCTGTTTTGTGCCCTTTGTTTTCAGTTGGCTTAAATAAAATATTGAATCGGCGTTTTCAGACTGGTGTAGATTGGTTATGTAATTACAGCTCATCAGTGGCCTATTTAGTGCAATGTAGTGAGAAAACACTGGAGTGAGAGTGAGGAAATCTTGGTTTTAGTTTTGATTCTGCCACTAAGTGACTGTGGGACACCATATCACTTAATTACCCTAACTTCCAGTTTGCTTATTTATTAATTGAAGAATTGGACTAACTGGTTTCTAAAGCTACTGCCAGTCCATCTTGTATGGGCGATTCGAAGATGTGCAGCATCTCTTACGTGACCTTAGACAGGGGACGTATTTTCTTTCATGCATTTGTCATGTGTTTGTGCTAAGTGTGAAAGGTCACTTATCACAAATGGATGGCTTATCATTGTTATTTCTGCACATCTGTTTAAAATGTCTACAATAGCATTTCACAGTGGTCCAAAAATTTTTAGAACACTCTGGGAAAAATAAGAAGCCTCATTTGCTCAGAACACATTGAGAACTTTTCTTAAATAATGATTATTTGGGGACCAAGCAGACACCGGTGATTAACACTTCAGATTAGCTACTCTGGCTCTTAGCAACATCTTAGTATAGAAAACCCATTCTAGAGCCTGTTCTCTAAAGTGGGAAGGGTTAATTAACTCCAAATATTACTGATTCTCAGGTCTGGCTCAGTGAGAATGACATTCCAGTGGCTTAAAATGGTTTTGTAAAATTGTAAGTAAAGCAATATTTAAATTTAATTTAGTGCTGTCTAATACATTTACAATGTGTACAACCATCACCGCTATCTATTTTCAGAACTTTTCTTTTTATCATTGCAAAAAAACCCTCCATACCCAGTAAGCAATTATTCCCCTTTCCCCCTCTTCCATCTTAAGACAACTCCGAATTTGTCTATTCGGATATTTCATATAAATAGCACTATACATTACAGGGTGGGAAAACGTAGGTTTACAGTTGTCAGTACATGAAACAGAATTTATTCTTGTATTATTTATTATTGTAATATTTTCCACACAGATAACTACAAATCTACGCTTGCCCACCCCTGCATATGGTCTTTTGTGATTGGCTTCTTTTACTTAGCATAATATTACTCAGGTTCATCCATGTTGTAGCATGTGTTAGTACTTTATTCCTGTTCATGTGATTATTATCCATGTGTATATCTTCTGTGGAGAAGTGTCTATTCAACTCCTTTGCCCATGTTTTTCATTGGATTGTTTGCATTTTTGTTGTTGAGTCATAAAATTTTGAAAATGAAAGTAAAATTGAGATCATCTTCGCAAACACTTTAGTCTTATAAATGAGAAAACTGAGCCAATGGGAAGGTATAAGACATGACCAAATTCACCCAGTTATTACTGAACATGAGACTCAGAGGCAGTGTCCTGCCCCACATGTGTCCACAGGGTCCTAGCCACATTCCTTTGTATGCTACCCATACCCTAGAGGTTTACCCCATAGCTGGCTGGGATTGGGAGGACAAGCCTTACTATTGAAAGAATATTGACCACCTGAGGCCTTCTTAAATATTTAGAAATATAAACAGATTTTCATTTTAAAATAAGATTTAAGGTTTAAGAATTAAAAGTATACATATAAAACACAACATCTAGATTCACCAAGTCAGTAAAATACGTAGTTTATGTGTCATTTTGTGTTGAAGGCAATTACCAGAAAAATTCAAATCATAAATGGCTTTTAGTGATGCCAACCTAAATACAAAGTTTAAAATCTCCATCAGACAACAAAAATTAAATTGAGAGATCAATTTATGCTATAACATATATAAGAGATCCTTCTCACTTTTAATATGCCCTGAAGCCTTTTGTTTGATTTATATTTAAATCTTGATTTGTTATAAAGCATAAAAGAAAGGCACAAAATCAACGAAAAGCTTGAATTCACTGTTTAAAAAATGGTTGCTACTTCTCTGGAGACTAGATGTCTTCGGGCGATGTAGTAAGCAGAGTGCAGGGAGGCCAGGCCTGGCCTGCTCGGGGCTCTAACCCAACTTTGCTGTTCGGGATCCATCAGAGTGTGGAGGGAACATCAGAAACAATGAGGCCAAAGGTCGAAAGCCACTGAAATGGGAGATAAAAGATGGAGCTAATTAGATGCTTAGAAGGTCCTGAAACCAGAGCATGAAAGCACTCAGCTGTTTGAGACACACAAGCCAAATGGAGCGAGGAGAGGAGGAGAGGAGGAAGGTGCCAAGCCTAACATTTCTCCGAGGTCAGGGACTATAGATGAAGGACTGTTGATAAAAACACAACAGGAGTAAATTGCCTTAGTCCCTTGTGACCTGTGCGACGTATCTGCCCTGCTATTCTTTCCCGTACAAGAGGGAACATCCTTTATCTCAGCTACCGGAAAGCATTCTAACATTTTCTCTCAGCGTCTCAGTTTTTCATAGCTTTACCATGATCACACTGTGTTGAGACAGTCTTCATAATTATTAGCAGTTATTCATCATCTTGGAGTTTTTAGTATTTACTCTTATAAATTTCTTCCTATAGATAATGCAGATCATTAGTTTTAAACAATAGGCTATATTTCCTAGATATAAAATATGTTTCCATTTGATAACTGTCAATATGAAAACAAAACCGGGCATTTCTTGCAGAAATTAAAATATGAACACATTTCTTTTGCTATGGAGAGGGGTATGATTCATGCATGTATTTTCTATGCTGTCTTCTCGGGCATTCTTTTATTTGCAGCTTTACATAGCTGTCGTGTGTCCAATTTATAGGACTAACTCAAATTCACAGATGTTATTATGTGAATATCCCTGCCACCTTTCCATTTGCCAGCTAAAATGTGGTATATAGAAAGAGGTATATAGAATATGCAATGTTTGGAGAAAGGTTTGCATGATGGGATGGTCTTTGCTCCTCAAAAAATAATGTAGCAGATTTAGCATGTTGTATACTAATCCAATCCTCTATCCTCTATATTCCTTGCTGCATAGAAATGCCACTTGTTCAAATATGCAGCTTTCAAATAAGATAACTCTTCCCTGGCTAACATGGCTTAGTGGTTGAGTGTCGACCTGTGAACGAGGAGGTCATGGTTTGATTCCCAGTCAGGGCACGTTCCCTGGTTTGGGGCTCGATCCCCAGTGTGGGGTTTGCAGGAGACAGCCAATCCATGATTCTCTCTCCCTCTCCTTGCTTCTCTGAAATCAATAAAAACATATTAAAAATTATATTAAAAAAGAAAAAAGTGAATCCTGATTGTTCTAAAGTTCAGTTCTGTTTAATAGATATTTCTGTGACAACAAGAATGCTCCATTCCAATAAACAGGGTGGGGTAAAAGTAGGTTTACAGTTGTTCATATGGAAAATAATACAATAATTAATAAATAACAATACCAGAATAAGCTCTGTATTTCATGTACTCACAACTGTGAACATACTTTTATCAACACCCTGTAGTAGCCATTAGCCTCATGGGGTTCTTGAGTACCAAAAATGTGACTGGTAAGATAACAAAACTGAATTTTTAATTTTACTTAGTATGAATTTAAGTTAAATACATGCCCGTGGCTACTGACTATTGTATTGGACGACTCAGCACAGCTCATCATGGCAGTTTCATTGACATTGCCAGTGACTGGATTCACTTCAGGCATGTGACAGAATGTTTGCCAACAGATGGGAAAAGAATGTTGCTGGCAAAACAATGTTTTTGTTTTTTCTCCCATCAGACAATGTCCTACATGGCATTGTTGTATGGAACTCTGACAGGAAGCTTATTGTACTATGAATAATAACATGGTAGAGCAAAACTGCTCCAACATTTCTTAGATTTCTGGAAATGAGGTCATGAATTTTCATATTGCTTAAGCCATGTTGATTTGTGTGTCCTATTATTTGAAGAGGAAAGCATCATAACTAATATAAGCATTGTCCAGATTATTTGTTAAAATTGTCAGAAGTATTTTTTAAACTTTGGTATTAGAATGAGCTATTATTTGAATTTTAATAAAGGTGAATTTTTATATATATTGTAGATCTTTGATATGGTAAAAGTAGAGTACTTGTCCTGGCTAGTGTGGATCAGTTGGTTGGAGCATTGTCCTATAGACCAAAAGGTGGCAGGTTCGATTCCCAGTCAGGGCACATACCCAGGTTTTGGGTTTGATCCCCAGTCTAGGCATGTGGAGGAGGCAGCCCACCAATGTCTCTCTCTCTCTCTCTCTCTCTCTCTCTCTCTCTCTTTCTTTTTCTCCCTCCCTCCCTCCTACCCTCCTTCTCTCTACCGCTCCTTCTCTCTCTCCTCTCTCTAAAAAATCAGTTAAAAAGAGAGTAAGTACTTATATAGAAATAAGAATAATAGTGAAGATCATAGTTTAAAGTTTTCATATTTGTTGTCCAAATTGAAAGTCATCTTAAAATCTTATGAATAGCTAGCACATACATAGTGAAACATACATGCTTTTGGAGATGAATAAATTGAAATTAGGAGAGATTAATGAGGTCAGACAGTTATCATAGTTGGGATATATATCTCAACCTTGGGTCATTTTTTTATCAACAAGTACTGCTTTAAAATATTTTTATTTATTTCAGAGAGGAAGGGAGAGGGAGAGAAAGATAGAAACATCAATGATGAGAGAGAATCATTGATTGGCTGCCTTCTGCACACCCCACACTGGGGATCAAGCTCGCAACCTGGGCATTTGCTCTGACTGGGAATTGAACCATGACCTCCTGTTTCATATGCCCAACCACTGAGCAACACTGGCCAGGCCAAAACTATGCATTTTAATTAGGTTCATTGTCTCTGTAGTTATCCTTTGTGTAAGTGGATTCCAAAAAGAATGTAAGACAGACCATTCAATACTTGTATATGTAGTGATCTAGTTGCTTTTGCCTCCAATATATCTCTAGTTATATGAAATACCAATATCTTTTAGAGTCAAGTAGGTAGGGTGGAAAATGTCACATTGAAGAAAAGGAAAATATCTTCTTTATTATATTAAAGATAAGTCATGGGTAAAAGAGAAACAATTGAAGTAAGTAGTTGGTTTCTAGAAAATAAAGGAAATAAATGTATGAAGTTACACGCAGTGAATGATTCACTAAATTTCACAGCTAAGAAATTGAAGAGAGCTACCATTCACTACTATTAAAGTTAATTATTCTAAACATAGGTCTTAAAATAACTACTGTTAGTTGCAAGTATTTAGGTAAATTTTAGAAATTGTGCTTAATAGATTGTGCTTTTGCTTTTGTATTTTCTTGCATTCAAAGAAGAAACTGCTTTCCCCTGTCTTTCAGGGGGAAACAAAAAGCAACCCTCTGAACTCAGCAGAGGCTCCTGAGGTCAGACATCTGTCAAACCCTTGAATGGCTGTTAAGGGAGACTATGCACCTTCTTTTCTAAAGCACTTAAGTACACACGTGATTATATTTTGTCTGGGAATGCAAAAGAATAAAAATTATTCAAAGTTCTCCTAAGCTTTATGGTTTTATCATT
Organism: Myotis daubentonii; assembly: GCF_963259705.1. Lineage (NCBI taxonomy): Eukaryota > Metazoa > Chordata > Mammalia > Chiroptera > Vespertilionidae > Myotis > Myotis daubentonii. Next base: position 73,597,788 of record NC_081846.1, read on the forward strand.
TAACTTTGTCATTATAAATTTAAGATCAGCAAATCCAGATGATATTAGAATTTAAATATTTTAACCCTTTTAGTTTACTACAGAGAAGCTTTTCCAATTTAGTTCCTAAAAAAAAAAATGCAAATGGGAGAGCTATCCAAGTAAGGGTAGATTGAAGAGGAACTGGTTGCTATATAAGAAACCTATATCTAGATATCTCTAAGATACAGTAATAGCGGACAAAGATCTATACAAATATTAAGTACTTATAATAATTGCTATTACTAAAATAATGATATGACTGATAGTGTCTGTTACACTTTATTTTGTGTTAGGCACTAAACTAAGATTTTTATGTCACCAAAGTAAGTTTTTTTTTTTTTCCATTAAATTCTTATACTAATCTAATGAGTTAGATACTATTATCCCTATCTTACAAGTAAATAAACTGAAGGTTAAAGAAGGTTAAAAAATTCATTTTACATCATGAATAATAATAGAAAAGTTGGAGTGGTTTTCAGACTGGGCCCTGTTTTTTTCTCTTCTCTTAGAAATCACCATCTGGGTTCTGCAGGTGCCTAGGGTTTAAAAAAAGTAGTTATCTTATAAATTTTTTTTAAATGTGTTTTTTATTGATTTTAGAGAGAGAGAGAAGGGGAGAAGGAGAGAAAAAGAAAGATAGATGTGAGAGAGAAACATCTATCTGTTGCCTTCCATTCACGCAGGACTGGGGTAACCCGCAACCTGGGTATGTGCCCTGATCAGGAATTGAACTGATAACCTTTCAGTGCACAGGAGGATGCTCAACCAACTGAGCACACTGGCCAGGGCCTTATAAATTTTTCAATCATGTATAGTGGAAGTGGAATTCAGGACTCTGTGTGTATGTGGAGGGGTAATTTCAAAATAGATATTAAGATACCAAGGTCAATGGGAAATTTTGCCTTGTTTCCCATTCAGAGTGAAGAGAAAGGCTGCACCACTCTCCGGAGAAAATGGCTGTGCAGGAAAACATGGCTTCTAGGCCAGAGATCCTGTGCCCGAGAATGAGAGACAAGCTGGGAAATGATTCTTATGCCCTAAAAAATGCACATAACTCACAAAAGAGGGGCTGAAGCTGGATGAGTGAAAGGGTATTTTAACCAATACACAGTCTCCCACGTGACTTCCCATTTAACCAATGTCTTAGTACCTCCTAAGCCTTTGTCACTCATAAGACAAGACCCCAAGGAGGGAAAAATTCAAAATTGCCTGTGTTTAAGATTCTGTTTTGCTAAAGGAATAAAAACTTAGATTATTAATTTGTGTAAAAACAAAATTTAATTTTGCATTCCTGAATTATGAATTTACTAATAGCTAAATTACTGATTTGGTAGAATTTTTACAATTAAAAATGAACTTGGAATTTTCATAACATAAATATGATATATGGCCCAATACCTGAATACTTGCAGTCAATTTATATGTTATGTCTGGGTTTGAAGTTTAACATGTGATGACTAATGGAGGTGAGCAGTTTGAAATGAGTCAGAAGAGTGATATTCTGGTTATTGCAGACAATAGGGTATGAGTGCATCATTTAGAGCCCACTGCAAGCTCCATGAGGGAAGAAACGTGAGGGTAGGTCCCTAGTTGTCAATTAACATTGAGTCAAAAAAATAGAACAATGAATGGACCAAAGACCTGGTTCAGTGAGAGAAAGCTTTTGAAAGGTGTAAGCCACATTTTTCTCTACCTCTTGTTGTTCCTTCCTATTGAAAATGCCCTTTGAGATCAGAAGATTCCTATTTGGTCTTTATTTGGCTAAAAGTATTCTTAACTTCTTTTGGGTCCTATGCCCTCAGAATCTTGCTGAATGAAACTTATAATAAATTAATTTCACTGTGGTTAATGAGTAGGTTTGCATGTTACAATTTCCTAGTAATTTCTGAAGATTGAATTTAACTGAAAGCAATGTTTCTAGTACATGGATGGTATATATAATAATAAAAGTGTAATATGTTAATTAGGCTAGACGACCTTCCGGAAGCTGGGGCAGTGAGGGAAACCCGGGTCCCAGGTGCCAGAGGGAAGCTGGTGCCGGCAGCTGGGGGAAGGAAGGCCTACTCTTGCATGAATTTTGTGCATTGGGCCTCTAGTGACATGATAAAAATAGTTTGGGCTAAGAAGCCTTTCAATAGGCCTTACAATCAATCACTCTATATGGGCAACTTTTCTCACAATCAGACACTTGGCTCAAGCTCATAAAATGAGATATAGGTAAATTATCCTTTATTGATATTTTAGCTAATAGACATTTTCTTTAAAACAAAATCCACCAACAAACTATCTTCCCAATAACCCTTGAGGTTTTCAAACATGATTGTCAAAACATACCTGGTGCATTTCCCAAATCTTTTCAGCCTGTTTTTCACTGAGGAATATATTGGATTATTTATAGATGGAACAGACTTCTTAAGTGGCTTTTCATTTCTATGACTTGTAGGTTCATATTTTAGTAATTAAAATATTTAACAAGGAATTGATATTCTTCATATGGAAAAGATGTATTCACTTTTGTTATCTAGAAGTTTCACAATTTTACATTATGATTTGTTTTTAAGAACTATTAATCAAATGTGTATTCATCTGCTACTGTGAATTAAACCTACACTGAAAGGCATATAGAAATGGCAGTGGAAAAATCAATGAAGACAAAGAGAAAACCATTCAATGATCTCACTAGAACAAAAGATTTCCACTGTGCTGTGTAACAAAAGGCTAGCTGTTTCAAGAGCCAACTGAAGAAAAATTGAAAAGAGTAAGTGTAATTATTTAATTGAGTTTCATCAGTGACATTGGTTAAATCTACTCCCCCAGATTATTGTGACAGCTCATACCGCAATGATGGGGCTCCTGTTTTAAACATCTACACTTACTTTAAGTGGTGTTCACATGTGCTTCCAAATCCAGCGAAGACTGAACAGGAGGAAACAGGGCTATAATAGCATCCCAGTGATTTAGAGCAGGCATAAGGAAAGGCATTGTGTGCTAAAAGGTTATAAACTCATAGATAAGGCATTTTGTGACAAGGGTGATAAACATCTGGCCCTTCCCAGAAGCCAAGTGATTTGTACATCATGATTTGGGGTATCATCAAATGAAAGAATTGGCAACAAAAATTATTACTATGTACTTTGCAAGGGGGATGAGGGGTTGGCAAAATAGTTCCATTCTTACCAAATTGATGCATAAATACCCAAATTGGAATTCTTAATTCAGTGTTCCAAAGCAACCTTGGATGAGCCTTGGAAAACCTAAAAACACCTTGAAATTAAATATATACAATTTTATATGTATACAAAATAACATTCGTATACGGGAAAAAGCTCGATATCTCATTGGATTCTCTATAGTCTACAGCTACACACACGAAGATCAATTACCAACTTTTGTAGATAACTTGAGAGTAAGAGAAAAGAAAGCTTGCATGTCTTATATGTATTATACATTATTAATAAAGAAAGAATTCTTCCACATTATCTGACCTTCATGTTCCAGCTAACTTTTCTTTCCAGAAGGGATACTAGCTATCCCACTAAAATATTCTTATTCGAAAAAATAATTTAATAAGTAGAATTTCATTCTCCCTGCCTATGGCCCCACCCTCCTTCTCACCACAGTTTGCCTCCCTCAGGCTCTCTACCCCAGGCCTATCGATTCCTTGCAATTTCCAGTGTGTTTTCTGTTCTCTTTGACCTCTTGACATTTGCAGACACAGATTTTTTTTTCTTTTGTCTAAAATATTAATTCCATCTTCAGTCTTCAACTGTTTAACTCTACTTGTCTTTCAGGGTATCTCTCTGTGACTGTTGATCAGAGAGATACCTGGGCACATCTCTGTCAATGCACATATCCAGCTGCATTGAAACAATGTACATTTGCATTTTTCATTACTAAATTACAGACTTCCTTGAAATTATATGTGTTTAGCACTTTATTCATATCAGTAAGTTCCAAATCTTACACCTCACGCAGCATCCGTTTCATAAAAGGTCAGTGGTCTAGTGAATGTTGATGGTTTTGAAGAAAATGAGGTGTAATGACCAAAAGGTTCAATGAGTTTTCTTTTTTATGATGCACATGTTTTGAAATAAACTATACATATGCTAAAGAAATTAGGACTACTTTTGGGAATGATTTCATACAGAGAGAAACAGTGTAGAAAGATGTCTTTTATAAGGGAACATTCCTGAAGCCACTGAAGTTATTAAATTCACATCACATAGTTGATACCTGAAGAGACCCACTTTCTCTTGAATCATTAATCACAAGTCCCCTTTGAAAGTACTTTAAAATTCACAATTTTTGTAAACACAGTGTAATTGAAGTTCATAAGGAAAGGATGGAATTTATATATTGTCAGATGGCTATCGTAGCAATATTCTATTCTCAATTTAGAACACAGACAAAGTCCACCTACTTACTCTCTTAATAATGTTCTTAAGACCAGTGATTTTCAACTGGCTGTGTAGTAGATACTGTGATGTTCCAACCACATGTTACTCCGTCACTGAAGGACTTATTTTATAGTTTCTGGCAATGCTGCTGCCTAATAGCTGTGAGCTGTCAAACTTTCCTATGTTTGTTCTTAGCTGAAGAAAGTCTGCTCTCCCAAAGTCTCACCCTGAGTCTGAGACAGCCTTCATTAAATGCATAAGTTAATGAAAAAAAGGCCCTTCCACTTCTCACCACCATGGGGCAACTTAGAAGGACTACTGCAGTTTCAGAGATTCTTGTTGGATTAAATGACTTTCATTGAGACGGTATCAGAGCCCAACTTCTCCCTTTGTTCAAAGATGCTTTTCCCCCAACCCTCACCACCCTTTGCTCCAACAGGTGCTAATTCTGAGACTGTTTCCTAACAAACTCTGGCACTTGTGTCTGGAATCAATTTAATAGACAAAAATATAAGTACAGAAATCAGTTGAGAGGCTATTATTGCAAACCTGGGAATAGATTTCTATGGTAAAAGTGGAGGCGATGAGAAGTGTTCAGATTTTGGATATATTTTGAAGATAAGGACAATGAATTTCCAGATATATTGGATATGGGTTGTGAGAGAAAATGATTCAAGGATGACTTCACTTATGTTGGCATAAGTACTGAAAAATGATGTGGGAGCTATATTTGAGAAGATTTGGGAAGAATAATAGATAATTTATTTTGAAGCATGTTGAGTTTGAGATATCAATGAGACATCTAGTAGAAATTTCAAGTAAACAATCAGATTTACAAATCTGCAACCTGATAGGTCACCGTGGATGAGAGATGTCTTTTTGTAAAACTTAGGGATATATAAAATTTTCAAGTTATGAGAATAGATGACATTTTCAAGAGAATAAATATACGTAAAAAAGAGAAGAAAACCAAAGTTTGAGACTTAGAACTCCAACTTAGAGAATGAAGAGAAGAGGAAGAACTAGCAAAGGAGACTGAGATGAAATGATCATTTAGGTAGGAAAAGTGGAATCTTGGAAGAAATGTGGAGAAGAATATAAAGGTGAAGAGTATGGTCAACCACCTCAAATGCTACCTACAGGTCAAGTAAATTGGCTTTATTCACTTTGAAAGTAATATTGATGACAGCATTTTTAATACACGAATGAGGGAAAAAAATATGTTGGAGTGGGTTTGTGAGAATATGTGTAGAGAGGAAATAAAAATACCTCTTTCTAGATATTTTGCTATTTAGGGAAGCTGAGTAATAAGAAAGTAGTTGGTAGAGAAAACGAAGTTTAAAAGCTTTATTTAAAAAGAGAAATAACAGTATATTGAAGTGGTGATGGGCATGATCTGAAAGTAAGTGAAAGAACAATGATAAAAGATAAAGAAGAAAAAAGGTTGGAGTAACAAACTTGGGGTAAATAAGAGAGAGTAGTGTCTACAACACAAGTGAAGGCAGAGGCATTAGATGTGAGTATGATGAAAACATTTTTAATGTGCTGGAAATGAAGCCAATGTACAAAGTAAAGTGTTATTTATGGAACCATGCTTACAAATAACAGGTTGAAGTTGTCTTCATAATTTTGCTTTCTAGAAAAATGTAGAAGGTTCAGGTAAAATAGCTGATTTTTAAAAGTACAAATTGTAATGATTGAGTATTTGAAACTTTTGAAATCTTCTAAATATGCAATACTTTCAAAGTCAAACTTTATATCTATTAGAAATATAATTGTGAATAAAGTATGCTTTTTCCTACATATTAATTGAAGGTAAATGCTATACATCATATGTTAATGCAAAAAAGGTGAAAACATGCCCAGGAAAAAAACATTTTTAAATATTTTTTTATTTTATTAACATTCAAAAATAGAAAAATAATATGTTTAAAGTTAGATCTTAATCATATATCACACAAAAATTAAATGACTATTATTCCCAAAAGCATTCATGAGGTAATATATTGCCAAGAATGGAAACTTAATATCAAAACAGACTGGGAAAAGTAGGTGGCATCTCCCATATATCCTGATAAATTAATCATTTATATGTAAACCATTAAAACATCAGTCATAATATAGTAGCAAATTCTGTAGCACTGGGTCATACCATTTACAAATGCGAGTATCTGGCAACAAATAACCTGAGAGTAAATTTTCTTTTCTAATGTTATTAGCCACCTAGGTTTATAATCAATGTCTGCTACCATTTTTGTTTATTCAGGAGCATATTAGAGGAGACCACATGTAAAAACATTGCCTTTCTCTTCTAACTCCTGACAGTTAAAAGATTTTATTTTAATTATTTTAGTTATTTTGCCCCATTTCCCATCTGGGTTAAATTTTCATCTTTATGGGTTTCCTAAAAGCAAACATGCTAATCTCAACTACTGTCATTTGTGCCAGAGGTGAATAATTATCAGTAAGTGAAAGGATATTAACTGTAGCATGAATGTCCTATTTGTTAGGCAAAGCATTCTGGTCCTCCCAAGACCTCCTTCTGTCCCCACAGAAAAGCTGGAGCTCTAAGAAAGGGAACCAGGAGCCAGAGCTTTGCTGGCAATGTGAAATTTGCAATGTCAATCCATTCCCTTGCGTAGATCAACTCCAGATAATTTTGTGAGTTTCTGTAGAAAGTGACTTCCCCTTAAACTTCCCCCTGGTCATTTGGTCATTGGCAAACATGTGGTACAATTGTTTCTGCAATTGCTATCAAGCAAGAAAGAATGGTCAACATTATGGAAAAGGGAATCAAGATGCCCAAACTATGATAATTTTTGCTTCCTAAGAGCTGTTGGTGAGTTAAAATTACACTTAATCAGTGAAGAAATAGAATTTTTCCTTCCTACCTGTCACTCTCCCTCTCCTTCTCCCTCCCCTCTCATTCCCCCTCCCCCTCTCCTTCTCCCTCCCTCTCCCTCTCCCCATATATGATACATACCATCTACTCAAGCACTTTCCCTAATCTCTTATTTAGGAATTCCTGGTTACAAAGATTCATGATTACTAAGCACAAAGTGGAACGGGTGCTCCCATTTTTTTTTTTTAAAGCCATTTTCGTCCTAACGGGTTTGCTCAGTGTATAGAATGTCAGCCCACGGACTGAAGGCTCCCGGGTTCGATTGTGGTCAATGGCATGTACCTTGGTTGCAGGCTTGATCCCCGGTAGGGGGCATGCAGGAAGTAGCTGATTGATGTTTCTCTCTCATCATGGATGTTTCTAACGATCCCTCTCTCTTCCTCTCTGTAAAGTCAACAACAATAAAAAAAGAATAAAGTTCAATAAAAAACATACATATAACATGATTCCATTTTTTCAAAATTACAGAAATCTGAAGTAACACATTAAAACATGGTCACAAAATTTTAAAAAACCATTTTGAGCATTTGTATAGTGAGTATTCAAAACATGTCTGCCAGATTATTAGATGGATTTTGCATTAAGTCTGTAAGACATTGCTTTTTCCTTTTAATGCTTTGGTCATATTTCTGTTCATAGAAAACTTCCTTTAAAATTGAACAGCCCTTTTGAAACACCACACTTTTCTTGCTGTTGCTGCGTGGTCAAAAACTGTTGGCCTTCGGGTCTTGGGGCTTGAAACCAATAAAAGGAACACAGAAACTGTTCTGTTTGTAGGGTGCTGCATGTATCTATAAGCCCTGACCAACCAATCCCAACTATCTTCTTTTGTTTTACCATTTCTGTAGACCTCCCACTCCAACGGGATAACCTAAATAAGAATTATATTAATCATAGGTATTGGTAGCTGGTATTTATACAAGACAAATGTTGTAATTACTTATTGCCATTAATATTGAAGACAAATATGGGAGCAGAGTAAATAAAATAAAATAGCCTAGGAAAAATAATTCTATATTTTGCTGAAACATCTCTTGAGGTTGAAACACAGGGCTATTCTCTTGATCTCAAATGCTCATCTCTAATCTTTAAAGCTTGTGTGAGTGTGTGTGTGTGTGTGTGTGTGTGTGCGCGCATGCACACACATATATATGAATGTGTCTACTAGTATTTGAAATGAAAATGTCTACCACTCTCTTATCATATAACTCAAATACTATATACAACCTATATATAATAGAAAGCTACCATATGTAGGGTGCAAATATCAAACCAAATGTCTTGAAATATTTAGAGCCGTAAATGGTAACCAATGTTTGTATTGGTTTTGGTGCAACATACTTATCACACGGCCTAATTAACTTGTGTTATTTTTCTATATATTTGACAATACGAAAATTTATGTGTGAATTTTAATAATCTCTCACCTATTTTCCTGTAAGTTTCCTATGTTTTAGTAACCATATGAACTCAATTTTTTGGCAGCTCAGGTTTATTCCAATTTGACAGAAAAATGTTTTGGGTTGGGAGGTAAGTCGCACTTGAGGCAGAAACGTAGTCAGATGCTTTTTGTCCATGGTTCATGGAAGCTTCACTGCATGGTAAAAACTAGCACAACAAATTAAATCCTGAGACATGGAGAAAGTCACATTATATCATGCAGTCTGATGAGAAAAGTGGCAAAAAAAAATGGGTTACAGATTATTTAAGTAGCAGAATGGAAGTTTTTTAGACTATAAATTTATGTCAATACTTTAAATTAAACCCTACCTTTATTTACTACATTGTTTCTTCAAAATCTGAGGAAATAGAAGAGCCTCAAACTGCAATGCAGCTCTGTGAGAGCCTTAGGCAGCTCAGCAGGGTGCTTCAGGGCAAAGTTTGGAGTACAGTTGACCATTGAACAACGCAGGTCTGAACTGTGTGGGTCCTCTAATGGGTGGATTTTTCCATCTTGTAAACAATTGACATAGAATTATGGTATAGAAAAATACAGTACTGTAAATATATTTTCTTTTTTGTACAATTTTCTTAATAACACTTTCTTTTCTCTAGCTTACTTATTGCAAGAATACAGTATATAATACATGTAACATACAAAATATGTGCTAATTGACTGTTTATGATATTGGTAAGGCTATCAGTAGATTAGGTGGGAGTCCGATGGCAAGAAGAGCACATTGAAAAATGGCCTGGTGCACAGATTCGCACACAGGTGGGATCCCTCGGCCTGGCCTGCGGGGATCAGGCTGAAACCGGCTCTCCAACATCCCCCAAGGGGCACCCTGGAATTGGGCTCCCTCCTCTCTGGTTCTGGGTGTGCCACCCCAAACTACAGCTGCCAAGTCACTGCAGCTTGGCAGCTCCTGCATTGAGCATCTGCCTCCTGGTGGTCAGTGTGCATCATAGGTACTGGTCAGATGGTCTAACGGTCAGCCGGTTGCTTAGGCTTTTATATATATACTAATATATATATTTTAAATTTATAAAAACATCTTTCATAATTTTGCTCTGAAAATTATAGTAGGTCCTATGAAAATTCAGGATTTTCTTATTAAAAATTGGGACTTAGAGTTGAGATCTCTTATGTATTATTTGACAGAAGCATAAATTAATATCTTTCTACTGGGAGAACACTAATGATTTTTTTTTCATGGTTTGATTTTGATATTTGTTGTGTAAAGTGAGATTTCATTTGTGGTTTCATTCAAATCCCCCAGGAGGCCATCTGGTATGAAGTATAAATGTTTGGACTCTGGAGTCTGACAAGTTCCTATACTTTTAAGCCCTTATATTCACTATTAAATATAGCTTATCTCCAAATTAGTTATATATGGACTCTTTAAATGATCATTATAATAGTGACCATCTACTAAACAATATTCTAGGCACTTTATAGAATCCAAATCCTCTCTCATATATTCACATTTTGAATCTTCTCATGAAACATGGATATTCTAACACTCCAACTACCCTGTACTCACCACCACTGAAAACAAACAGACAAAACAGAACTCCCTTGCACACATTCGTCACTTCACCTACAAGAGGCTGATGTTCCTGCTCACCCCCAACCTGGCAGCAGCACCCAGCAGGCTCCATTGGGATGTGCTGCCTGGTTCTTCTGAAATAAGTTTCACCAACGTTCTGATTTCATGATCGCTGTGGTATTTTTTAATGTATGTAAAGGGAAAAGAAGCAATACCGTTCCTTCCCTGTTAAACAATCATACAACACACCAAGTGACACAAGATGGTAACCGAGGTTATGCCAGACCCATGGGGCTTGTATCCTTCCAGGAAGACATTCCTGCTGAATGTATTTGTCAAAGAGGCTCTGGGGGGACTGTTTCAGCCTCCAGCACTCCCAGGACTGCCTTATTTCATAGTAATAACAATAACTACAAGGAAAAAAAACACGGGGAGAGTTAAAAGTTATACTTAGATTTTCCACCGAGTGAGGTCAGTGCCCCCAACTTCTGTGTTGTTCAAGGGCTAATTGTATTGTACAGGGCAATCAAAACCAGGTCCTAGTATGTCTATTGTGATTAGTCATTGGCAGGGTGCTGCCTAGCAGTGGTGGCGAACCTATGACACGCGTGTCAGAGGTGACACGCAAACTCATTTTTTTTGCTTGATTTTTCTTTGTTAAATGGCATTTAAATATATAAAATAAATATCAAAAATATAAATCTTTGTTTTACTATGGTTGCAGATATAAAAAAAATTTCTATATGTGACACGGCACCAGAGTTAAGTTAGGGTTTTTCAAAATGCTGACTCGCCGAGCTCAAAAGGTTCACCATCACTGGTAGGGAGAGTGTGTATCTGACTTACTTGCTACAATGGATACAAAGATGCAAAAACTCAAGGTTGTTATCTGACTGTGCTCTTCGCAAGTTTCATTCTTAAAGGTATATCTGAATGACAAATCTCCACTACCTCCACATTAAACACCAGATTTTGTAAAATTTCACTTTAAAAAGACCATTTATAATAACAACAAACTTTATAATAACAACAACAATATCTTGTAAGATCTTTAAAAAAGTAAAACTCTATGGAAATCATAATAGAATAACCAAATTTAGGCTATACAATGATCATGTATGGCAAAAGTCTATATACATAAGTATTCTACAAATTCAATGAAACTGTAGTTGATATCCTAGTAAGATTTAATAAAATATTTATGAGATATCAGAGCTTAAGAATAGAGGATAAATTCATGAGGAATAATAACAAAATGGGGGCACTTGTTGCATGTAAATAAAAATGATAAAGTAATGCAATAAAATCAAGAACTTAAAAATAAACTCATTAATCCATCATATCTTAACAAACAATTAAGTGGGGATACAAATGAATATGTAACAATGGCTTCAAAATTTAGTGTTACTGGATAAGTGATTTCACCACAATTTTTTTAGAAAGTAACATAGGCAAATGAAGAGACCAAAACTGTTCTGATAAGTGGAAATATCAATTATCAATAAACATATGAAGAGTTGCTCAAGCTCACTAGTAATTAAAGTAGTAACTATTTCAAAGTCAGAATGTATCACTTTCAATCCATCAGATTCAGAAAAATACTATTTAAATCTAGAAATACCAAGTATATTTGCATATATTTTAATGAGATTTTAAATGAACACAACCACCTTGGAGAGCACATTTGTCAATATCTAACAAGGCTGAAGATGCATATACCTTACAAGTCAACAATTTCGCTGCTAAATTAATAAATTTTCACACTAACAAGAGAAGACATGCTCCAACATGTTAGTTAAAGCATTTTCTGTAATAGCAAATATTATATTCAACCTAAATTTTCACCAACAGCAGAACAAAGAATTAAACTGTGCTTAACGCAGTATTTAAAAGTGACTTTTTTGGAGTCACTGCCAGTGTTTGAAGACCAGCTCTTCAACTCTGGGCCAAAATGCAGCTCTATGCTTTAACTCTTTTATTTGCAAAATGGAGATAAAAATTGTACCAGCCTCACATTTTTGTTGTGAAGACCAAGTGACTAATGTGACTATGTGAGTATATAATTGTGAGCTAGTATTATTAGTATAAGTCATATTACAATAGAACATGCAACAGGTAAAATGTATAAACTAAAACTATGTCTATTAATGTGAATGGATTTCAACAAATCACATTTAAAACATTTTTTAAAAAAGAAATATGACCACTTTTACATAACTTTAAAACAATATCATACTTGGATATGTACATATATAATAAAAGTATAAAAGCATGCATGGAAATTAATCTGTAACTTGAACATTTAATTTTATTAATAGACTTAAAGAACATGATTTTAATAAGTAGACTTAAAGAGTATCTGAGCGTTGCTTGACTATTCTTTATATTTTTATCAATGTTTGAAATACTTGGAAATTAAAAAGAGTGTATTGTTAATTTACCTTTTACCAGGAGCCCTGCATTTCCAAGACTTTAAGTTTTATTTCTCTTCATTATTCAATTTTTAGTAATAGCTTCTATAGTTCTTAAAGGTACAGTTTCTTACTTAAAATTAAATTGTGTTTAAAAAGTACAATTTGTTTAATTTTTCTTTTGTAATAGTTAGACCTAGTCCATCTGTGTTATGATTGCTTTTACAATGCAAGCATAGAATAATCCTACTTCTAAAATGTTTACACATTTTAGTTAATATAAGAAGTATGTTGATACCTATGAAACATTGGCTACAGACAGTTGATTTTCCCATCAGAAGTCGTATAGGGGATTTAAAATGAGAGGAAAACTAGGGCATACTGCAGCTACAGTCATTTCCTTCAAAGAATCCCATGGTGCCCATCTGTGCACATACCCCAAATCTTCAACATATTCTCATTTCGGTAGCCTTTCTGACAGACAAAATGGAGTTTCTATAGATCCTTCTTATAGTTTGTGATGAGGGGTCTGCATCATGCAGACACAGGAGTTGAAAAAAACATTTTCTATAAAGAGAAAGATAGGAAGTATTTTAGACAATGTGATTCATATGTCCTCTGTCACAGCTGTACTCAACTTTGTAGTTTTAGTGCAAATTTGGCATAGACAGCATGCTCACGAAAGGGCATATGAGAAATGGGAGACTGGCAGTTTCCAGCTGTGATTCAGTCTCTACAATGACATAGTCAATCTTTCAGGCCTTATGGGAGCCAATGTGAGGCCTTACTTTCCTCTTAGAAGAGGTTGCAGAGTAGGTTATGACAGTGCTTTCCTCAGAAACTCAATACTCAAGAAATACTTTTAAATTTTATTTTATTATTTTTTTAATTTCTTAAAGTATTACAAAGAGTATTACACATGTCCCCCCCCCCTCGACATTCCCCCGGCTTCCCCCACCCCCCAGTGTCTTGTGTCCATTAGTTATTCTCATATGCATGCATATAAGTCCTTCGGTTGATCTCTTACCCACCCCCCAACCCTCCCCAGGGTTCCCACTGTAGTTTGACAGTCTGCTCAGTGCTGCTCTGCCTCTGTATCCATTTTTGTTCATCAGTCTATAATGGTCCTTATAATCCATAAATGAGTGAGTTCATGTGGTATTTTTTCTCAGCTTCCCAAGGGCTGTCTCATTCTCAAAGGGGCTGTCCCAGCCTCACTGGGGCCATTTCAACCTCACCGGGGCCGTTGCAAGCTCACCAGGGCGGATTCAGCCTCACCGGGGCCATTTCTAAATTTTATTTTTCTAGAGAGAAGAAAGAGAGAGAGAAGAGAGAAACATTGATGTGAGAGAGAAACATCAATTGGCTGCCTCCTGCAGGTACCCAGACCCAAGATTGAGTCCATAACCTGGACCTGGACCCTGACCAGGAATGGAACCTGCCACCCTTTGGTGTACAGGACGATGGATGCTCCAACCAACTGAGTCACACCAGCTAGCATGAAACCCAATACTCTCTTAGTTGTTCCACTTTGAAGAGTGTCTAAGTGCATCCATATTAACTATTGACATTATTAATTAATGAATAAAGACCAAGAAGAGAGTCTAGCTGTTCCTAAGCCTGTCCTAATAAGATAGAAGCCTTCCTGGTCGCTGATTAGTCTGCAGCAAGCTTCTGACAGATTCTATTATTATTGCTACAGGTGGGAATATAGCAAAACACAAGCCTTTCCAAGTTATTTGAGTAGCTACTTTTTTTATTATTACTTGTTTGGTGAAACAACCTAAGATTATCTTGACCTTAGGGAGGACTCCAAACAGCCCTATGCACCAGTATCCAGAGACCTCAGTGCTGGTTGTCCCACCATTGGTTGAGTTAGATTAATGGCTCATTAGTTACCCTGCAGTCCTTTAGGTGATTCTGAAGCTGAAAGGCTGGCCTTTCCCTCATCTCATTCTCAACCATTCTCATCTATCATCAATGTAATGCATCATTTGTGGGCCTGTGGCAACTTCAGACACTTCTCCATGTAAAAAATGCCATAGGAGAATACACACACTTATGTCTGAACTAGCAGAATAAAAGTCATCGCTATTCCTTCCTGATAAAAGAAAATTGTTTTTAAGAGTCTAAGTATATGGAAGGACCAAGATAAGTAACCTATTAACAGAGTTTATTACTGCACATTGTAAAGGAGGTAATGTGCTTTCATAAGAGTATTATACAATGATTACAGCAATGGTTATGATATTGGTAGTCTGTCTCAGTCTTTATATCAATTTTTTTAAACCTAATGATGAGAAAACTAAAGGGGTGTTGACAAGCTTGATTACATTGTTCTACATTTATTTAATACTAGAGTACTGGTGCATGAAATTCGTGCATGGGTGCAGTCCCTAGACCTGGCCGGCAATTGAAGCACAAGGGTCTGGCATGGAAGGGTAGGTCCCAGCTGACCTCTGGGCTCTGGGCAGCACCTGGGACCCCTAGCCCCTGCACACACCCCTCCACCTGAGTCACGGTGCTCGAGTCCCCACACAGAGATGCAGTGAGCACAGCCAGACGCTGCAAGCTGGGGCACAGCGTGGGCCTCTGGGCCACCCAGTGGTGCCGCACGGAAATCCGGGGGGTTAAGGGGGACAGCATGCTTTCTCCAGGCTGGCCTCGCAAAATGGCCCCTGCGTGAATCCGTGGGGAGCCTGACTAGCCCCTGTGGTCCCAGTCCCAGCCCCGGCGGTTGTGGCAAGGCCCACCTGGAAGAGGCTATGCAGGTGACAGTTGCGCTCCTCAGGGGCACCTGGCACCTGAGTGCGGGGGCTTCCCCAGTGCGTGAGCCCTGGCATCCTGGGGGAGGGTAGCAGGGGAATGAGAGAGAGCTCAGCGGACACCCTGCATTCTCACTGCACCTCTGTCCCCGTGACCCCCACCCCCAAGTAGCTGGGAGAGGTTACAGCCCCCTTCCGGGTGCCGCAGGAGGTTGGTTGCCTTTACCCACCCCCAGTTCCCCATCCCAGCAATCAGGGCCTGCCAGCTGCAGGTGGTCATCTGCAGGGTGATCGGTAGGGGCGGGCCCCCTGCCCGGCTCCCTCAGTGCCTGGAAGCCAGTTGGCAGTCCTGCCCCCCACCCCCACCCCTGCTGGTCGTCGTCTGCGGGGCAATTGATCAGGCCCCAACTTGCACCTGCCTTGGCCTGGCACTGCCCACTCACCTGCTCCACCATCCGCGTGGTCCAACTCTTGTCAGGACCCATCAGGGCTGGCAGCGCCTCCACTGCGGCCCACTGCCAGTGCCACATTGCCAATGACCACCATGTTCTGTGCCACCCCCTGGTGGTCAGCGCACATCATAGCGAGCAGTTAAACTCCAGTTTGAACTCCTGGTTGAATGACCAACCGAGGGGACAATTTGCATATTAGGCTTTTATTATATAGGTTAATGGCCTTGCTACTTTCACCAAGGTGGCTAGGTTTATATTTTAGAAGTTGGTTGAAGACCTATGGGGCTTCATTTTGATTACCAATTCATAGAATTCTCATACTGAGTCAAAAATACATGCAGTAAAAGTTACCATTATCTATCCATATCTAACCATTAGCCATTAAGAATGTTATGTATTATATAACAGCTATCATTTTTGTACATTTACTATAAATCAAATATGAACCTAAACAATTTATCTGTATGTTCTAAAAATGCTTATAATTCCCTTTGAGACATAGCCTATTCCTGTTTTTATTTTGCAGCTTATAAATCTAGGAATTAAAGATGTTCATAATAATATCTAGAAACTAGTTTTTCGGACAATAAGTCCATGGTCTTTATCACTTTTTCATGCTATCCCTATTAATCTTTTAGATTAGGAAATCTATTAATATTTTTCTCTATTATTCAGATGTGAGGAGTACTGACTATAACATAGAAATGCTAATGAGAAACAAAATATGCCTCTAAACATTTGTAAATCCTCATTCCAGCAATCAGGGCAGTGAGTTCTCAGACATTCAGCCTACATTATAGCAGTTGAAATGTCAGCTGTGGGCTTATTAATAGAAAAACAGATAGGACGGAAAGAAGGGTCAATTAAAGCCAATAAGACCTGCTGTAGCAGCCAGATGGCTGCCCTTTCTCTGTGCACCACGTCAGGGTATCCAGATTCTAATGTCCTTGTTTATCGTCCCACTAGCAAGGCTTGAGCATAGTTGGGTTAGCCCTTGCCAGGATGATGCCCTTTTCAACGTTAAGCCAGCTGGAAGGAGACGCTCACAGTTCTGGACCCCAACACTGTGCTCTTAGTCAGGCTGTGAGGAGAAGCCAAGAAGCTCTTTTTGCATTTTGACTTCGGGGCCACGAACTGGATGCCTTCCCTCTCAGCATTGTTAAGCTGTTTTCTCACCCATGGATATAAGCATGGACAGGAGGTATATTAACTGAACATGTCATTAGACAGAAAGAAATGGTTACAGGCTCATGATCCAACTTGTAGGTTATCCACATCCCCCATTTCTTCTATTGCTCTATTCTGAATGCTCTTTTGACAAGTTATTTAGCATTGCTCTATCCCTATCAGAGTGAAAATGCTAACTTACAAGAGCCCAGCATCTGTTAAAAAATAATAATGAAAAGACCCTTAGACAGATGTGTAGTGAAGAATTTACTTTACCCGGAAAGGTCTAGGCTTAATCCTAGCTCCTGGGAGGTAATTTCTAAACTCGTGGAATATCCTGAGTGAATGGAATGTCTTTTTTTACTTGTGGTGGGCCTCTTGGACATTTCTGGTAGCTTGTACTAACAAGATGACTTGTGTTAAACTCCTCAGATCCCAAGTAATAGTTTATCCTAAAGAAATGACCTACTATAGGGACTGACCTTTCCAGAAATACCAACCATGTGATTAGAGAGTTGGGAGATTGGGCCACATCAAATCCACCTGACCTCCAGGGGCTAGGGCTAGAGATTGAGTTGAACCAGGTGGACGATAATCAATCGTGCCTACCTAACGAAGCTCAATAAAATCTCTGGACACCAAAGCTAGAGTGAGCACCTTGGTTTGGCAATATTTCATGCTCATATTGCTCAGAGGGTTACATATCCCGTCCCTTAGGACCTGGGAGTTTTGCATTGGAAACCCTTCCCCAAGTCCTATGTCTACCTTACATGTGTTTCTGCTTCATATTCTTCTGGAATAACAAAACTAACAGTAAGTATAGTGCTGTCTTGAGTACTGTGAGGATAGTTATCAAATGTGATGATGGTCAGGGAAACCCCGAATTTGTAGCCAGCCAGTTTGAATTGTAGTGTCCCTGGGGACTCCCAAACTTGTGAATGATGTTAGAATTCTTGGGTGGACTTGGCAGTGTGCAAGGTTGTGCTTTTTATTTTGAGTTTGGCACAACTCTGGGTAGCAAATGACATCAAAATAAGATTCTTATAATAAAGATGTACAAATATGGTCATGGCCAGGTGGCTCAGTTGGTAGGCGTGTCACTCCATACATTAAAAGGCGGTCAGGGCACATATGTGGGTTGCAGGTTCCTTTCAGGTGGGAGCCTGTACAGGAGGCAACCAATCATGTACATCTATGTTTATTTATCCCTCTCTCCCTTACTCTCTAAAATCAATAAAAACATGTCCTCAGGTGAGGATTTAAAAAAAATATACAAAAATGTACATGACATTTTATATAGTGATTCTGATGTTAAAATTTTGTCCTAGGGTGGTAGGTCTATAACTGTTATTATAAAATTATTTTTAACAATACAAATGAGAGGAAAATAACAAAATAATTCAACCTTTTCTCTCATTAATATTTTATTTATAATTTATTATGGCCTGGGTACTAGGTTAGATTCCAAGGATAAAATATTGAAAAAGGTAGACACGTTCCTTGTAGGGGACAGTATTTTATTTATTTAAATGAATAGAGAATTTTAATTTTCTATGATAACTTGTTGATTAAGAATGAACCCTCTGCCATTGAATCACATAGGAATGCTATCAACCCTACGGGGTACAGAGAAGGTTATTAAAATGAAGCAAACAGATTAGAATAGAGTTATTAATAACAAAGTATCTGATTAGCAGTGGTACAGAAATAAATGTATTTAATTATGAGCCAAAACAATGATTTAAAACAAATATATGTAATTAATTACAAAATAAGACAAGAGGTAGGCAATACCAGATTTGGAAGAAAAGCTCAGTGATATCAAGGAGCCAGTGATATGATGAAATATGCCATCTTGTTTTCTGCTCTGCCATCTTCAGCATTCTGGGTTTTCAATCCTGGAGGGATGATTTCTGCAGGTCTGAGCAGTCACATTCAAGAAAAAAGGATAGGGTTGTACCATAGGTTTCCTCCTCAAGTTTTGTCTTTTTTATCAGGGGGCTACACTACATATTTACCAGAATGATGATCCGTGAGAAGATGATAATGTGAAGTTCTGATAGGAGGGATTGGGATTTCCGTGATTAACTTAATCTCATAATTATTCATAAATTGGTACTGGTGGAGGGCCCATGTCCTTTCTGAAATCAAGGGACTGACACCCTTAATTTAAGTAAGATCATGGTAGGATTTGGAGATTGGGTAATTTTCAGTATCAGCCACAGGAAATTACCTATAAACTAAAACATGGTGGATGAGTAGAACTAGCTAGAGAAGTAGGGGGATCAGAGGTACAAGGTGATAAAAATTTTTCAGATAGGGAGAATAGCACATGTAATATTTCAGAGAGCTAAATCTTGATAATTTTCCTAAATTAACAACAAATTGAAATAACAGAACAGTCTAATTAACATATTATGCTTTTATTATTATAGATATTTTTAATTTAGTTGATTAAATTAAAATTCTAATTTATTTTCTAGCAGCACATGTTTTTGCCCCTACTATTAATTTACAAAGTAAAATTGCCAAGTACAATTTTATTTTCTTCAAAGTTCAAGATGCCACATGTGGGTGTGTAGACTGTGCACTGCATAAGATTGCCCAAGAGGCAAGTGGTAGTTTTGACTTCCCTGCCACTTGCATTGGTGCCAGGGTGTACCTGCCTGAATATTTTCCATTTTCAGTTTCCTTAAAGTTATTGCTTGGGCTAGCCACAGCACTGCCCAGGTGGAAGGATACCTCATTATTTGAAATGAGATTTGAAGATAATTCATTTTTCATATTCTCTTCTCTCTCAACGAGCAGTGCTATTCAAAGTTAACTGTAAAACTCCTGAACTTAAAAAAGAAGTGCACTTGAAGTTACACAAAGGCAGAATAGAAGCAACGTTCGTGGGATAATGAATACCAATCTTCTTATTGGGAATTGGGAAATCTTCTAAAGAAATATTATATAATATGTCAGGCAGCTGTGGCCCCTTGTGTGACCTCCAAGGATTCCTAGAGATGCTCTTTGCAAAGATCTCTTTTTCCGTTGGTTATTAAACTATTTCCTAAACTTCCCTCAATTCTTTATAGTGCTGTTTGACCTATGAAAAGGGTTTTGAAGTAGAAGTTTCTTTTCCCTTTTGATCAAATGAGAAGGGCAAAATTATGGATATTTTTCAAGAAAAGAATGAACTTCTTATTATGATGAATCGTGAAGAAAAGGGGCAAAATCTAATGTGTTTTCTGCTCTCCCTATTTAATCCTGCTCATTTCAGTCTTTGCGTCATGTCTCATGCGCTTTGGTTTGAGCTGGTGGCATGGCCAGCAGAGTACAGTCACCGCACAGGGAAAATGTTTACTTGGAGTTCATTTAACAAAATAAGAGCAAAATCGTTTGTGTAGTAGGATGAAAGATGTCTTAGAAGATACGGACACTGTTGTTCCTGAAATAGGTGCTTTTTCTCCCACAGGTGGGCCTTACCTTTAAACCTGCCTTTATTATTCCTAGAGGAGCGTTTTAACCAAGAGGCCCTAATAAGATCAACTTCTTAGCTGATCTGAATTAGAAATTCATCTAAAAAGTCAGCAATCTTGCCTAATGGCCTGAACCAATTCTGTTTCCACATGGAAGAACTCAAATCAATAATTGCTACATACTATGTGCTATGAGATATTTAAGCACTTTACATGTGTTGACTCACTGATTACTCACAAATAGCATACGAAGTAAAGAATATCGCCATCTGCAATTTACAAAGAAGAGAATGGAGGCATTCCCACAGTCAGCTAAATTTTAAGTGATGGAGTTACTAGTAGATTCAAACCTAGGAGTCAGCCGAGTCCTGACCTATTACTTCTCTGTCATGATAGCTCTGATTGATTGATTATTATATTTAGGACAAAGAATCACAGAAATGTATAGATTGTCAATGTCAATCTGCTAACTAGTGCTTGAATTGCTTCTGCATTGACCTCACTAAGCATACAGCAACTCTAAGGATAAGAAACTCACTCTCTTGCATCTGGACATTTTAGAGAGTCAGAAAGAAATTAATCATTTCTATGTTCAGACTGCCTGGTTGTCTCTGGGAAATATAAGAAGAGAAGAGGACTGGTTGCTGGTGTCTATTCTTTATAATAAAGTAAAAAATGCCAGCAATATGCTATCCAATCAAATGTCTGTGCTCATGAAACACATCTCATACAAATGGAAGATTTTGTTGTGTATTATTTGCTGGAAACAGTTTTTTTCCCCCCCAGACTACAAAGGTGTCACATGTTTTAACTTGCATTTGTGCAATTTCATCAAAAGATTTAATGAAAACTCTAATTTTCATAAGAAAAGTATAAAAAAGGCTTTAAAACCCACCTGGAATATGAGGTGACCCAGGCATTTGCAGGAATAATTTACTCTTTAGAAAAGCATGAGGCATTAATACTTAAAAATTTTCATCACAGAAAAGGGCGTTGCTGCTAAGCAGATGTCAGCTGTTATTCCAACTGGATGGGAAATGTGTCTTGGCTTAAATACCTTCTCCATAAAGTGAATACAGTTACCTCTCAGCCATAAGCCAATTGTTTCATAACAGATATTAGGATGAGTAGGCAAAATAACCCCCCACATAAACACACACTCACAGCCTTATGAACTAATTTAACAGTTTCGTGATTCTCAACTCCTGTTTTCATGTTCTTTCCTTTCATGAGGGCTATTGTAACAGACTTCTTGTTAAACTCTGCCTGCAACCTCTGTCATGAAACCCAGCTTCCATACGTCCGTCTGAGTTGTTTCTGAATCCTGTAGCTTACCTGATCCTGTCAGTGCTAAAAACTTTCCATGGAAGCTTGATTGCAGATAGGATCCCACATTTTTAAGATGAATATTAGAAAGCTTTGCGTTGAGCTCCAAACCTCTCCAGGTTTCGGTATCTAAAGATTCTGAAGTTTCTATTTTTTTTCACTTCGCATTTCATCCAACAATATGAAGAGAGCAAGATAAGAAGGGCAGAAACTCTCATGAAGGCTGCCAGGCCATGTGACCATTGAGTTAAAAGAGGTTGGTGAGGCTTCTTATAGGCAGTGAGTCATGAGCAGGATTATAAAAAAACTATAGGATTGTTGAAAGAAATGGAAAAGCAGAAGAAATCAAAATGCAGAATTGCCACTGGAGCATTCATAGTAAAACATTCCATGGGAATTAGACATTCTTTCTGAATTAACTGACACTACATGAAGTAGAGATAACACGCCATTGCCTTTAGCTGATGTCAGAGAGGTCAGCAAGGCTGTCATTTAAAATCCAAATAATGGGTTTAATCTTTTTTTCTGCATGAAGCTGCAATGGCTTATGAGGAAGTATATGAGGATGAATCAAATGCCTGCCTTTGCTTTGTGCATTAACTCACTTAAGATTTTAATTACTTTATTCGATTTTATCAACTAACCATTGTTTTGAAACCTTTTTCATATAGGGTTAAATGCAAGATTTATTGTCCTTTATGGAAAATATATTGATTTATATCAACACCAGCAATATTTCAGAGGTCCTGTTTTAATACACCCTCCTGAATATAATGTATTCTCAAACTTTATGATCTTTGCCATTCTTGGAGATGAAAAATGATAACTCATGGTCATTTTAACTTCAAATTTTCCTCCAATAATGAGGCTGAACATATGGGTCACTCATTAGTTTCAAATCCACTTTTATTTCTTTTCTGTGGACTGTATCCTCTTCTTCTGGCCCTTTTCTTATAGAAGAGGACTTTTTATATAGTAAATATATCAGTTTATTGTCTACTGACTTGAACAAGTATTTTTCTATTGTAACTGCCTTTGTTTTTTCTGGTTGTTTTTTTTTATGTGTTTTGTCATGTTTATTGTTTTCTTTAATTTTATGTGGTCAAGTTTATTATCCTTTTCTTTTTATTTCTGGGCTGGGGATGATACTTAAAATATATTTGACATTAATATTATATGATTTTCTCTCATTTTTCTAGTACTTTTGTGGTTTTATTATTTTATGTTTACATCTTTGATAATTTTTGAAATTTTCATGGTCTAATTTTTTAAATTTTAGGAAGGGGTTGGAAAAGTTCAAACCATGAGCCAAATATTCACAGTAAGCCAAATTAAGCTATGTCAACTAGTTAATGAACTGCCTATAGCTGCTTTCACACTACAACAGCAGAATTGAGTAGAGTGACAGAAACCTGCACAGCCAAAAAATTTACTATTTATCCCTTTAAAAATTGTTTATTGACATATATAATACAAAATAATAACTATCTATCTATCTACCATCTATCTATCTATCTATCTATCTATCTATCTATCTATCTATCATCTATCTATCTATCATCTATCTATCTATGGAAATTAAACACTATTGATTTCACCTTTTATCTACTGATTTGAATGTTACCATTATAAATATACTAAAATTTAAAGATATTTAGGAACCAAAGACCAATAGGCTATACATAAATCACCCAAATTTCAGGTTAAATGGATCCTTGGCATTCACTTACATGCATGATTCTGGAGTCTTTCCTTCTAGGGAAGTGTTCTGACCAGAGTTCGAAGTGTATGTGTAAAATTCACATTTTATTGAATCTTCTTCCTATATTAGGCAAATCCCAAATGTTTATCATAGAGTCACATTTTCCTCCTTTGATACTTTATCAGTTGGGAAAGGTGCATCATGTGCTACACAGACACACCTGGAAAAATGCTTCTCATACAATCTTCTATTTGTTTTAACACATATTATCATTGCTATTATCTTTATATTGAGAGGATTATATTTATTCTTGATGTCAGAATAAAGGAGGAACCACTGTCCTCCAAAAAAGCACTTTTAATTTTTTTGTCACGAATCTGATTGGATTGAAAAAGAACTATCAATGACCTTTTTGCCTGTTCCTCTTGAGATCCGTGATATCTATTGGTGACTGTGACTTGAGTATCTAAATTTGGAGACAAAGTTAGTATATAATGAAGGATCATTTTTCTCAGTGCAAAGATGTTTTTCATGAGATATTTCAGAAAAGTGAGGAAAAAGATACCTGATGTACATATACATGCATATATGTCTGTGTTTGTATATATATATATGTATAATTCAGAAAAGTAATTAAAGTACATATCAGTGATCAAAAAGTTATATAATCACTCCTAGTTACTAGGAGACAAGAGTATATATATATGGAATTTATGGTTAACACTAGAGGCCTGGTGCATGAAATTCATGCATGGGGTTGGGGTGGGGGGTCGTTCCCTCATCCCAACCTGTATCCTCTCCAATCCGAGACCTCTTGGGGGATGTTTGACTGTTGGGATTGGGCCTAAACCGGCAGTTGGATATCCCTCTCACAATCCGGGACCACTGGCTCCTAACTGCTCACCTGCCTGCCAGCCTGATTGCCCCTAACTGCCTCCCCTGCTGGCCTGGTCACCCCCACCTTCCCCCCCTGACAGTCTGGTAGCCCCACGCAGCCTGCTGTTCAGTCCTTTGGTCGTCCCTCACTAACCCCCCTGCTGGCCTTGTCACCCCAGGATGCCTTCTGGTCGTTAATGTTACTGTGATGGTGTCCCAGACAATTTGCATATTCCTCTATTATTAGTATAGATGGGGGACTGGGACTAACCTAATTTAGGCATAACCTAAATTTAAATCTACCCATGACCTTGTCATAATCAGTT
Organism: Myotis daubentonii; assembly: GCF_963259705.1. Taxonomy (NCBI): domain Eukaryota; kingdom Metazoa; phylum Chordata; class Mammalia; order Chiroptera; family Vespertilionidae; genus Myotis; species Myotis daubentonii. The sequence continues at coordinate 73,622,587 of NC_081846.1, forward strand.
TTCTAAATTCAAGGTTCCAAGCATGCATCTACATGATAATCAAATAGAGATGTCTCTTGCCAATATCTGACCCACTTTCTCTTGTACATGAATGAGAGGAAAGGTATATACAGTATATAATTTTTAATTCTTTAAAATATTTAAATATAAAGTACACTTTAGTGCCCCTGTGACTTTTATTTATGGCAAACACACAACTCAATGAACAACAATCCTCACCTCTGGGGGAGATAAATGACTTAAGTGATGCTTCGGCATCCACTCCATGCCCCACATGTTGAGAAAGTGGAAGACTGGTAAGTGACTTTTAGTGAAAAGAAGTGAAATTTAGTTCTTTAAATGAGCGGTGAAATCTGTAGTTTTCAGCTAGCCTAGGAACTTTTAAATGGCTGCTCATTGTGAGGAACTCATTTCGAGTACATTTGAAAGGCAGAACATCTGAACGTGCGGTGGCCTTTTCCCACCTCGCAGGAACTTTGATTGGGCCCTGACTGCGAGGGAGAATGCAGGGAAGTGAGTCGCCGCCAGTTTCTATAGCACCCTGGGGTCCTTTGGAAGGACTCCTTGTTGCCCCAACCTCAGTCTAGGAGGGGCTGGAACAGTGACTCCTCCACGCAGGGGTCTAAGATAAACGACCTCCGGAGTCCTCGCTCAGCCTCCGGAGTCTTTGATTTTAAACTGACGAAGTGCAAGCCGACTTTAAGCAGGTCATCCGACCAGCTCACATCCTGGCATGCGGTTGACATGCACTAAATAATATGGCACAGAGAGAGAGAGAGAGAGAGAGAAAGGTGGCAATGGACCTTTTTCAAAAGAAAATGTACATATTTTTATTTTTCCTAGAGATTCTATATTCTTCCTCCTCCCGGAAGCTGTTCAGAGTAGTAACACTGATTAGAGGACAAGCATGAGAATGAAATGATATGTGATTGTTATGGCACCCATTCACAAAGCTGCTGTGGAAAAAAAAGAAAGAAAGAAAAAAGTGATGTCTGTCTATATAATTGGTTGGTGAGGGCAGGTTGCATTTGAATTTTCAAAAAATAATCTTTTGGGCCAAATAGTTTTAGTGTAACCTGTAATTATATCATTGGATTTTTAAATGCATGGATTTAAATAACCTCAGAGGCTGATGTTTTCTGTTCCTTAATTCCTTGACTTACCAGCTTTGCAGCTATTTTTTTTCCTTTCACTTTCCCCACAAACCCTCTTGATCTACTACCATCTACATTATATACAAGAATACAATGTAGAAGAAAATCAGATGCTTCTATTATTGATATATTTGTAATTTCTATGACCTCTATAAGTATGTTTCTTTAACAACTTACAGAATTTATGGAATCTTAAAATTACAAGAAACCTTTGCGATAACTTAATTCAATGCTTTCATTGGTAAAAATGGAGAATTTGAAATCTTTCCTTGTCAGTTTTTCTATCTCATGTACCAAAGCCATTGTTTTTCATTTAATCATAAAAGGTATTTTTCATCTTTATTTCTGATTATTTTACCAACAAAATTTCTTATCAAAATAGAAGATTAGGGCAATTTCTATTTCATAAATGTTCTTCATAGAAGTTAAAAATGTTCACCTCGAAAAATACAGTTACTTGACACACACATACAAACACACAACACACACATGTAAACACACACACACACATACAAACACACACACATATGTATTTTTACTGTAGGAATAATTTAAATGGCTGAGTCTAGTCTCATGTTTTTCTTTCCTTTTTGTTATACCTTAGCAAGAGTTGGCTTGAGTTGGGCTGCGCTCTGAGATTCTTTCTGAAAGAGAGCAAAGCTTATGGCTCTGAGTCAGTATAAAACTCATTAGGACATTGGTTTAAAGGAATCATAGACTGATTTATTTATTTTTCTCTCACCAACCTCACTTTGATGACTTTTCCAGGCATTTCACTAATATGAATACTGTGGCTGACACCTGGTGAGTTCCTTATAGGTGCTCTTGCACTATTTGCCTTAATGAATATGTTCATGGGGTGGGATGGAAGAGGCTCCCTCTACAAGGCTCCCTTTATGAGGCTAATGTAAAAAGTACACTACATTGAAGCAAATTTATACAAACCAATAAACCTGCAAAAGAATTAATTTAATTACAAAGTAAGAAATATTTTTTTAGTTTTATTGTAAATTGTTTTTAGAGAGAAGAAATTATAGTCATTTTGCACATTTATTTTTGTTTTCTCAACATAGACAAACTATTTCAAAAAAGTTGGGAGTTTGTAATATAATAGTTTGAATAGCATAGTGTGAACAAAATAATATTTGGATTGTTTAATAAAACAGTGTGGCTTTATGTTTTTTGAGAAAATTTATAGATTTCATCTACTTATAATGGTGAATCTGATTAGGCTTTGTGTTTTTCATTTTCTCATTATAACAAGTACTTACATGTAACACAACTGTTTCTGAATCTACATTTGAAATATGTTATTAATTTTGTATGGTTAATAAGTTAAATACTCTGGTTAGAGGGGATTTTTGGTAAATCTGCTGCTTGCTCCTAAGCATCATTTCTTAGAACTCTAAATCCCATTGGTTAAGTGATGGTGAGAAATAGCAAAGTTGAAGAAAGCTGCCCCTCACAGATAGACAGTTATAAATCTACTCATAATATCAGAATAAGCTTAGCCTGCTGCCCTGAGATTACTAAATTTCACTTAAATAATTTTGACGATTTTGAAGCAATTTTTTTCCTAATCATATTTATTACTGTTGATAAATTTTAAGTGGGAGCGTTTAACCCATTTGAAGACTATTTTGAACAACATAAAAAGCCAAGCTTTATACTGAGTGAAATACAGAAAATGTGTATCCATCCAACAGATATTTTGTTTTTTTATATTTTTTAAAAATTCAGAAGTATCAAAGGCATGCTTTTGTATCTCTGTAATAATCAGTAGGTATGTATCCATAGGAAAGGCCACCCTCCTTTCAGAAGTATAAAGGTTCCTACAGAAGCATGGCATGTGTACAGTGACACTGCCAACAGAAACAAAAATCATTTTATTACTATTTTAGTACAAAATGCAATAGAAAGCTCACGCATTTGCATATGCAGAGTGACTCATTCCCATGTGTATAGGCAGCACATTTGGCAAATGCTAAAAAATCTACCACTGATGATTTGTGATAACCAATGGTTACAACGAAGCTGTTGGAATTAATGCTTTAATTCATGCTTGGGAGTAAAAGCTTATCATGTTGGCCATACACACTTGTTGAGTGTTTCTGTTCAACAAGTCTTTTTTTTAAGATTTTAAAAAATTGATCTTGAGAGAAAAGGGTGGGGGGATGGGAAAGGAAGAGGGATAGAAACATTGATGTGAGAGTGAAACATTGATAGGCTGCCTGCAGCATATCCCTTACAGGCAGCGGTTCTCAACCTGTGGGTCGAGAACAATGAAAATACATCCTGCATATCAGATATTTACATTACTATTCATAACAGTAGCAACATCACAGTTATGAAGTAGCAACAAAAATAATTTTATGGTTGGGGGTCACCACAACATGAGGAGCTGTATTAAAGGGTCGCGGCATTAGGAAGGTTGAGAACCACTGCTACAGGGGAGCAGGGCAGAAGTGGGCGGGTGCCCGGACCTGGTATCTAACCAGCAACCTTCAGTGAGCCATACCAGCGAGGTCTGTTTCTGAACTTTCATTGACATTTAAAAAGCTATTCCAACATAACAATATAGAGTTTCTTCTACTATTACACGCTTTAGCAGTGAAAAGTCCTCTCAGGATGGGTGATCAATACACATCCATTCACATCAATCAACTTGAGGGGAGAGAAACCAAACAAAAATATTTTAGACAATGAATAGAAGAAACTTGCACAAATAAATACAAATGAATTTTTTAGAGGATTTATATTGCTACTCAAAAACACACTAAAACTTTAAAGAGAAGGCATAATCATCTGTATTTCATGAATGCTTTGGTTTTCCTCCTCGGAAATGATAACACCTGGAGAAAGAATCTTCTCTCACTCCACAAAAGACATTTGTTTAACGCATGTGCATTAAAACTAAATATCTGTCAGACCCTTACTGAAAACTGAGAAGAAAATTGTAAGCATCCTCATGAGCTTATACTTTAACTAAAATGAGAATGCAGTGAGGTTGATCCCAGTGAAAAATAATGCAGAACAAACATGCATCAAACTGCCAATCAGCGGCTTTCCCTGAGGAGTAAATTTTAAGGGGCTGCTGAAACGCCTTACAGCTAACATTAGCTCTTGGAAGAAATAAGACTGTGCCATGTCTGTGAGTCCTGCCTGCCTAGCAGAGGTACTACAGGATAGTTGCTGAACCAAAATGAACTGAAACCACCAGAGTGAAAGAGAAGTGCCATATTGTTTTTGCCATAACCCATATGACATTTTTAGAAAAGCTTTATACATATTTAGTCAGCCTTCACGGGATTTTGTAGAATCCAATATTATTTTTATTAAGTCAGAGCCAGAGGTAAGAATATTGAACCAGTTTCAAGTACATTTGGGGAGGGGGAGTGCATACGATACAGGCTCAGAGAAAGCCAAGCTTAATCTTTGGTCATTAAAAAATTGATTTCTCTAGCACTGTTGGCCTCACTTATTCTATAAATCTGCGGAAACTAGTTTGCATGTAATTTTTTGCTCAGGTCTCCAACAGGGTGGCAGGTCTTGCTTTATAGAGCCACCAGCAATGCAAAGAACCATTTTAAATAGCCTGTAGTGTTGCTAGAATTCTCTGTTCTTGGATAAACTCTGAATACATTTGGTTCATACTCATTAATTAAACCATGTAACTGGTCTGGAGTCATTCTCAGTAAGAGAAACAATAGAGATTAATTTACATCAGAATGGAGCCCTCTGGGCTCAAGAATCAAAACACCTTAGTTCATTTTGCTACTCTAGGAAAACACTTGAAGGTGTAGATTTAGTTGAGATTACTGGCAAGAAAGACACTTTTGTTTTCTTTTCCTTTTTCATTCTTAAACAGAGAAGCAGAAGAGGATAGTCAATAGTTATAATTACAATTTTCTTTTTATCAACTCACCAAATGCCTTCTTATGCCATCATTGCCTTTAAAAGATTATAACCTTTGCAAATGCATGAAACATTTTCTTTCTTTTTTTCCTAACAAAGTATTTATCATTAATGAAAGGACAGAGCAGGACTGATGGAAGCCGCAGGGTGTATAAGTTACTCAGCCTGCCCTTATCTCGGCCAATGGGAAAGCGGGGGAAACTAGCCCAAGGCCAAAAGTATGCTGGCCACCCACCCTGTCTTTGTGTAACCAGACCTTAGCTGCACCCTGCCCCAACCCCCGGCCCCAAGCCCTATAAATTCTTTGTTCTCTTGGAATTCGGGGCTCTCTCTTGCACCCAGTAATGGAGGCAAGGGGGGGGAACCAAGCCAGCTTGTATAGGAGACCCTCTGCTTTTGCATCGGACTGGCTGGTTCCCTGGTGTGGTTTCCTTGGGGATCTTGAAATCTGGGCATAACATTTTGGGGGCTCGCCGGGATCCCCAGCACCATTGAGGGACCCCCCCAGTCCGGAGCCGCCTGACTGACCGCGGTAGGTGTTTGTATGTCATTGTATGTTTTATATCTGTCCGGTGTGAGCTCACGTCTGAAATCTGTAATCGTAATAGCCCACATGGCCTAAGGTGGACGCACTGGGGGGGCCACGGGCGGGAGGAGCCGAGGGACGCCTCGATCCTCCGTCTGAAGGGGTATAGCTTTGCTTCCGCGGAGTCGGAAGGTCTGTAGACAGGCAGGAGGAGTCGGGGGGCGCCCCGATCCTCCATCTGAAGAGGGGAAATTTTGCTTCCGTGGAGTCGGAAGGTCTGTAGGAACCCCTCAATCTGAGAAAAGGAGGGTCGCTCCTGCTGGTTGGCGCACAGCCAACGTCTGGCTTTGGGTTTGTTTTGTTTTTTGTCTTTGTTTTTTGCTTCCATGGAGTTGGAAGGCTGTATTTCTTTGGGCCCTATAGTTGTTTGTGTTTCCGTTTTATTTTGTGGACTTGCTGGATTAATAATTTCAAGGAGATTGGGGGAGGCTTTAGAGCTCCCTCAGGAATGGGGAAGTTGTTAGGAGTTGAATGGATTGTTTAAACTCTGAATGAATGTCTGATGAAAGTGTATGAATGTGGAGGGAGGGGGGACTGCTCTCACCCCTCCTTTGTGTGGCGGTCGGGCGGCCGCCTGAGTGAGGGTCTGTGGAAACAGGTCACCCCCTCCCCAAGTATTCTAAAATTAAAATCCTTCTTGTAATTGAAAAGCATTTACAAATTTATAAATGCATCCGGGATTTCTGTGCACATGCAAAGGGAAAAGGCCAGTTTAAAAATGAGTGCGCATAGTTTTGAGCTGGACTTGACTAGCGAGCTGTGTACAGAATAAAAACCCGAGACTGTTTTGGTCTTAAAAACGGTGAAGATGAACTTGAGAAAGAAATGCAGACAGGTTTCCCAAGGCGATTTAAAGTAGCTCTTTTGAAATTTCCCGCCCTGAGGCAAGTACCACCAGGAAGTTGCTGCTTACTAAGGGAGGATAGAATTTCAGAGGTGGAGTTTTAAGGCGGAGTTTTACTGCGGAAATGCGGATGGGGCAAAAAGTGTGCTAGCCTCTCGGATTTATTTAATACTTAATAAATTAGCAATCACGGTCTTAATATAATTTCAGTGGTATGATAGCAGTAGAACCACAGTTATACATAATATCATAAACAAATTAAGAGTAATTGATTCCATGGTCAAGACTAAATCCTATTATGTTGAGAACTGTTTTTAAGTGTTGAAAATGTTTTCCTAAGTTTTACCTAGGTTACCCAAGAAAGATTTTTCTTTTTTCTGTGTCTCTTAAAATGTATTGCTAATCACCTAAGAATTAAGGCTAAGAGTTCTAGCTACCTGGAAAGCATGGCCTTGGTGTGATAGGAGGAAAAAAGAAATGTTAAATGGATGGTAGACCAGTGAGCTGGGACTGGTCACTAATGGTGGATTGTGAGAAGGGCTGGTTGTGGCCTAACTTCTCCTTCCTTGGTACCCCTGAAACGTCAGAGGGTACTTCTGGCCTTGGTTTTCCAATGTGTTTAATCTGTCAATTTTGTTGTTTCGCCAAAATCCTCTTGAGTGACATTGAATGATTCTTTCCTTCCTCTTTAACTTTTGGGGGACTGTGTGAATGGATTAATAGCTTCTAGATGGTATTCACCATCTCTGAGACTTCCAGAGAGAAGTCAAAACTCAGACTGGCTACACAACTGAAACTGATTTGTTGGTATTTTGTGATATAAATGTGGACCGTTTCTATCTGGATGAGACATAGGTCAAAAGTCCTGTCCTAGGATGTGAGAAAGGGAGGCCTCCACATCTGTTCCTGTCTGCTCAAGATCCCAAGACTGTAAAGGTAGACGGCGTCGCGGCCTGGATCCATCACACTCACGTCCGGTCAGCGGATCCATCCATGACCCAGAAAGACTTCATCACCAAATGGAGCATCGATCGAGATCAACGCAACCCGCTCAAGCTCAAGCTACGGCGTGCTCGACCTGCCTGATGCCGGTAACATGACTCGCGATCGCTCCTGTCACCAGGAGCCCCCACAATACTGTGTAATACACCTAGATAATGCCTGCACCTTCATGGACAGGGCTCCAAAATGACAAGGACAATTCATAGGAAGATCAGAAATAGACTTTAGTATCACATGTCTAGTATCATGTTTTATTGTACTGATATGTTATATTGACCTTTAATTCTCTTGCAGGCTTGAGTGTGTGTTGGCTGTCCTGGAAGGGAGCTGTGGGCGGTGACCCCCAAAAGTAAAAGATGCTCATCAGGTTTTGGGTCTCTGTTAAAAGACAGTTGACAGTTGGCAGCCTGTGTACTGCTTACAGGCCTGAGTCATCATGCCCATGTCAGGGGTAGTAAAGCTGGGAAAGGCCTGTTTAGAATAAACGGTCTAGAGCATGATTATACATAGAAAGAAAGTTTAATGCCAATAGTTGCTGTTTTGTTTTAAATCCATGAAAAAAATTAGCAAGGGAAGTCAGAAAATCTTAGAGTAGATCAATATGGTTTTCTCCTTATGTAATTCCTCCAAAATTTGGCAATGCTCAGGATTTATTTTTTGTTTAATAGCCATGGAGGAATTTTAAAAAGAAAAATCCTATTTCAATAGAAGTTGTTAAAGCTAAAATGATTTCTTTCCCTTCCACCGGACCATTTGTTAAGCAATTGATAGTTCTGTATGCCCAGTACGGGCCTCTAGCAACGGTGGAATAGAAATGCAGTCCGTCTCATGATTGAGCCGGAAGTTCCAAGACAAGGGGGGAATGAAAGGACAGAGCAGGACTGATGGAAGCCGCAGGGTGTATAAGTTACTCAGCCTGCCCTTATCTCGGCCAATGGGAAAGCGGGGGAAACTAGCCCAAGGCCAAAAGTATGCTGGCCACCCACCCTGTCTTTGTGTAACCAGACCCTAGCTGCACCCTGCCCCAACCCCCGACCCCAAGCCCTATAAATTCTTTGTTCTCTTGGAATTCGGGGCTCTCTCTTGCACCCAGTAATGGAGGCAAGGGGGGGACCAAGCGAGCTTGTATAGGAGACCCTCTGCTTTTGCATCGGACTGGCTGGTTCCCTGGTGTGGTTTCCTTGGGGATCTTGAAATCTGGGCATAACAATTAACTTTGGCCTTCAAATACTACACAAATTAGTAAAATGGTGAAGATAGCCATAAATAAGATTTTAATAGTCATTGAAATAAAATTATTTTATTTAAGGTAAGAATGACTTTCTAAATTAAAAGTGAAGGGATTATGCATAAGAATAAAATTCTGTTGTTACTGTATTAAAAATAAAATGTTGGTTTCCGATTGTTCATAATTCATTAAGCAATTCATTTTAATCTTCCCTGAGTCCTAGTTTTTGAACACTTGCTGAGAATAGGTGAGATAGATAATGTAAAGCATAGCACCTGGCACCACATAAGTGGCCCTAAAACATGATTTCTTTTCCATGTATTTCTCTTTAGTTTCTTCTGGTGGGGAACTCGAGAAGTTAAAAATGCTCCGCTTTGGTTATATAGTCATTAGGCTTGGCCATTAATGCAAGTAAAAAGCTATTGTTCCCAGAACTGAAGTGTATGACGTGATCTACCCAGATTCCAGGAGATGAGCAAATAATTCCTCCTTTGTGCCCAGGAGGGACTGAAAGCAATCAAGGTGGCATGTGAGCCATTGTGCTCCAGGGGAAGACTGTCCGCTGCCCAGGGTGCAGATAAAGAATCACTGCTCAGCAGATGAAGGGCTGCTAGGAACATCGCAGGCCTGCAGCTTTTACCTGATAAACCTTTCCCCTGAATTCCAAACCCTTTCCTGACACTTTCCTTTTCCTAATAAAAAACGTTGGCTTGAGATGAGAAGTAAGACAGTATTTAGGGTACATTACTCGCTGTCTTCGCAGATCACCCATGGAGGTTCAATCCTCGTCTCTACATACTGGTTCTGGTAGTGACAGACTGCAGGAACGCTGACTTTTCCGGTTTCACTTCTACCTAATTTGAACACTTATTCATTCATCTAGTTAGCTAATTATTGATGTCACCTATGTGTCAAATGCTCTGTAAGGTACTTGGGATTCAACAGCGAGCAAAATGGAAATCTCATCACATTTGCTAGCAAAATTGACATCCACATCCTGAGAAGGAACACAAGATGTCGACACGTAACGTAACGGGCTCTGACACCCTTTGTATTTGCAATATCTGTTGATGCCAACACAAAATGGCAACATTATTGCTGAGATGAGTGTTAATTATTGTTGAGATGAGTATTAATGAAAACCATTTGTCTGATGTAATTTAAATAAAATATTTAATTACCCGAATCAGCTTTTTACTTTATTCTTGACGATTTGAAAAATGTGATCATTTGGGAACAATACATTGTGAAGTGTATTGTTGCTATTGAATAGGTCTGTAGATTAATTATTCTACGTATGGGTATTCGTGGGAGGGAGGTATGAAAGACGTAGTAGAAAGTTGAATGTTATTGATGAAAGAGGCCTGGGATAACACTTATCCAGATGTAGACAGAGACCTCACATGTTTGAGGTGAGTCTCCCTGTGATCAAGCTAGTAAGCATGTGCAAACAAAACTACTGGCTACACTGCTCATTCTGTTTTATATTAGTTAGTTGTTAGTTCAGAAAAAAACAATCATTATTGTCTGTAATAGCATCCAGCTTTGTAGATTCTCCATAGATAAATTCATTTTCCATTGCAGCCAAATTAAATGTGAACCAGAATATATTTTGTAGGCTTCCTAATCAGATTTACTTTGTGTATTAAGAAATACTTTTAAAGTAATTTTTAAATTCTTGTTTTTGAAAATGTCAGGTTTTGAAGCAAGCTTGTTCTCAGAAACAGAAATGAAATGCTAAGATTTCCTGTTAAAGTGAAATGTTTTCACTGGTCTATTCGCAGATCTACCACTGTTACCATAGTAACTCATCCTTAGATGAGTAATAAAGCAGGGGGACTAGTTAGTGTATTGATAAATCTGACTCAATGATATTAGATAAGTCTTCACTCATACCTAGGAGGAGATAGTAGAAAAATAGGTTTTTATCAAGGGCTGTAAACATATTGATCAGTTGTCTAGAACAGGGAAGAGTAAAAATTGAATAAAGTGTGTTTTGCCTTGTGTCTGAATTTTCATTAGATTACTTCTCTGGTGTTAGAAAAAGTTATGATTTTGATTTAAATAAGGAGAAATATTTCTATAGAGTATCTTCTGCAGAAATGTTCAGGTAAAACCTAGGAAACTTCCACTTATTGATACAATTTTACAAGTGTTGATCATATGTCAGGAATAATAACTCAGGATTTTATGAATCTACACCAACATTTGACTCTTTCAATAAGACTAGAAGTTTCAAAGACATGAACCTATTGAAGGTCATATACTTATTAATCTGTTGAAAAACTAGATGGGTAGTGAAAGGTTAATGTGGTGGTGGGCGGGCAGGCTAAATAGCCATCTCAGACTGGTGATTAAAGAAAAATTGAATTTATTTAAGAAAAAGGGGCTAGTGCCGGGAATTTTTAGAAGGAAGGGCTACACAGACAGAAGGGGGCCTTGGAGACAGGTTCAGGGACTTAGCCCTGGACAAGCTGCAGCTGCCTATTGCTCCCCTGATTGCAAGTCTCTAGGGCTCCCTTAGAACAGTGGTTCTCAACCTGTGGGTCGCGAACCCTTTGGCGGTCGAACGACCCTTTCACAGGGGTCGCCTAAGACCATCCTGCATATCAGATATTTACATTACAATTCATAACAGTAGCAACATTACAGTTATGAAGTAGCAACAAAAATAATTTTACGGTTGGAACTGTATTTAAAGGGCCAGAAGGTTGAGAACCACTGCCTTAGAGGTTGGAGGCTATGTGCCTGTGTGAGAATGGCACAGGCATGCTCCTTGGAGGGAAAGCACACACTAGGTCCTTTGTGCTGAGTGTATTTCTCTCTCTCTTGCTGGTGGAACTCTTAGGGGAGGTCTCTGGGGAGAGTCTCAATAGAATATTCATTAGCTTCCAGGTGTGCTCTTTCAGGGTCATGGGTCCACCGATTGGTCCATGCTGAGGCAGCGGGTCTTTAGTCAGTGCAGCTGGTCCTGAGGCAGCCACGGGGTCACTTGTCTGGCTTTGCTGCTTTTCTGGGCCTGGAACTGAAGTACAGCTGAGGCCTAGATGTTATCTTCAGGGAGCAAAAGGTCAGGGGTGCGCTAGGGGAGGATGGGTTACCCTGGGGGCGAGGTTCTTGTTTTCTTAGTTTTGCCCCTGGCTAGGCATCTAGGACTTTCTGCCCTGGTGAGTTTCTGTACCTGGCCCATAGTCCTTGCTCTGGGGATCTAACAGGTAGTTGTCCATCATTTAAAAAAAATGTATACTAACTAACTAATTAGATAACTAAAATCTATTTTTTCTGAGATTTCCCTTCCAAACTTAAAGGCACTCATGTCTGTGCCTACATATCTGTGCCAGCATTTACTACAATCCTTTCTGCTCATAGCACTTCTTTATTCCTAGACCCAGGAACAGGAAATGAAACATTTAACTATGTTCCCTGTTTTACTACAAACCTTACTTCTACTATCGGGAATTTTGTGTCCATAACTGGACTTTATTTTCTACCTCATATTGGACATAGCATATAACTTCCATTTTCAAACAGGATATTTTTTACTTTTATCAATTTAATTATATGATTATCGTCTTTCAGCATTAGCTCTTCGTATATACATTTAGGATGACCTGTACTGTAATTATTTGTGTAAGACTCACCTATCTAGTAGAGTTGAGACTCCAAATAGCTATGAACTCTATTCTCAAGCCCCTCATCATAATAATTATAATAATAATAACACTAGAACTTCATAGATCTCAATATGATATTTGATGGGCAGTGTGGAGGTGGGGAATAAGTTCTAGGATACTGCCATGGATAGCATAGTTCTTCATGAAGGTTAATGAATGTCAACTGATGAAGGACTAACCATAGGTCTTACCATTTTATATAAAACTATGTATTTCTAGCAAAGCAATAAATTTAAAATTCATTTTGATTATTATACTTACTTTCTAAAACATAATTTAGAATATGTGATTATTTCTTAAGTATAGTACACATTTTACGTCACTATATGTAAAGATAGGGAGATAGAGACTACATCAGTGAATTCTAATTACATCAGTGAATTCTAATTCATCTTTGAATTTCATCTAGCAAATTAAAAAAAATTTAGAGAACTAGACTCTGACAATTCTATCTCTCTGTGTTTAATTTTGCTACTTTGAACTTCATGTAAAACTCACTGCAGTATTATTATTAGTTAATCCTCACCTGAGGATATTTTTCCATTGATTTTTAGAGAGAGTGGAAGGGAGAGGGAGAGACAGAGAGAGAGAAACATCCATGTTAGAGAAACACATCAATTGGTTGCCTGCCACACATGGTCAGAAATCGAACCTGCAACTGAGGTATGTGAGAATTGTCCTCTTGGCTAATCCGTTCAGTCTGTGGGCTGACACTCTATCCACCAAACCAAACTGGCTAGGGCTTATTATTTTATTTTTTTTATATTCTTGGAGCTTGGTGAAAATTTTATGAAAAAAATGCAAACTAAAATCTGAATACCACAAATTCTAACCTTCTGTTAAGAAAAATAAATTTCTAAATATTTTGTAAACTGTATTTTAAAAAAGTTTTACATTACGTATGATAGCTTTGGAAAAGGTCAATGACCATTTTCATATTAACTATATATCTTTCAAGATATAAATCAATTGACTTTACCTAAATGTCACTTCCTTTAACAATAGCCTTACAAGTTCATCAGATGTTAAGGATAATAACTGAATGCCAGGGTTGGTTCCATCATTCTTTTCTATTTCAAAACCTCTTCAAAGGGCACTAACAAAGAAGAAGCCTTACATTTATGACCAGGTAAATTGGCTGAAACACAGATCTCTGAGTGTCTTCCTCTGGTAGGCTTATGGGCAAATCATACATGAGCAACCTAGGCCAAAAGTTAAATATATGGCCATAGGGTATGCTAATTGGATTTAGAACATAACTCAGTCATTTGCAGTATAATCTTTAAAAGGAAAATTATATCTTTACAGACAGGGTTACATGAGAAGTAAATGATGTACTAATGTATGAGGAATTCTTAGAATGGTTACTGGTATTCAATGTGTTTAATAACTAATAATAACTTGTACTTGGGCAACAGACTTTTACCTCTCTATATATGTTTCTTTTCCTATAAAGTAAAGTACCACTGTTACCTATTTACAAGTTTTTAAGGAAAATTAAGTAAAACAATACATATACTGTAGATTGCTTAGCAAATTGTCTGGCACATATAATCAGTCTATGTTAGGTCTATTTTATTACCAGCAGTCCATAAATTCTTCTCTACCACACTGGTGCCTGTCCTAATATCGTGAGCTTCTTCTTCTCCTTCTTCTTCTTCTTCTTCTTCTTCTTCTTCTTCTTCTTCTTCTTCTTCTTCTTCTTCTTCTTCTTCTTCTTCTTCTTCTTCTTCAAGGTTCTGTATTTTTTTCATTTAATTGAAAAAGTTGTTCCATTCAACCCAAGTTCAGCTTTATAAAAACGAAGGGGGAGGGAACCTATTGTGTGATTGATTTGCCGATGTCTCCAGATCCCTCTGGGGAAAGTCCTATGCATGGGCAATAGCATTTTCTCACAAAAACACACCTGTCCCTGATTCCCCAGCCTCCTTTTTTACGAACAATTCTATGTCAACTGTTGCTACTTTTTGGCTCATGTTCAAGATAAACAAAAATTTCATTGATTCAGAAACCTCTTTCTCATATTTTTAAAGACGTGTCCAGATCTCAATGCGTCAGTCTATTATTTTTAAAATAGGTGTCTGTACCATATACCTCCGAATCTATTTACTTTTAAATTTTCAATTCCTTTTTATTCATGGCCTATGTATGCCATCATTGACAGACAGAATACCAATGTGTTCCTCATAACACTTAGAGTTGGTGGCTCTATTTCTCTTCCTTTTATCTGCAAGAGAAGCCACCTCTTTACTGTTCCTTGAACTACGATGTCCTAGGCTTAGTTTCTCCTATGGGAACTCATTTGTTCTTTATGTGTCCCTACTGTCTGGGTATTTTCCTCTCTAAGTTTTTTAACCTTTTAGCAGTTTAAATAATCTTGAGTTGATCTCTTGATTTTATAACCCAGGCAAATTTTATGCCCAACATAAAACCTCATATTCTTAGACTGAATTCTTTACTACCTTGTTTCTGTTCCTAAACCCAAGAAGAATATTTCAGTTCAACCTAGAGTCGACCCACCCTCGTACCCCAATGCCAACTGAAACAAAACTCTGCCTCTTGGGCTTCCAGAAAAAGTCCAATTTAGCTTTATGTAATGACATTTACTTGGCAGGCACATCGCATTGCAACGCCTTTGCCTGTCCATCACCTCGCATCCTACACCATGCGTTAGTGCCCCAAGCCACTCTTTCTGCCAGTGTCAGAAGACATCCCTCCCCAATGAATCTCATCAACTATACACAACCCCCCAGAAAGTTCAATCCCTTATAGTCCTTCCCTCATCTCTCCCTCCTATAATCTAGGAAGGTCAAATAATTCTCTACCCAGGCAAAGAGAAAATTATGCTCTCCTCAGTTAAAGCTTCTGTTAACCAGAAAGCAAGTTAACCAATTAAGTTGCATGGGTATTCAAATGATTATTGGTCCTGTGCTGTTTAAACATAAGCATGTTCCTCTTTAGTTACACATTTAGAGCACAGCCGACAACTGAAACTTTCCAATCAGCATTCTTATTTTTACAGGTGTTTCTTAAAGAATACCAAAGAGATCTGATATACACCAAGACTATGCTTTTTTTCATCATCTATCTGTTATCACTAGCTCTCAAATTTCATGGTTGCTTGTAGCCTCTCTTCCCTTGTTTCATTCTACCTGTTCACCAAACATTTTATTTAAGCATCCATCTTGGGCTGTTCTTTTGCCACCCCCAGTTTTTTAAATAACATAACCAATGAAAAGCCTTCCTTCCTTGATTTGTTTCTCAGTTATACTGTCACCTCCGTGGTCTGTTTCAAGTAGCAGGGCTAGGTCACTCTAATGGTTGAAATTCTCCCAGAACCTCTATGCCTCAGAATGAGGCTCAACTTTTCCCAGATGATGGATGAAAAAAAAATATTTTTCTCCTTTTTTCCCCCCCAGTGTAGGTCAGACCTACTTTCTTGTTCAAGATGGCCAAATTAATCATAATTTAAATAAACTCTCATCTTTACTATAGGTGTGGCATGGCCTTCACGCTGGGAACCACGGTATGTTTTGGAAGTCTAGGTCCTTCATTTTTAAGTGGCACCAGGGCAGAGACACTTGCACTACAGACCAGGTAACAATACAACCAGAGACTTCATTTACTCTTCATATTCTTTTCTTCGACAGGAGATAGAGAGACCAGGCCTGCATTTCCCTAAAACCATGATTCCAGCTTCAGAATGCCTTGCAACAAATGTTTAAACAAGAAAGCAAGGGTATCTGTCTTGTGGAAAAAAAAAATAGCGTTTGGGCAGATAAAAGAATAAATCTTGATCTAGAAGAAAAAAATGCTTTAACTTACATTAGTATAATTCCACTGAAATCAATCCACATTATATTTCTATGTACAATTCCATACTACAATTATATCCTATTTTAAATTTCTTCATTGCACTTAGTTCTTAGCCAAGTAAACAGTATATAATTGCTTTCATTTTCACAATTAAAGGTCCTGTTAAAATGATAGCCCCAAAACAAACAAACAAAATTTGAGACTTTTCATGCCAATTGGTTAGGATCCCATGTATATAGTTAGTTATATATATATTGTATATATAATTATGTATATATTTGTATATTATATTTACATGTATATATTTATGTATATACATATATACACATTTATATATTTACTATTACATAACTACATTTAATTTAAGAACATATTATAAAGCCATTAATTATGCTTCAACTATCCTATCATTCAGATCTTTTTTTTTATTTTATTAAATCTTTATTGTTCAGATTATTACATTTGTTCCTCTTTTTTCCCCCCATAACTCCTCTCCTTCCAGTTCCCACCCCACCCTCCGCCCTCACTCCCCACCCACTGTCCTCATCCATAGGTGCACGATTTTTGTCCAGTCTCTTCCCGCATCTCCCACACCCCTTTCCCCCCCAAGAATAGTCAGTCCATTCCCTTTCTATGTCCCTGATTCTATTATAATCAACAGTTCATTCTGTTCATCAGATTACTTATTCACTTGATTCTTAGATTCACTTGATAGATGTGTATTTGTTGTTCATAATTTGTATCTTTACCTTTTTCTTCTTCTTCCTCTTCTTACAGGATATCTTTCAGCATTTCACATGATACTGGTTTGGTGGTGATGAACTCCTTTAGCTTTTCCTTATCTGTGAAGCTCTTTATCTGACCTTCAATTCTGAATGATAGCTTTGCTGGATAAAGTAATCTTGGTTGTAGGTTCTTGGTATTCATCACTTTGAATATTGCTTGCCACTCCCTTCTGGCCTGCAAAGTTTCTGTTGAGAAATCACCTGACAGTCATATGGGTATTCCCTTGTAGGTAACTGAGTTTCTTTTTCTTGCTTCTTTTAAGATTCTCTCTTTGTCTTTTGGTCTTGGCATTTTAATTATGATGTGTCTTGGTGTGGTCCTCTTTGGATTTCTTTTGTTTGGGGTTCTCTGCACTTCTTGGACCTGTAAGTCTATTTCTTTCACCAGGTGGGGGAAGTTTTCTGTCATTATTTCTTCAAATAGGTTTTCAATGTCTTGCTCTCTCTCATCTTCTGGCACCCCTATAATTCTGATGTTGGTACGCTTGAAGCTGTCCCAGAGGATCCTTACACTATCTTTGTATTTTCGGATTCTTTTTTCATTTTGCTTTTCCGGTTGGGTGTTTTTTGCTTCTTCACATTTCAAATCTTTGACTTGATTCTTGCGTTCCTCTGGTCTGCTGTTGGGAGTCTGTATAGTATTCTTTATTTCAGTCCGTGTATGCTTAATTTCTAGTTGGTTCTTTATCATAACATCGAGGGTCTCATTAGATTTCTTATAGATCTCATTAAGTTTATCTGCGGCTTCTAGACAGTTCTTGAGAGACCTTAAAAGTGTGGTTCTGAACTCTATATCTTCCTTTGACAATTTTGTCCTGTTTCTTTGTCTCCGCATTTTTTTTATGCTTTCTTGGTGCACCCCCTAGTGGTCTTTGTACACAGTCTTGTTGTAGTTAAGCCTTGATTGTTGTAGCTAATATTGGGGGGATTTGACCTCCAGGCCAACTGGCTGTGAGAGTCAGCTGTGTCTGCAGTGGGAAAACTTCTGTCCTCTGGGGAGGTGCTAATCTAGTCTTTGCCTGAGGCTATCTGGAAAATGGCTCTGTGCAGGGCTTGGGCGGAGCGGGTTGCAGGGGATCAACAGGGCGAGTGGAGGGAGCAGTTATGGCTGCTCTCAGTCCCGTCCCCAGAGGCTCTGCCTCTCAGAGTCCCAGCAACCGCTGCAAACCTCGGAGAGAAAGCTGCCCTCACGTTCTGACCGATGCCAGACAGTCCCGCCTCTCCCACCTGAGTCTGGGTCCCCAGAGACTCGCCCAGAACTGGAGCTCAGGGCCTGAGCCTCCCTCCTGATTGAAAACGACAACCTCGCCCTCAGCTACCAGCCCGCTTTGCGCGCACCTCCGCACCTTTGTATTTTCCGCACTGCGCCTCTTCTGAGTCTCGGTATGCTGTTCTCCTTCCTTCTAGTTGAAGAATTTCCCCTCAGCCAGCTTTCCTGTGGTTCTGGATGATGTCCATTCCGTCTTTCAGTTGTATTTTTGAAGTGGTTGTGCGAGGCAGCATTCTCCCGTGTTTACCTATGCCGCCATCTTCGTTCTCCCTCCATTCAGATCTTATCACTAACAAAAAATATATCTTGGGTTAATTTTATTCCCTGTATTAAAAAAGATCTCCATAAAGGAAAATCAGCTCTATTTCACATTCATTATTAGTCATTTCCATTACCATGGACATTCACTGATGCTGCTTCTGAGAGTACCTTCTTTTGTATATGCAGTGAACTGTGAAATTGGCATTTCTGTCTTTGATTCTCCTCCGGCAACAATCAACCAGAAAGCCTAATGTTTTCTGGATGTTTTAATCACAGATCCAGGGAGGAGGCACTTATCCAGGGAGAAGCCAGTAGTTGATAAACCCTGAAACCAGCTCATAGTCTCACCCCAAACATATGTTTCCTTGCTAATGTCTTGAAACCTTAACTGCATATTAAAATAAAAAAGGATTATATATGATGTATGTATATTAGTACATATACTTATACTAGAGGCCCGGTGCATGAAAATTCGTGCACTTGCGGGGGGTCCCTCAGCCTGGCCTCTGCCTTCTCACGGTCTGGGACCCCTTGGGGGATGTCTGTTTGCTGGCTTAGGCCCACTCCATGTCTGCCTGCTGGCTTAGGCCCACTCCCTGTAGGCCTAAGCTGGCAGTCAGACATCCCTCTTGCAGTCCGGGAGCCCTCAATGCTCCTTACTGCTCAGCTCACTGCTCCTTAGTGCTGCCTTGGAGGCTGGAGAGGCTCCTGCCACCACCGCTGCACTAGCCCAGCTTCTGGCTGAGTGGTGCACCCCCTATGGGAGCGCATTGCCCACCAGGGGGCAGCTCCTGCATTGAGCATCTGCACCCTGGTGGTCAGTGCACATCATAGCGACCAACTGTTCCACTGATTGTTCGATTTGCATATTACCCTTTTATTATATAGGATATGTGTGTGAGTGTGTGTGTGTGTGTGTGTATGTTGATGCCAATGCTCAAGCCCCAGCTTAGAGATTTTTAGTTTCCTTTTCTCAGGCATTGGAAATTGTAAGCTCTTTTTACTTAAGACTGATTAGATCAATCTAACAGATTGAGAACCCTTTATTCCCAGAGCCTAAACCTGGGAGTCCTGCCCTTAACCATCAGTCCTATGTGCACTGTTGCAGAGGAATTTGCTCTCATGCCCCTCCAGACTCTAATAGGGCTCATTAGTTTACCTCCTGAAGCAGAAAAGTTACAGCTGTCAGAAGCTTGACAGACCATTGAAAACATGAAATCAGCTATGTAAATTAGGAATTACAAAATTACAAAGGTTTTTTTCCTCTGACAGTATAGAATTTACAAACTTTTTATAAGGGTTGAAAATTCAAATAAAGGAACAGTCTGAGTGATAATGATTCCCTTTTCCAACCACTTAGCCAAAGTCTGCTCGTGCACCTTCATATACCCTCCCCACCAGTCACTCCCACTATAGTCAAGAATAGCCTAAGAAGATTCTGATTGGATATTGGACTTCACTCTAAGCAGGCACAGTTATTCAAGCTGTTCCGTTTGTTTATTTTGTCTTCCCATTTCTTCTTCTCTCCTTCCTGGTTCTCTCTACCTTTCTCCCAGCATACACTGCTGATTTATGTTAACCTCTCATGGAAGCTTTCTTGGCAAACCTGGTGATGGAGAATGGCTTTGCATAAAATATGCATTCTATGTCTACACCAGGTGTGGGCAATGTCCTGCCATATGAGGCCCGAGAAATCATTTGGTCTGGCCCTGCCAAAGCAATAGGGGTGAGTTAATTAAATGTTGGACCAAATACAGCAGGCTAATTTTTAAGTTGATAATTTTGTATGGCCCACTAATGAGGTAATAAATATCCAAATGGCCCGTGGCAGGGAAAGGTTCCCCACCCCTGTCTTAGGCTATGAACCTGAGGGCCCTCAAGCTCACTGTTTGTCATCGACTTACAGAGGAGAAATTAATAGAATTGGATATAAATAACCTAGGTAAGCCACTTCTAATTTATGCAAATATTTAAATGTGAAATTTAACCATAAACATTTTGGTATTATCAGAAATATATATATATTTTTAAGTATGGAACGCTTCACGAATTTGCATGTCATCCTTGCGCAGGGGCCATGCGAATCTTCTCTGTATCATTCCAATTTTAGTATATGTGCTGCCGAAGCGAGCACATATCAGAAATATTTTTATCATACCATATTCCTTTTTTTAAACTTGTATTCTGTGACCTTTAGTCTGTCCCTTCTTCAAATTTATCTAAGAGGCATTTGCTAACACAACCAAACCATGTCTACTGAATTTTTTTCGATAAGTGATTTAAATGGATACATCTAGTAGTTACAACCCAAAATAATAATAGCTGTAATAATAATAATAAAAGATGTATCAGTAGAATGACTGTCAGATACCTGGTCCCCTCTCTGTGACTATTTTATAACTACTTCGTTCATAATAGCATGAAATGCAATGAATAGATAAATCTAGACATATCATCAATATATTTTATAATTCTTTATGACAGATGCCATGTTTTGGTGATAATAATTTATCATTTCAAGTAAGCTTTGTAAATGTATTCAGAATTTACTGACACATTTTTTTTCTTTTTCACCAACACTCTAGCTCTAGAAGTAGGAGGAGGTATTAACATAACATAAGTAGATGAGTAGCTGTTTTCCAGTGTCTATAATAGTGTCACCTATTGTATATTATTTTCAAAGGCAAGAAGTATGCCGTTCCTCCCCCACTTCCCCCACTAAGAGCTCAGAGCTTAAGGCAATAGAGATTGAATCATCCCAAGAAACAGACATGTGTTGACAGAAGAAGATAGATTTTGGAGTTTGAAACACGTGGATTCAGAATGCTGCCTCACCACCTTTCTTTTTTTCTTTTTTTTGTAAACTAGGAGATACTATCTAACTTATCTGCATATGACTTTTCTCTGTAAAATAAGTTCATCTCCATCTTGGGTAGTTGTTGGAATGTAAAAGAAAGAAGATGGCATGCCATTTATTGTTTTGGGTTCAGAGTACGCCATCAAAAATCTGATAGCTAATATCATTCTCCTAATTTCCATAGAGTGCATATCTGGGTTTGGTAGCAGTAATTAAGTTTGTTTCCATATATTATTCACATTGTTCACCAACAAAAGAAAAAGCAATTATACTCTTCCACAGCATGCATTTCTACTTTTTTTTCTCTCAAAAATTAATAATTAAAATAGATAACTACTTAAAATGAAAATAAAAAGCCAGAGAGCACTGGCTCAGTTAGTTGGAGCGTGGCCGTATACACTAAAAGGTAGCCAAGGGTTTGATTCCTGTCAGGGTGCATATCTAGGTTGTGGTTCAATCCCTGGTAAGGGTGTGTGCAATCGGGTGTGTACAGGAGGCAACTGATAAATGTTTCTCTGTCTTTCCCTTCTAATCTCTCTAAAGTCAATAAAAACAACAACACATATCCTCAGTTTAGGATTAAAAAAAAAAGCCAGAAGAGAAAATGAATATCTAACCAAGAATGAAAAAGAAGCACAAATTACTAATATCAGAAATAAAAGAGGAACAATCACTGCTGATCTTACACATATTAAAAGGACAATAAAGGAATATTATGAAAGATGTGTATTCCAAGTTTGACAACTTAGGTAAAATGGACCAATTTCATGAAAGACATAATCTACCAAAACACAAACAAAGAGAAATAGACAGCCCTAGCTGGTTTGGTTCTGTAGATAGAGTGTTGGCCTGTGGACTGAAGGGTCCCAGGTTCAATTCCAGTCAAGGACACATGCCTGGGTTGCAGGTTCAATCCTCAGTGGGGGTGTGTGGGAGGCAGCCCATCAATGATTCTTTCTCATCATTGATGTTTCTGTGTCTTTCCTTCTCCCTATCCCTTTCTTTCTAAAATCTATAAAAATATATTTAAAAAACAAACAAATAAACAAACAAAAATGGAAAGAGACAATCTGAATAGGACCATATCTATTGTAGAAATTGAATAAATAATTAATGACCAGGCCCAGATATGTTCACAGGTGAATTTTACCACACATTTAAAAAAAATACACTAATTCTCTAAAATATCTTGCAGAAAAGAGCCAGAGGGGATACTTTCTAACTCATTTTATGAGACCAACATTATCCTAATATCAAAGGAAGATAGAGGCATACTATAAAAATCTACTGACAGGAAATCTAACATTTCTCATGAACATAGGTACAAAAATCTTTAACAAAAAATAGACATAAAATTCAACAATGTATAAAAGCAATTATAGACCATTACCAAGTAGAATTATCTCATATGTACAAGGCTGGTTCAACATTTGAAAATCAACTGATATAATTCATCATATCAATAAGCTAAAGAAAATTATATCATTAGATGTAGAAAAAGCACTTGACAAAAATCCAACACCCATTTGTAATAAGAATACTCAACAAACTAGACATTGAAGGGACCTTCCTCAACTTCATAAAGAACACCGTCAAACAATCTGCAGCTAATATCACACTCAGTGGTGAGAACTAGATGCTTCCCCCTAAGTTTAGAAACAAGAGAAGGATGTATCCCCTCATACCCTTATTCAACATTGCACTAGATATTCTAGCTAGTGCAATAGGCAAGTAAAGGAAATAAAAGACATAGAGATTGAGAAGAAGGAACTAAGCCTTTTTTCACGGACAACATGATTGTCTATGCAGCAAATTCTAAAGAATTGACAAAATACTCTAGGAACTAGGAGGTGAGCACAGCAATGTTTTAGGATCCAAAGTTATACAAATGAATAAGTGGAAACTGACATTAAAAACACAGTAGTTAGCACCCCCCACACCAAATAAAATATTTAGGTATACATCTAATAAAATATGTATAAGATCTACATGATAAAAGCTACAAAACTCTAAGAAAAGAAATCAAATATCTAAATAACTGGAGAGACATTTCATGTTCATTAATAGGAAGTCTCCACATTGTCAATACCTCAGTTCTCCCCAACTTGATTTATAGGTTCAATGCAATCTTATTCAAAATCCCAACAACTTATACTGCGTATAATGATTAATTCTAAAGTCCATGTGAAAAATACAAAAGATCTAAATTGCCAACATCAGATGGAATAACCTGACTTTAAGGTTTACTGTGAAGCTAATCAAGGTAATGTTAAAGTAATCAAGACAATCAAATGTATTGGCAAAAAACAAAAAAGACAAATCAGTGGAACAGAATAGAGAGCCCAGATATAGACCCACACAAACCTAGTCAACTTTGTTAAAGAAGCAAAAACAGCCTGACCAGCGTGGCTCAGTGGTTGAGCATTGACCTGTGAATCAGGAGGTCATGGGTATGATTTCTGGTCAGGGCATATGCCTGGGTTGTGAGCTCAATCCCCAGTGGGGTATGTACAAGAGGCAGCCAATCAATTATTCTCCTTCATCATTGATGATTCTATCTATCTCTCCCTCTCCCTTGCTCTCTGAAATCAAATAAAAATATATTTTTAAAAAAGAAGCAAAAACAATTTAATGGATAAAGGATAGTCTTTTTTCAAATAGTGTTGAAACAACTGGACACACACACACACACACACACACACACACGGGATTAATCTAGATGGAGAACTTATGTCATTCACAAAAACTAACTAAAAATATGTCATTGACCTAAATATAAATCACAAAGCTATAAAACTTTTAGAATATAACAGGAAAAATTCTAGGCAACTTCAGGTTTGACTATGACTTTTTAGATACAATACATAAAATAAAGCATGATCCATAAATGAAGTAATTGATAAACTGTATTTCACTAAAATTAAAATTCCTGATCTGCAAAGTTCAGAGAATGAAAAGACAAGCCAAAGACTCGAAGAAAATATTTTCAAGACATGTATTTAATAAAGGATTTGTATCCAAAATACAACAAATAAATCTTAAAATTGAACAGCAAAAAACTGAATACCTGAATTAAAAATGAGCATATGCTCTGAACATACATGTAGCCAAGGAATATATACACATGAAAAATAAGTATGTTAAAAAATGCTCAGCATTATATGTTATTTGGGAATTTCAAATTAAACAACAGAGAGAAACTACTGCACACCTTGGAAATGGTTAAATCCAAAAAATCTGACTAAATAAAAGGTTGGCAAAGATGCGGAGTAACAGAAAGTCTCTCTCCTCGATTTTGGGAATAATAACTGGAACAGCCACTTTGGTTGACAGTTTGGCAGTTTCTTATAGAATTAGACAATATGATCCAGCAAGCATGTTCATAGATATTTAACAAACAAGTCAGGATTTTGGTCACGCAAGCACCTGTATATGGATGTCGATAGCAACTTTAATCATGGTCTCTAAAAATTATAAGCAACAAGATGTTTTTTCAAAAGACAGGTAAATTAACAAACTGGTATCCTATCTAATAAAAGAGAAAAATGGTAATTGGCGTACGACGATACCCTTTTCATTGGCTAATCAGGGCTATATGCAAATTAACTGCCAACTATGATTGGCAGTTAACTGCCAACTATGATTGACAGTTAACTGCCAACAAGATGGGGGTTAATTTGCATATGTAGGCACAATGCAGGGAGGCGAAAGGGAAAGCAGGAAGAAGCCCCCTGCCACTGACAGTGATCGGAAACCCAGCGGGGAGCTAAGAGCTGGGGGGCAGGGCAAAGGCGGCCCTGGGGCCGCCTTTGCCCTGCCCCCCAGCCATGATCAGAGAATCAGGTGCCTTTTCCGCCCTGGCCAGTGATAGCAGGAAGTAGGGGTGGAGCCAGCGATGGGAGCTGGACACGGTCGAAGCTGGCAGTCCCGGGAGCTAGGGGTCCCTTGCCTGGGACTAAAGCGAAGCCCACGATCGCGGGGCCGCTGCAGCTGCGGGTCCCCGCTGCCCGGGCCGGACGCCTCAGCCAGAGGCCTCAGGCCTGGTCAAGGGGCCGATCCGGTGATTGGTGATTGGAGGGTGATGAGGGTCAACTCCTCTGGCCGAGGCATCAGGCCTGGGTGGGGGGCGGAGCCGGGGATTGGGGGGATATGATGGTCCCCTTGCCCAGGCCTGAAGCCTGGGTCAGAGGCGTCAGGCTTGGGCGGGGGGTGGAGCAAGCGATCAGAGGGAGATGGGGGTCCCCTGCCCAGGCATGATTCCTGGGCCAGAGGCCTCAGGCCTGGGCGGGGGCCAGAGCCAGTGATCAGGGGGAGATGGGGGTCCCCTGTCCAAGCCTGACACCTCTGGCGGAGGTGTCAGGCCTGGACTGGGGGCAGAACCAGTGATGGGGGGAAATGAGGGTCCCCACTGCCCGGGCCGGACGCCTCAGCCAGAGGCATCCTGCAGGGGCAGGGGCGGAGCCCGCGCGATCGTGGCACCCCCCGCTGCCACTGCAGGTCCCCGCTGCCAGGGCCGGACGCCTAGGCCAGAGGCGTCAGGCCTGGGCAAGGGGCCGATCCTGCGATCGGAGGGTGATGGGGGTCAACGCCTGAGGGCTCCCAGTATGTGAGAGGGGGCACCCTGGGCTGAGGGACACTCCCCCCCACACACACCCAGTGCACGAATTTCGTGCACCGGGCCCCTAGTATTCATATAATGGAATATTATTCAGTGGTAAAAAGAAATGATCTGTTAAGCCATGAAAAGACATGGAGAAAAATTGAATGCATATTGCTTTGTGAAAGAAGCCAGTAAAATTACTATATACTATACGGTTCCAACTTTATAACATTTTAAAAAGGCAAAACTAAGGAGACACTATGAGATTAGTACTTGCTAAGGCTTTGGAGAAGGGAAGTAGGGATGAGAAAGTGAAACAAAGAGGACTTTTAGGGCATAAACTGACTCTGTATGACACCGTATGATAGGTATGTGACATTATGCATTAGTCAAAACCCATAGAACTGTACAAGAGAGAGTGAGTACTAATAAGCTTTAATTAATAACTAGAGGTCCAGTGCATGAGATTCATGCACTGGTGGGGGGGCATGACCTGTGGGGATTGGCCCTCTGTGAGAGCGCCGTTCATCCAGGTCAGCTAAGTGGCTGTGGACCCACCCTCTGAGCAGCTGCTCCCTAGTCTGGCATCTTCCATGGAGCTGGAGCACTCCCCTCTCCAGGGGACCAGGTTGGGCCAGGCCCAGAGACAATAACACTGAGAGGTGGCAGAGTAGGCCTCAGTCCCACGGTGGCCATGAATCTGTCTCCTAGCCTTTGGGGTCATCTCTGCAACTCCAGTGGCGGCACTGTGTGGTTTGAGGGTGTCCGGAGGAAGCAGCAGGGAGTGAGAAGGAGGAGCCTGGGGCAAGAAGGTGATGACTGCAGCCCTGGTTCCTGCCTGTAGGCCTGGGGTTTGCAGCAGGAGCAGCCACTCATCCCCATCAGCAGAGCAGCACTTCCACTGTGGTAGTGCACTGACCACCAAGGGGCAACTCCTTCATTGAGCATCTGCCCCTGATAGTCAGTGCGCATCATAGCGACTGATTTTTTTTTTTTTTTTATTGCTTAAAGTATTACAAAGGGTATTACATATGTATCCATTTTATCCCCCCGCCCTAGACAGTCCCCTAGCCTCCTCTATCCCCCAGTGTCTTATGTCCATTGGTTATGCTTATATGCATGCATACAAGTCCTTTAGTTGATCTCTTACCCCCCTACCTCCTGCCCCGCAACCCTCCCCGGCCTTCCCGCTGCAGCTCGACAATCTGTTTGAGGCAGCTCTGCCTCTGTATCTATTATTGTTCAAAAGTTTATAATGGTCTCTATTGTCCACGAATGAGTGAGATCATGTGGTACTTTTCCTTTATTGACTGGCTTATTTCACTCAGCACAACGCCCCCCAGTTCCATCCATGACGTTGCAAATGGTAAGAGTTCCTTCCTTTTTATAGCAGCATAGTATTCCATCGTGTAGATGTACCACAGTTTTCTAATCCATTCATCTACTGATGGGCACTTAGGCTGTTTCCAGACCTTAGCTATGGTGAATTGTGCTGCTATGAACATAGGGGTGCATATATCCTTTCTGATTGGTGTTTCTGGTTTCTTGGGATATATTCCTAGAAGTGGGATCACAGGGTCAAATGGGAGTTCCATTTTCAGTTTTTTAAGGAAACTCCATACTGTCTTCCATAGTGGCTGGACCAGTCTGCATTCCCACCAGCAGTGCACAAGTGTTCCTTTTTCTCCACATCCTCTCCAGCACTTGTCGTTTGTTGATTTGTTGATGATAGCCAGTCTGACAGGTGTGAGATGGTACCTCATTGCTGTTTTGATTTGCATCTCTCGGATGATTAGTGACTTTGAGCATGTTTTCATATGTCTCTTGGCTTTCTGAATGTCCTCTTTTGAAAGGTGTCTATTTAGGTCCTTTGCCCATTTTTTGATTGGATTGTTTATCTTTCGTTTGTTAAGTTGTATGAGTTCCCTATAAATTTTGGAGATTAGGCCCTTATCAGATATGTCATTGGCAAATATGTTTTCCCACACAGTGGGTTTTCTCGTTGTTTTGTTGATGGTTTCTTTTGCTGTGCAGAAGCTTTTTATTTTGATGTAGTCCCATTTGTTCATTTTTTCTTTAGTTTCAAGTGCCCTAGGAGCTGTATCAGTGAAGAAATTGCTTCGGCATATGTCTGAGATTTTCTTGCCTTTGGATTCTTCTAGAATTTTTATGGTATCCTGTCGTACATTTAAGTCCTTTATCCATTTTGAGTTTATTTTTGTGTATGGTGTAAGTTGGTGGTCTAGTTTCATTTTCTTGCATATATCTGTCCAATTTTCCCAACACCATTTATTGAAGAGACTATCTTGGCTCCATTGTATGTTCTTGCCTCCTTTGTCAAATAGTAATTGAGCATATTGGTTCGCGCCGATTTCTGGGGTCTCTATTCTATTCCATTGATCTATATGCCTATTCTTGTGCCAGTACCAGGCAGTTTTGAGAACAGTGGCTTTGTAATACAACTTGATATCTGGTATTGAGATCCCACCTACTTTGTTCTTTTTCAGGATTGCTGCAGCTATTCGGGGTCTTTTTTTATTCCAGATGAATTTTTGGAAAGTTCGTTCTAGATCTCTGAAGTATGCTGTTGGTACTTTAATGGGAAGTGCGTTGAATTTATAGATTGTTTTGGGTAGTATGGACATTTTGATGATGTTGATTCTACCAATCCATGAACACGGTATGTTCTTCCATCTGTTTATGTCTTCCTCTATGTCTTTTTTCAACGTCCTGTAGTTTTCTGAGTAGAGGTCTTTTACCTCTTTAGTTAAGTTTATTCCTAGGTAGCTTAGTTTTTTCGGTGCAATGGTAAACGGGATTGTTTTTATAATCTCTCTTTCTGAAAGTTCACTATTGGTGTATAGAAATGCCTCAGATTTCTTGGGGTTAATTTTGTATCCTGCTACATTGCCAAATTCATGTATTAAGTCTAGTAGCTTTTTGATGGAATCTCTAGGGTTTTGTATGTATAATATCATGTCGTCTGCAAATAAGGACAGTTTTACTTCCTCTTTTCCAATTTGGATGCCTTTTATTTCTTCTTCTTGCCGAATTGCAATGGCTAACACTTCCAGTACTATGTTGAACAGGAGTGGTGAGAGGGGGCATCCCTGTCTTGTTCCTGTTCTTAGGGGAAATGGTGTTAGTTTTTGTCCGTTGAGTATGATGTTGGCTGTGGGCCTGTCATATATGGCTTTTATTATGTTGAGGTATGATCCTTCTACTCCCACCTTGCTGAGAGTTTTTATCAAAAATGGGTGTTGAATTTTGTCAAATGCTTTTTCTGCATCAATTGATATGACCATGTGGTTTTTTTCTTTCAATTTGTTTATGTGATGTATCACGTTTATTGATTTGCGGATATTGTACCATCCTTGCATCCCTGGGATAAATCCTACTTGGTCATGGTGTATGATCTTTCTGATGTACTGCTGGATCCGATTTGCTAAGATTTTGTTGAGGATTTTGGCATCTATGTTCATGAGGGATATTGGCCTGTAATTCTCTTTCATTGTGTTGTCTTTACCTGGTTTTGGTATTAGGGTGATGCTGGCTTCATAGAATGAGCTTGGAAGTGTTCCTTCCTCTTGAATTTTTTGTAGTAGTCTGAGGAGGATAGGTTTTAGTTCTTCCTTGAATGTTTGGTAAAACTCCCCTGTGAAGCTGTCTGGTCCTGGGCTTTTGTTTGATGGAAGCTTTTTGATGACTGCTTCAATTTCTTCCATAGTTATTGGCCTGTTGAGATTTTTAGATTCTTCCTGATTGAGTTTTGGAATGCTGTATTTTTCTAGGAATTTGTCCATTTCCTCCAGGTTGTCTAGTTTGTTGGAGTAAAGCTGTTCATAGTATTTTTTAACAATCATTTGTATTTCTGTGGGGTCTGTTGTTATTTCGCCTCTATCGTTTCTGATTTTATTTATTTGGGTCCTCTCTCTCTGCTTCTTGGTGAGTCTGGCTAGAGGTTTATCAATCTTGTTTATCCTTTCAAAGAACCAGCTCTTGGTTTCATTGATTTTCTGTATTGTTTTTTTGGTCTCTATGTCATTTATTTCTGCTCTAATCTTTATTATCTCCTTCCTTCTGCTCACTCTGGGGTTTTCTTGTTGCTCTCTTTCTAATTCTTTGAGTTGTAGAGTTAGATGATTTACTACCATTTTTTCTTGTTTTTTGAGATAGGCCTGTAGAGCTATAAACTTCCCTCTCAGGACTGCTTTCAATGTGTCCCATAGGTTTTGGATTGTTGTGTTTTCATTGTCATTAGTTTCCAGGATGTTTTTAATTTCTTCTTTGATCTCATTGGTAACCCAATCAATATTTAATAGCATGCTATTCAGCTTCCAGGTGTTTGAGTATTTTGGGTTGTTTTTATTGTAGTTTATTTCTAATATTATGCCATCGTGGTCTGCGAAGACGCTTTTTATGATTTCAATCTTCTTGAATTTGGGGATACTTTGCTTGTGACCCAATATGTGGTCTATTTTTGAATATGTCCCATGAGCACCTGAGAAGAACGTATATTCTCTGGCTTTGGGGTGAAGTGTTCTGAAGATGTCTATTAAGTCCATCTGATCTAGTGAGTCATTTAGGATTGCTGTATCTTTGCTGATTGTTTGTCTATAGGACTTATCCAGTTCTGTCAATGGTGTATTAAAGTCCCCTACTATGATTGTATTGTTGTCGATCTCTCCTTTGATATTTTCCAGGAGTTTTTTTATGAATTTGGGTGCTCCTACATTGGGTGCATATATGTTTACCAGGGTTATATCTTCTTGTTGTATTGATCCCTTTAGTATTATGAAGTGGCCTTCCTTATCTCTTGTTAAGGCCTTCACTTTGAGGTCTATTTTGTCCGATATAAGTATTGCTACCCCAGCTTTCTTTTCCTTTCCATTTGCCTGAAAGATATTTTTCCATCCTTTCACTTTCAGTCTGTGTGAGTCCCTTCTAATGAGGTGGGTTTCTTGTAGACAGCAGATATATGGGTCATGTTTTTTTATCCATTCAGCCACTCGATGTCTTTTGGTTGGAGCATTTAGTCCATTTACGTTTAAAGTTATTATTGAAAGGTACTTGTTTGTAGCCATTTCTTTTTGTGTGTGTGTGTGGCTGTTTTCTTTCTGAGCTTTTTATTTCTTCTTTTTATACCAGTCCCTTTAGCATTCCTTGCATTGCTGGCTTGGTGGTGACAAACTCCCTTAGTCTTTTTTTGTCTGTGAAGCTTCTTATTTCCCCTTCAAGTTTGAATGATAGCCTTGCTGGATAGAGTATTCTTGGATTCAGTCCTTTGCTTTGCATCACTTTGTAAATTTCAGTCCATTCTTTTCTGGCCTGATGTGTTTCTGTTGAGAAGTCATTTGACAACCTAATGGGAGATCCCTTGTATGTAACTTTCCGTCTCTCTCTTGCAGCCTGTAAGATTCTCTCTTTGTCCTGAACATTTGCCATGGTGATTATGATGTGTCTTGGTGTGGGTCTTTTCGGGTTCACCTTGTTTGGGACTCTCTGGGCTTGTGTGACTTTTTTCTTCCCCACCTCAGGAAAGTTTTCTGATATTATTTCTTCGAGTAGGTTTTCTAATCCTTGTTCATCCTTCTGTTGTTCTGGTACTCCTATTATTCGTATGTTGTTTCGTTTCATGTTGTCCCAAAGCTCCCTTAGGCTCTCCTCCTGTCTTTTAATTTTTTTCTCCAATTGCAGTACATTTTGGGTGTGTTTTGCTTCCTTGTCTTCTAATTCACTTATTCGGTCCTCCGCTTCTCCTAGTCTACTGTTGATACTTTCAATGGAGTTTTTCATTGCAGCTATATCACTCTTCATTTCTTCTTGGGTCTTACTTAGGTTGTTGATTTTTTCATCTGTTTCTTCTAGCTTCTTCCATATGTTATCGATTTTTTCATCTGTTTCTTCTAGCTTCTTCCATATGTTATCAATTTTTTCATCTGTTTCTTCTTGCTTCTTGCAGAGGTTGTCGATTTTTTCCTCCATCCGGTTTATGCACTCTAGGATCCTTATTCTGAATTCTTTATCTGTCATGTTGCATGCCTCTGTATTACTTAGCTGCTTTTCTGGAGAGTCCTCCTTCTCTTTCCTTTGGGGGTTTCTTTGTCTACCCATGTTTGATCTCACTGACATATCTAGACGTTGAGTTGTTCAGTGGTTGCTCCCTTGGTGGCAGTGACTCCTTGGTCTGTGGTTGCTCTTCGGGCGGTTGCGGTAGCAGCTGCTCTTCAGTTGTCAGCAGCTCCTCTGGTGGGTGCTGTTCACAGCTGTGGTGGCTCTTCCGGCTGGTGGGGCGAGGTTTCACGTACAGCTGCTGTTCCTCAGCAGAGGATGAGGTGCTCAGGAGGTTGCTGTTGCTTGGATCTGCTGCGTTGATTTAAAGGCACAAAATACAACACAACAAGGTACCACGTACCAGGCACTATACACAAATATATTCACGATATTAATAACCCCAATTAAAGGTGACCACCTGAATTAAGAGAATTAGGGGATAAGGAAGAAGGAAGAGAAAAAGATAAAAGAGAAAAAGGAAAAGAAAAGTAGGGACCAAAAAAAGGGAGTGCAAAAATGAAATTGGGAAAAAGGAAGGGGGAAAATAAAAGCGAGAAAAGAAAAGGAAAAAAAAAAAAAAAAGAGCGAAAAGAGAGAATGAAGTGGAAGAGGGAAGAGACTTTTTATATGAGGAGAATACTCCTATAGAACAGCCATTAATCCCAACAAATTCCAGCAACAGCTCCCTGGATATGAATGCAAACTAGAAACAACCAATAATATAACGATGAAAATAGAATGGTGAACAGTAATCCCAAAATAAAATAAAGAAAAAATAAAATGGCACTTTAAAAAATGGTAAAATGGTAGCAGTAATAATACTGGTTAAAAATAAGAAGGTAGTAATTAAAAGGGTAAAATCAGGTGATGGAAAAAGAAGAAAAGAAAGAAAAAAAAAAGAACAGAAAAAAAAAGAATGAAAAAAAAATTGGTTTCTTAGTTAAAAAGTGAAAAAAGAAAAAAAATTGCAGTAGTGAAGGTCCTTCGTTTCTTCTATTCTTCAGTGTGGCTCGCCTTAGACCTTCCAGGTATTCAGGAGAGTGTTGAGTTTCCCTGCGATATACTGTTCCTCTGTGTTGTAAACCACAGTCCTTATTTTAAAGCATGCCGCATTTATTTCCCAGACTGCCTTATTTTGTGTTTAGCAAAGAGTCAGTTTGTGGGTCAGCCTCTGGGTGGCAGTGTTCTGGGGTTGGCCTCTGAGGCTATAGGGCCTCTCTGTCCAGTGGAAGTTCACTGCCCAGAGCTGACTGCGTAATAGTTAGTTACCGGCGCTATGTTGTTGCTGGGATTGAAAATCCCCCTATAGGCCAGACCCTGTTAACTCCCAGGGACTGATCAGGTTATCTTAATCCTTGATCTCGTACAGGGTGGAATCTGGGTGTGGCTGTGCTCCTTGCCTGGGGGCTGGGGGGAGGAGACTCCCTCTCAGGAGCGGGTGGCTGCCCCAGTCCCGGCCGGGCTCTGGGGTGTCTCAGCACTCAATTCACTACCACCTCTCCCGGCTCCCCCTCTTTCCCCAGTCTCTCCCCAGATTCCACTCCCCAGCACACTCTCCCTCTCTTCAGCACAGGTGAGTGTCTGTATCCGAAATGTCCCATGAACAGGATTCAGTGAAAACAAACAAACAAATGCCGGCCGCGGAAACGGGGAAGGCTTGGTTTCTGTAAGCTTCTTCTCTTACTGGGACTGCATGGTCAGGTCAGCTCTTCAGGCTGCCCCCTTTAGGCTCAGTCCTCCGTGATCACAGAACCCAGCTCTCAATTTCCCTGGCGGCGCCAGGAATCCCGCGGTTCTCCTTTCCCCCCGTCAGGGGCTGTGCCTGTCCCAAGGGACGCGGCTGTCTGCCACGCGGTCTCCCTCCGACTCTCTGGGCTCAGAGGTCTGGCAAACTTTCCTGCCCAAATCCCTGGTTTTTTTTTTTACCTTACCAGGGGAGTTCTGCTCTTCCCGGCTGTAAACCCTCTCACCAGCTGAGCAATTTCGCCAATTCGGTGTGAGTGTTACTAGCTTCAGCTGCTCGTTCCATTTGCTCCGGGACACGACCTGGGACACGTCTGCCTATATCGCCGCCATCTTGGTTCTCTCATAGCGACTGATTGACCAGTCGTTCTAGTCATTCTGCCATTCAGTCACTAGGCTTTTATTATATACTAGAGGCCCGGCGCACAAAAATTTGTGCACTCAGGGGAGAGAGGGGGTCCCTCAGCCCAGCCTGTGCCCTCTCGCTGTCTGGGACCCCTCGGGAGATAACGACCTGCTGGCTTAGGCCTGCTCCTGGGTGGCAGAGGGCAGGCCCAATCCCTAGGTGCAGCCCCTGGTCGGGCTCAGAGCAGGGCCCATTGGGGAGTTGGGGCACTGCCCCCTGTCATGCACAGAGCAGGGCGGATCGGGAGGTTGCGATGCCACCCTCAGTCACACTCAGGGTAGGGCCGACTGGGGTGTTGGGGCACCGCCCCCTGTCACACTCAAGGCAGGGTCGATGGGGAGGTTTTGGCGCCACCCCCAGGGCCAATCAGGGGGTTGGGGTGCTGCCCCCTGTCACTCACAGAGCAGGGCCCATCAGGGGGGTTGGGGCTCCTTACCCTGTCACGCACAGAGCAGGGTCGATCAGGGGGTTGGGGAGCTCCCCCCTGTCATGCACAGAGTAGGGCCGATAGGGGAGTTGGGGCACCACCCACTGTCACACACAGAGCAGGGCGGATCAGGGGGTTGGGGTGCCGCACCCTGTCACACTCAGGGCAGGGCTGATGGGGAGGTTATGGCTCTACCCCGTCACACACAGAGCAGGGCCCGTGGGGGTGGGGGGAGTTGGGGCACCACACCCTGTCACACACAGAGCCGCAGGGCGATCAGGGGGTTGGGAAGCTCCCCCGTATCAGGCACAGAGCAGGGCTGATCAGGGGGTTGGGGTGCCTTCCCCTGTCACGAACAGAGCAGGGTGGATAGGGAGGTTGTGGCCCTGCCCCCTGTCACACACAGAGGCGCAGGGCGATCGGGGGTTTGGGTGCTGCCCCCTGTCATGCTGATCCCAGTGCCGGGAGGCCTCTCGGCTCCGCTGATCCCGGTGCTGGGAGGCCTATTACCCTTTTACTATATAGGATAGAGGCCTGGTGCACGTGTGGGGGCCACCTGGTTTGCCCTGAAGGGTATCCTGGATCAGAGTGGGGGTCCCGCTTAGGTGCCTGGCCAGCCTGGGTGAGGGGCTGATGGCTGTTTTCAGGTTGGCGGGTGACTGAAGCTCCCAACTGCTCCTTTTTTTCTTTTTTTTTCTTTTTTTATTCTGGGCCAGCTTTAGCTCTGAGGCTTAGCTCCAGCTTTTAGGCCTCGGCTGCTGAAAGCAGGTATCTGGTTTGTTTGAGTTCTATAATCGAAACACTGTTTCAACTCCAGCTCTGAGATCCGGGCTCACTGAAAGCAGGTTTCTGGGGTTTTGTTTAGCTTCTATATTTGTAACAATGTTTCAAACTGCAAGCTCAGAGGCTGGCAGCGGCAGGTGGGGAATGTTAGAGTCCTCTGTCACTGAAGCAAGCAAGCCTCATGTTTGCTTCAAGCTGCCTGTCTGCCAGCCACCATCTTGGCTGGCAGTTAATTTGCATATCACCCTGATTAGCCAATGGGAAGGGTAGTAGATGTATGGCTAATTACCATGTTTCTCTTTTATTACATAGGATGATAATGTATTACTATTGGTTCATCAATTGTAACAAATGTGCTACACTCATGCGATATATTAATAATAAGGGAAACCAAGAAAGGGGAATGAGAGGAAATATGGGAACTATTTGCACTATCTGTTTAATTTTCTATAAACAAAAAAACTGCTCAGAACATAAAGACTATTAATTTTAAATACAGCAAAAATGAAGCAAAACAAAACAAAAGCATAGGGCTCTACCCATAGGCTCCAGTTGTTAGCATATCCTTCTTTCATTTCTTTTGAAGAGCACGACTTCCTCATCATGACACGCTATTGCCACAGTTAATTAATAAATAGTCTGATAAACATTAGTTAACAGAAGAGCATTAGTTAATGGAAGACTGATAATTTGAAGTCAGTAGAGTATGCAAGGACTCTGACCGCCCCCCCCCCACTTAACTTACTCCCCCCCCAAAAAAAGAAATTATAAGGAATTTCATTTTAAAAAATATTTAAAATCTATTAAGGCAAATAAATGATTTTAAGTCCACTGTAGTTTGAAATTAGTACTAAGTAATTGGTGGTAGGACTGGTTCAAAGACAAACTCTTTTTGGAGACACAAAGTGAATCCCAACATTGTGGAAGTATTGGAGACCTTAGGTGAGAGAGATGCAGTGCAGTGTTAGTTTTCCTGTCTGCGTGAGTATATCCCTATCACTCTGATACAAAATTTAATTAGATGAGCATTGTTATAAGATTCAAAATAAATATGTATGTACATAAAAATGTGCAGCCTAGAGAGACTATTTGCTTTTCAAAGTGACCGAACAATGTAAGCATGCCTTTGGAAAATAGTAACAACTTGATAAGAGCTAGGTGCACCACCTTTTATTATTACCTAAGGCATGAGAACAATTGTCAGGTTGGAGATCTTGCCACAATGCTCTGAGTGACATTAGCTTCTGACTTCTGTCAATCATTGATAGCAAATGAGATTCCTTTTCATATTGTTCAAGAAGAGTCAGACTACGTTATTTAGTAGGTACGTTGTATATTCTGAGAGAGGAGCCCTCTTAGATATGGCTTTAGCATGCATTATCAAGTCACCCAAATATCACTATTATCTGTACAAAAGGGGCAAGAGCTGGAATAAAGTGGGTTGATTATTTGGTCTTTCCCCTGACCCCTAGTTTATAAATTATGATTTGCTTAATGATGTCCTAGTTTTCACAGACGTAGCATTAGCTAAAGGCGTCATATAAACCTAACTTAGTTTTATAGAAATAGTCTGCAATAGAGTTGACATCTGACCTCATTATTCTTCCAACTTCTCTAGTCAGTAAGACCAATTACATTTTTTCCCAAAGGAATATAAACTCTATTTTAAGGAAAGGTAAAACATAGAAGAATAAGTGACAGGTATTTTGGATGTTTGTGATATATATCCTAAAAAGGAAAAATTACAATATATTATCTTTTATTTTTAAAAGTGAAATAAGTAAACATATAACATTTAATCCACTCCTATCAGGTATGAGGCTCCTTCACATAATTTGCCACATCTAGATCCTAATAGCTTTTCTGTGTAAAATATCATCACCATTTCACTGCTGAGGAAGAGCAAGCCCAGAAAGGTTAAATATCATGAAAAAGTTTTTCAGAAAATGGGAACCAGATCCCAACTGTGAGGTCCAGGTCATTTGAATAAACCACCCTACCTCCGATTGCCAATGAATTCACAGGCTTCTTGCCTTTATATTTCTCAAGATCTGGTCCTCATTCCCTATCAGCCATTGCCTTTGGGTTCATTTTTTTTCTTTTTTCTGCATTCTTTCATTGTACAAGGAGGATGGAGTTAAGCCAGTTAACGTTGCGCCATTTATTCCCTTTAGAGAGGTGGCAGGTGAGGACATGCCCACCCCCAGGGGGGCAGAAACAAAAGGCAGTTGACCAGGTCTAGTGATACTTGATAGGAGGAAGAGACTCACGTGGGAAATAACCTTATCGGGATCTCTCTGGCTACCTATTGTCTTTAGTAACTAAGACACAGGAACTGAGGCGTGGCTCCAAAGAGATGCTGTGCAACCTCTACAACTCTCTTTAAATGCTTCCTGCTACCTGAGGAACGCCATGGATCTCGCTCGAGATCTCATCTTTTCTGGGTCTGAAGCACATATCTGACACAGCTAGGGAGCACCTAAGGAATCTGCCTTTGAAAGTCAAGACTTTTTTTTTTTCTGCTTGGCATGAGCCTTTGCCATTTTTAAAATTAAAGCTTTATGTATATGTCTAATTTGTGTCTGAATTGACCATCTTAATCTGTGTGGTACCCACAAAATTGACTGTTTGCATATCCACAATTCGTAAAGTATGATTGGGAAGGACTGACGGGTTAGGAAGTCTAGAGCAGTTATTCAGGTACTATAATTATGTGTCTGCATCCCTGCCTCTGTGTCATCTCCTGAGACCAAGGCCAGATCTTTCGAAGTGCTTCTATTGCAGTTCTGTAAGGCAGCAGCCACTGGATCGCAGCAAAAGAGACCGATGGTGTATCGCTATCAGCAGATGGAGGAAGAAAATGAACACTGTAGAGTTAAGCTCCAAGGGGATTTTACTCAGGCAGGTTAGAGCTATTCAATTATATTATAGTGGGAATTGGATGCTGCCAAACATGATATGAGTAGACTGCTCACTACATGGCTTACCCTCAACAGCTCATTTCCGAAGGTCTGGTCCTCAAGTCTGTTGCAAAAAGTTTCAGATTTCTAAGCCATAGAGGGAAGCAATGATCTTGAGAATGAGAACCACTAAATGTGTAAATAGGACTTAGACCAGCTTAAAATGTGTTTTTAATAGCATATTTGCTCATTATTTTACATTTCAGACCAGCTTAAAATGTGTTTTTAATAGCATATTTGCTCATTATTTTACATTTTTTAAAATAACATTAAAGTGAGCTCAATATTCTTGGCTCCTTTATACTGGGCTCTGACTAAGTATAGTGATCGTTTTAACATTTATTATATTATCAGTATCATTTGGATCCTCTGAGTAACAAATACTAGGATGGAATGAGATGTGCAAGATGTTTATTGGGAGAGACATTAGGTAATTAAGTTTAGATGAGGTCATGGGGTTGCAGTTCCCATGACAGAATGATGGTTTTTGTTAATAAGCGGGAGAAAGACCAGAGCTGCTTCTTTCCATTATGTGAAGATAAAATGAGAAGGCATTTCATTTGCAAGCCGGGAAGGGGGCCCTTCATCTTCAATTTTCCAGCCTCCAGAGTGTGAGAAATAAATTCCTGTTGTCTGAGCCACCTGTCTGTGATATTCTGGCATAACAACCTGAGCAGACCAATGCCTTAGGAAGAGCAACAGGCTGCAACAAAGTCCAGAAGAAGCGTCCTTAATGGTGATTGATGGTAAGTCACCAAGCAAGATTTAGCCATTAGAACAGAGGTTTTCAACCTGTGGGTTGGGACCTCTTTGGCGGTCGAAGGACCCTTTCACAGGGGTCACCTAAGACCATCCTGCATATCAGGTGTCTACATTACGATTCATAACAGTAGCAACATTACAGTTATGAAGTAGCAATGAAAATAATTTTATGGTTGGGTCACCACATGAGGAACTGTATTTATAGGGCCAGAAGGTTGAGAACCACTGCATTAGAAGAATCCCTCGCTGGGTAGCAGTGGGCCAGTTTGGTAACTCTGGTGGGCTCAGCCTTTAGCTGGGAGAAGCCTAGGAAAAGAGTAGTCATTGATTTTTCTATGGTTTACTTTTTCTTTTGATAATCAATGACAATTTATTGCCTCCACATTTTCTCTCCTGTATTTTTTATCCTATGGGTGTTAAAAGAATTGGAGATGCCGCAGTGATGTTATTTTTCACAAGAAAGCCATTCCCTGCTCTCTGCCAATCAAATAAGGGGCTATGCTGGTAACTGCAACTGGTCAGGAATTGAGCATGGGTTGGGTTGTAGTTCTAATAGGATTCTATCTACTCAGGTCTCCCACCTTTGCGTCAGCCACAGCCATCCTGGGTTTTTGTTGAATGGGGTTTTGTTGCGTGCAATGGCTTCTCTCTCCTTAGCCATAAATGTTTCCAAAAGATTCCGTTCTGCTCTTTGGAAGTTTAGAGCTGAGCTCCTCAGTCTTCAGCCAGGACACCACGGACTCTGCCTCATGTGTCCGACAGGCTTTATGTATTTGAAGCAGTTCCCCTCTGCTAGTGGCACAGTGATCCTAAGCACCACAAGATCACAAGAGACTCTACGCTGCCCTTTTAGATGTTTCAGGCCTCGCCGTCCAGCTTGCTGCTCTACTGCAGATCTCCGCACATTTCTCCTGGGGAAAGCCAGGTGTGCATGTGGGGCTCCTGTGGTTAGTCTGACACGCCAGCTCTCGCAATCATCACAAACCCCACGGTTCCGTTTTCCCAGCAGAGTCCCTCTACTTCGGTGAAGGCTAATCCTCAGCCCATGCTGACAACTGCTCCCAGTGAGGGAAGTGCTTGGCCGTTTTCATCTCCTCTAACAAGTTGAATTTCCTTTTTCTAGATGTTTCCTGGTGGGTTTAAAATATAATTTTGGTGGCATATCTACTTTTCTCATTGTTGCAGAGAAAAATGGTCTCAGTAAATTAATTTATTCTGCTAAGCTTTCTGGATTCTGAGGCATAATTAGAAGTCTCTCTCTCTCTCTCTCTCTCTCTCTCTCTCTCTCTCTCTCTCTCTCTCTCTCTCTCTCTTTCTCTCTCTCATCATATAGGAACTACCCATGTTTTCTTCCAGTATTTGATAAGATTTACTATTTTTACATTTAAAATTTTCACCTATATGGATTTTATCCTTATATACAATGTAAGGCATACACCAAAATTAGTTTTCTGATGGCTATTCCAGTGGTCTCGGCACTATCTATTGGATAAGAGCACATTTTTCTGCCTGACTTGAGTAGCACTTTTATATTGTAGTAAGTAGCCCTACAAATACTGACTTTTTGGGGGAATTGCCATTTTTTTTACAGTGGCTTTGTTATTTAATAAAATCACTGTATTTTACTTTTGAAGTTTTAATGCATATACCGAATATCTGAAAGGTGCAGGCTCTTCCTCATTTCTCTTCTACTCCAGAGTTTCCTAAGTTTTGTTTTTCATTAGTTTATTTTTCCATATGACCTATGCAGTTAAAAGAACAAAAATAACATCTTATTGGCATCTCATTAAACAAAAAGTGACTTAAGTAAAATTGACACATTTATGATAATAAATCTCTTAACCAAGAATATTGTATTTATTTCCTTTTGTTCAGGAATTATTTTGTGCCCTTTAATAGTGCTTTAAATATTACATATATGCAACTTTCACTTTTCTCATTTGCTGTATTTCTTGGAGTTTGATTTTTTAATGCTGTTGTTATGGTAAATGATGAATTTTCTTTCACTTTATCTTCTAAATGGTATATAGACAAGTTATTGATGTCTTGTCAATTTAATACCTCATAACTAACTTTTTATGATTTCATGTCTATAAAATTATAGAATATAGTAATAAAAGTTGTAACTCTTTCCTTCTACCCTGTCTTTAACTTTGAATTTCATTGACCTGTCTGAATGCATTGTGTAGCAACATTGATAAAAAGTTATAAAATAATAGTGTCAGGCTTCTATTTTAATCCCAGTGTTGGGGACCACTTTTCTTGTTTCTGATTAAACAGGAAATGTTCTATTAGTTTCTCATTAACCAGGCTAGCTAGACAAGTGAAATAAATATATTTTATAGTTTTAGAAGAATTTTATATATTTCTATTTCTTGAAAATTATCTTTACTTTTTATTATTGAGTATCACAAATATATAAGGTACACAAAACGTAGCTATACATACTAGTAAGATAATTATAACAAAACAAAACCTATATAACTATCAGCATAGTAATTAAAAAAGCAAAAGCAAAAGTAATTGCCAACTTTTTAAAAAGCATTGTTCATACAACTTCTCAATCACCCTTCCTTTGTTCCTAAAGTTAAATTGTATTCTCCATTCTACCTGTATAGTTTATTATTGCTTATAAGACATGTATAAGGTTTATTTATTTCACTTGACATTAAATTTGTAAATTTTATCCATATGGTTGCATTCATTTTTATTGCTCTATAAAATTGATTATATAAATTTACTACAGTTCATATAACTCATTTACTGTTGATGGATATTTTGGATATTTTCAATTTGAAGATATTTTTTAAAATGCCACCATGAATATTCTTATATAAATTGTCTTAGTAGACATGTGAATGTTGAGGACACATCTGGGAATAGAATTGCGGGATCATAGGAAATACATATATTCACTTCTGTTGTTACATTTAAATATGTAATTTCCCAAGGTGGTTGTAATATTTACACTCCCACCAGCAATTTATGAGGATTCCTACTGCTTCATGTTCATGGCAAAACTTGGTCTTACTGAGTCAACTATAAATTTTAAGGCTAAAAACGGCAAGAAAAATGAAAAGTCACATTAAATAGTGATACAAAGAAAAATTGTCAAGATTATATATTGATTTTATATCTATTTTAATCATAGGAAGTAAATATATATATATGTATATATATATATATATACATATATATATCTTTTTAACAATACATCTTAATCATAGGAAGTAAAAATTGACAGAATTAATAGAGCTGATGAATTAGCCAGCATATAGTGATATTTTAGAATACCCTTTATAAACTAATAGATTGCAGAACTTAAAAAATGAGTAGCAGTATAGGAAATTTGGATAACATAATTAACAATTTTGGTTGAATAGAAATATATAAACTCCTGTTACTGAAACATTGACACACATTTTTCTTAAGCACATCTGGAATATTAACAAGTGAATTTAAAATATCATATACAGGCCTCCAATCTAAATACTACATAATAATGATGATGAAGTAAATAAGTGTAAATATTTTTATATGATCAAAGTATGAATTGAACTACAAAAGCAGGAAATGTTAGCAGTAAATAGTTCTCAGTTCCAAAATTCTGATTCTTTATTTTTTAAAAAATATTTTTATTGGTTTCAGAGAGGAAGAGAGAGAGAGTTTGAATGTCAGTAATGAGAGAGAATCATTGATCAGCTGCCTCCTGCACACCCCCTACTGGGGATCTAGCCTGCAACCCGGATATGTGCCCTTGACTGGAATCAAACCTGGGACCCTTCAGACTGCAGACTGACACTCTATCCACTGAACCAAACCAACTAGGGCCAAATTCTGATTCTTTATTGCTATTCTCAGTGGTGCCTAAAATCAGTAGTTCTTAATGTATTCTTTCAGAAATGCATAATTTTATATGTATTAAGAAATAAAATAACACATTACATACTTTTATTGACTCTTTTTTACACAAATGTACCATACACACAATGATTATTCAACTTTATTTTTTTAACTTAAGATCTAATATATCTATATTATCTACATAGACAAAATCTTCATATATATGTACATATACATATATATTTGTTGATATTTCAAGACATGCTAGATCTGAAGTGAAAAGGGAAGTTGCACAATGGGTCACATATATGTATACACACATTAATCTTTTTATAGCTGCATAGATTTTCATTACACATTTGTGCCATCATCATTTAAGCCAAGGCACTGTAAATCCATTTTGCCAGTTACAATTTTTCTCTCTAAATTAAAAAATAAATACATTAAGGCACAGAATCAGGGGGACTGCCTTTACAAACTAATCCCAGTGTGAGAGTTTAGATAAGCTGCTTGCCTGTGATCGTGTGTGAAGTAGAGTCTGTGTGATACTTGAGACAGGACAAGACCACCATGTGTTGCATTAATTCCCTGCTTAAACTTTTCATTGAATTTCTGACACAGCTTGATCAAACACAAACTCCTTATAATATTTTTTTTTCAAAATAAAATCTGGCAAGACTTTGTTCTGAGTTTGTGATAATCCTGAACCACATCCCTTCTGGACCAATAAATGCTACTTCCCTGGGTGCCCCATCCCTTTTTGCTGCCTCAACAATTGCATGTGCTTTTCTCGCTGTGTGGACTGCCCGCTGGGAAACTTTCCTCTTGACGGACTCCTACGCACTTTTCATACACACTTTTCAAGTGAGCCCTGTAATGTCACCTGCA
The DNA here is from genome assembly GCF_963259705.1 of Myotis daubentonii. NCBI lineage: Eukaryota > Metazoa > Chordata > Mammalia > Chiroptera > Vespertilionidae > Myotis > Myotis daubentonii. The sequence goes on from NC_081846.1 coordinate 73,666,445, forward strand.
TCAACTCTTTGATGTTTCCTCCCAAAGTTTGTCACCTCCTCCGATCTGCTCCATTATTATACTGTATTATTTCATTGTAATATCTCATTATTATAATTTGAGCTTTGTAAATAATTACTTATCCTCCTCCCTTTATTCTGAGTCCTCACAACATGGGAAATGCCTCTTATTAATCTCTGTATCTGCATTGCCTAGCACAGTGCCTCCCTAAAAAATTAATAGGACATGACATGGAATGAATGATTGAACACATTTACAGTTCTAGTGTAATATTTATGTTCCTCAATGTTCTGCTCTTTCTTCAACTGTTATTGATTGGGTGGTTTCCTTAATCAATCCTAAAACAAAAACAAAAAATCAGATTTCTTTAAAAAGCTTCTTATGCTCCATACTTTAATCATATTATAAATATGAACACTTCTACAGTACCCACATTTTAAAAATTTTTAATTCTTTATTATTTAAAGTATTACATAAGTCTCCTTTTCCTCCCATTGACCACTCCCCGACCACCCCCACCCCCAGCACATGCCCTCCGCCCCCAGTCTCTGTCCATTGGTTATTCTCATGTGCATGCATACAAGTCCTTTGGTTGATCTCTTACCCCCTCACCCCCTGCCTTCCCACATAGATTGGACTGTCTGTTCGATGCTTCTATGACTCTGGTTCTATTTTTGTTCATCAGTTTATGTTGTTCATCATATTCCACAAATGAGTGAGATCATGTCATATTTATCTTTCTCTGACTGGCCTATTTTGCTTAGCATAATGCTCTCCATGTCCATCCATGCTGTTACAAATGGTAAGAATTCCTTTTTTTTTTTTTTACAGCAGTGTAGTATTCCATTGTGTAGATGTGCCACTACTTTTAATTCACTCATCTGCTGATAGGCACTTAGGCTGTTTCCAAATCTTAGCTATGGTGAATTGTGCTGCTATGAACATAGGGGTGCATATATCCTTTCTGACTGGTGTTTCTGGTTTCTTGGGATATATTCCTAGAAGTGGGATTACTGGGTCAAATAGAAGTTCCATTTTTAGTTTTTTGAGGAAACTCCATACTGTTCTCCACAGTGGTTGCACCAGTCTGTGTTCCCACCAGCAGAGCAAAAGGCTTCCTTTTTCTCCACATCCTCGCCAGCACTTGTCCTTTGTTGATTTGGTGATGATAGCCATTCTGCCATGTGAGAGATGGTACCTCATTGTTTTGATTTGCATCTCTCCAATGATTAGTGATTTTGAGCATGTTTTCATATGTCTTTGGCCCTCTGTATGTTTTCTTTCCAAAAGTGTCTATTAAGGTTCATTGCCCATTTTTTGATTGTGGCTTTTATCTTCCTTTTATCAAGTTGTGTGAGTTCCCTATAAATTTTTGAGATTAAACCCTTACCAGAGATAACATTGGCAATTATGTTCTCCCATGCAGTGGGCTTTCTTGTTGTTTTGTTGATGGTTTCCTTTGCTGTGCAGAAGCTTTTTATTTTGATGTAGTCCCATTTGTTTATTTTCTCCTTAGTTTCCATTGTCCTAGGTGCTGTATCAGTAAAGATATTGCTACAACAAATGTCTGCTGTTTTGCTGCCTATGGCTTCTCCTAGGATTTTTATGGTTTCCCATCTTACATTTAAGTCTTTTATCCATTTTGAGTTTATTTTTGTGTATGGTGTAAGTTGGTGGTCTAGTTTCATTTTTTTTGCATGTATCTGTCCAATTTTCCCAACACCATTTATTGAAGAGACTGTCTTGACTCCATTGTATGCTCTTGCCTCCTTTGTCAAATATTAATTGAGCATAACGGCTTGGTTCGATCTCTGGGTTCTCTGTTCTCTTCCATTGCTCTATATGTGTGTTCTTGGGCCAGTGCCAGGACGTTTTGAGAACAGTGGCTTTGTAGGATAGCGTGATATCTGGTATTGTGATCCCTCCAACTTTGTTCTTCTTTTTCAAGATTGCTGCAGCTATTCGGGGTCTTTTTTTTAATTCCAGGTGAATTTTTGGAGACTTTGTTCTAGGTCTGTGAAATATGCCGTTGATTTTTTATGGGGATTGTATTGAATCTATAGATTGTTTTGGGTAGTGTGGACATTTTAATTACTCCCCTATCGCTCCCTCACTCACTCACACTCTCTCCCTCACTGCCATCCTCCAGGCCACCCTCTTGGAATCCTGCAATACCCACTTTTATTCTTCAAAACAATCTTTGGTTATTTCCTTCCTTAAAATGCTAATTGGTCCCCAGATCTTATAAAGCAGAGTTACTTTTCGCACATTACTATCAAAGTAATTCACAGTTTTCTTCTAGAAGGAATATGTGATCATCTTAAAAGCATTTGCCACTCCGTTTGTACAGTCCCTGCCCCACTTGCTCCGCGCTTCCTCTGCAATGCCTTCTGATGACAAAATAGCTTACATTCTCCATTCAGTCAGGTGCTTCTTTCTCCACCCAGCTTTCTGTTATAAATTAAAACCTGCATTCCTCAATGCTGATATGATTCTGTGGACACTGTGTATATTTGATTAATTTAAAATAATAAAAACATCATTTTGATCATTTTATAGAATGCTACAGTCACTTGGCAACACTTATTAAAAGTAAAAACTATTATCTTAGGACAGCAATCTAGCCCAAGAAGCAAACAGGCTAAAGGAATAAAGGCTTATATTTAGACTAGTGGCCCAATGCACGAAATTCGTGCAAGGAGCTCAGCCCTTGCAGCCTCGGCCTTCGCAGTCCCTTGTAGCCTCAGCCCTTGCAGCCCCTCGCAGCCCCTCATAGCCTCGGCCAGCCCTCATAGCCCTGTTTGTCCAGAAGGTTATCCGGATTGTTGTCCAGAATGTCGTCTGGATGGTCGTACAGCTGTTTGGTCTAATTAGCATATTAGCTCTTTATTATATAGGATGTTCAGTGAAGTGTTTATTATAATAGTAAAATTTTTAGATAAAGTTCAAACATCCAAAATAGGGACTGTTAAGTGTGTGTGTGTGTGTGTGTGTATATATATATATATATATATATATATATATGTTTGTGTATACCATATAGCCATTAAATATTATGCTTTGAGACTCAGGTATCATGTATCAGACATATATGTTATGATTTAAATTTTGACATAATTCATATAGTCTTAGGAATAAGATCAGAAATAAACAAACTAAAACATTGTTCTTGAAATTTTACCTGTAAGATTTATTGTTTCTAATTTTTCTTTATTTTTCAAATATTCTAGAGTAAATGTACACTTTTTTTATAATGGGAAGAAAATCCAACTAGCAATTTAAAAATAATATAAAAAATGATGTCATAGTAAAAACACACAAAACAATCTTACTCATTTTTTTGGCCTTAAGAAATAGATACACAATGCTTTCTTATTCATACTGCATAAAGATACTGTTATCAGCATGCATATTCTATGGGCTGTTTTCTATAATTATGTAGAAATTGCTTATCTTGCACTTTCATTGTGATTTCCTCAGGTATGCAGTGACAGTGGCAAAAGCCACCTTCATAGTGAATTAACTCTACATTAAAAATTCAAACTAGTGACTATATTCAAAGACCAAACAAACATTTTCCAGTTTTCTTTCTTTTCTTTTTCTTTACCTTTCAAATGTTGTTCAATTATTTTGTAGCAATCTTTGTCAAATCTGGTTTATTTTAGAAGATTCTAATGTTTAGAGGCAATTTATGAGTGGTCTTTGTTTTAAAGTTACAAAAGCAGCAAAGAAAAGCCCAATTTGGTACCTAGCTATTGTTCAAACTTGAAGCCCCACAGCCTTTGAGATTTTAGAAATCAATTCCTGTAACTTTAAGGATTCTACTCTAAAAAATGTGTAGTGCCTGTAGAAATCTTGCAAGCAAGATAAACTCTCATCCTCAGGCATACTGTTACTCAGCTACAGCTGAGACCTAATGGAGGTTAATGAATTATTGAGAGTTATTATTTACTAAAAGAAAACAAATCCCACGTACACAATTATAAAAGCCATTGATACTTTTTCTTCATACTTACTAAGAAAGAAGTTAATATGTTTCTTGTCATTAAACATAAGTTCATTTATATTTGTGTACTCTTCTTGTTCTAAAATAGATTAACTTCTGCCAATACTGTGTTCCAGTTCTAAATTTCTTTGTTAGGATGTTATTGTTTGCTGTAAAATTCCATAAGATACAGAACTGCTAGGCTGGGATTTTGCCTCCTCAAAGCAGTAGAATCCAGATGGCAAATAGAGGAATTGCTACTCTATTATTGAGGAGAAATAGAAATTTGGTACTCACTGAATTTCCTTACAATTAGATTAGAGCCCTGTTATTACTTCTGGCCAATGAACTGTGAGAAGAATTGATGTGTCACTTCTTGGCAGGTGTAGTTAAGAACCTCCCACATCTCACTTCCCTTGGAGGCTATATGCTTCAGGTGGCAATGTTCAAAGCTGGGGAAAGCCTAGCTGACTTACACTAGATTGTAGGAGTTTGACTCACAGCAGATCAAACCTAACCTCAATACATCCATGCTCTATAATAAGTATGATTTCAGGTATTACTTATTCTAACTGGTACACATTAAGGTAGTGACACATTGTTAAGTTTAACCAAGGCTTTGCCAAGAGATTTGATTAGAAAAGTACATTTTAAGACAAGAGGGAATAATTTCTCAAAATCTGATGCAAAGTTCATATTATACCAATTTTTTTAAAATTTTAATACCTGCCATTAAGAGTCCTGATCAGGGGAAACAGAATATAATAAAACAATATGGAACTCAGATTTGGGTACAAATGTAAATAAAAATAAATGTGTCCCTAGTTTGATGTGTAGCTAAAACAAAATACCAGAGATGGAAATTGTTACACCCAAAGGGAAGGAAAAGCTTTTGCAAAGTAAATGAATACAAAAACTTAGGGTAAAAAAAAAAAAGAAAGAAAGAAAAAAAGAAAGAAAGAGAAATAAACAGAGAAATTAAACTGGAACACATGGTTTTTCCTCTGGGCAGGATGCAAAGAAGATTTCCCGGGTTCTTGTTCGGGTGCATGTGAAGAATGAAGTCACGGACAAGAAAGAGGTGGTACAGGAAAAGGTGGAAATTTATTGAGAAACAAGCACAGACTCCCACGTGGGAGACGGAGAGAGAGTCCCACTAAGTCCCTCTTTCTTAAGGTTTATGAAAGCTGCAGGTCTTTGTGTCCTGATAGCCCCTCTGATTGGTCACCATACTCTCTTTCTCTCCCTTTTGTTTTTCTATTCCCTAGGGCAGTGGTCGGCAAACTCATTGGTCAACAGAGCCAAATATCAACAGTACAAAGATTGAAATTTCTTTGGAGAGCCAAATTTTTTAAACTTAAACTATATAGGTAGGTACATTGTTATTAACTTAATTAGGGTACTCCTAAGGCTTAGGAAGAGCCACACTCAAGGGGCCAAAGAGCGGCATGTGGCTCGCAAGCCGCAGTTTGCCGACCACGGCCCTAGGGCCTTCCTTTTTATCCTGAAAACGTCTACCTTTCAGCAGCTCCCAGCCCCTTTTTTCTGTGAATGTATGCCTTTTTTTTTTTTTTTACCCCTCAAAACTCCTTTCAAAAAGACTACTGTTTTCTTTTTATAAATAAAGACCTTCAGGATCAGGGGAGTCTAGAAGATGTCAAAGATCATATAATCGTGAAAATATCAGAGTGCCTGACACATCAAGCTCATGATGCTCGGTGCAGATGAGACTCCTGCGAATCAGTACGCACCACGCTCCCCTGAAGTAGCAGGTGGGACGTCTGGCAAAGTGATGACATAAAACTCCGAGGGAGAGCAGATGTGCCGTGGGAAACACGCTGTTTTTATCGGCACTCAAGTTTCTCTTAAAGTAAATACAGTCGCTCAAAGCCTTTGAGCCCTGGCTGGAGAAGCGCCGCACAGAGGCCGCTAGACTCTAGAGCAATTAGGAGACCCGTGGGAAAGGAAAGAAGGGGAGGGGGTCTCTGCGGAGCACATCTTGAACATACAGATTAAATTGTCTGCAAATAGCAGACTGAAACCTGTCTGAAACTGGTTCCATAATAACAGACTTCTATAATATACAAAGTCTGGTCTTTGAGCAAACCTGATCTAAAGGGAATGAGAAAAAATAAATCATTCCAAACTCCTGCTCAATACCATCACTCTCAATTTTTTTAAATATATTTTTATTGCTTTTTGAGAGAGAGGAAGGGAGAGGGATAGAGAGATAGAAACATCAATGAGGAAGAGAAACATTGACAGCCTGCCTCCTGCATGCCCCCTACTGGGGGCTGGAGCCCACAACCCGGGCTTGTGTCTTGGCAGGAATTGAACCAGCGATTTCTTGGTGCGTGGGTCAACACTTAACCACTGAACCATGCCGGCCAGGCCCTTTTCTCAATTTTACATGAGTGGTTGGTTTATTCTAACTCTGCATGGCTAGTTCCATCACTCTGTGGACAGCTACATGGGCAAGTTTTACTGGCATAGTGAAAAAAATTACAACCACCTTTGAATTTGAACTTTAGTTCTATTTGTTATTTGGGTATCTTGGGTAAGACTCTTCCTAATTAGTTGAAGTTTATCTTTCAAACAGGAATACTAACTCCTTACTTTTAGTGTCCTTGTGAGAATTAAATGCAGTCAGATTTGTAAACTGTCAGCCACACAGTAGGAATTCAATATTAGTTTTCTTCTCTTATGCAAACGGTACCAGGAGTTAAGCCATGAAGTATCTTAAAAATTTAAAATTTGATCCTATACATGTATGTATTTAATGGGTTATAGCCCTTAGTGAGAGATGCTTTGGGTATTACAGTCTTCTTAAGGTATTTTAATATTTTATCAGAAATTTTATATTTAATATCAACCATGCTGCTTTTAGACACTTGCTATATTTAACTTTTTAAATGGACATATAAACTTCTCAAGATGAATTCAAACACTGTTCTACTTGTGTCTTCACTTGGATGTCTAATAGAATACATTTGAAATGTCTTTCCTACCCCAATGAAACTCTCCCCCCTCCAATCTTTGTAAATATGAACTCCATCCTACTAGTAACTAAAAGTAGAACTTATTTTTCCCTTTATCTAAAGCTCCCAAACAAGACCAAAAGCTTATTTTTTCAATTCCCCATGAAATATATGCAATGTTACAAGTTTTCACCAAACCCTCTGTGCCCACTTAAGTACAAGTCATCACTGAATTTCATGTGATTGTTGCTACTGTCCCCTAAGCAGTCTTGCTTCTACTTATACATGCCCCAGGTAATCTACTCACAAAATAGAAATCAGAGTATTATTTTTAAAGTATATCAGGTTACATAAGGCCACTGTTGAGAAGACTTACAGCTTCCCATCTTATCTATAATAATAAAATCATAATATGCTAATTAGACCGGACGGCCTTCTGGATAAAGCTGTGGCAGCGGGGGCCAAACCCTTTGCACGAATTTCATGCATCGGTCCTCTAGTTCAGAATAAAAGCTGTAGTCTTTACAATGGCCTAGGAGACCTTTAATGATCTGGCTCCCCACTAACTCTAGACATCATTTCCTACCAAACTGTCCTCTCCTTTCTTACGCCAGCCATAATGGCCTCCTCGATGAACCTCAAAATGATGTGCTCTTCATCAGTAAAGTCCAGAAAGCTCTCCCCCAGGTTTCCATGTGGTTTACCCCCTTCCTTGCTCTACTCAAATATTGTCATCTCAGTGAAGCCTTCCACCAAACTCTACAAAATAGCAACAAAAATAACCCCACCCTGGAAACCCATCTTCATGACCCTACATTATTTTTCTTCAGAGCGTGTATCACTATGTAATATACTGGTTAGTCACTTGTTTATTTATTTACTGTCTTCCTCCCCTACAGTCTATTAGTTCACATCTATTTTGTTTATTCTATATCTTCAGTGTATAGAACAGTGCTTGGTCCATATAATCTCAAAGAATATTAGCCGGAAGGAAAAAGGAGGAGATCTGAGGATAAAATGTTTAATTTCCTCCCTCGTGTGTTTGGCTCCTGAAGAGAAATGTACTCTGGAGGTCGGGATCCATTTCTGGCTCAGTCTCTAAGATTTCTCTGCCCTGTGTCTTATAGGCTGTTCTCATAAAGCCTCAAGACTTTTCTCCCCAAAACATTTACAACAGTTTGAGCCTTGAAGGAAAACGTAACCTTAGTGGTTTGCTCAGCTCCTTGCTGATGCTGCAGAGCACATCCCACCCCATGAAGCGGGCACTGAAGGTTACAAGCCTGGATTACCTCATTGGGCAATAAATTACCTGTCAAGTATATTGTGAGTTCTGTGTCCTCAGAAACTTAAGGACCAGTAGTTAGTTACTGTTCCGTGAAATTTTTACAGAGCCCTTGGGAAGTATTTATCTTGTCAACAGGAATCGATATTTGTAATGAATTAGTGGACACAAATATAAATGCGATATCAGCAGAACAATACGTACTGTGAAAAGCAAGCGTTAGAAGTAACTAGTTTATCTTGCCTCCAAGTCCTAAAAGAAGCACTACTATTTGCTGAGTGCCACCCACATTATAGGCAATTCACAAATATTATCTTCATTCTCCAGCAACCCTGTGAAGTATTAGTGTTTCTGCTTAATGGGTGAAGAAACAGGCTGGAGGAAGTTAAGTGTTCGATCCATGATTATACACGAAGTGCCCATTAGCACTGGGAGTCAGTCTAGCGCCTATCCGAATTCACAGCCTGTCGATGCTCTTGAACATGCTCTCTCCTCTTGCGAGTCTTGCCTTGAAGCATGCCTTTAAGCCCCGTGGAATACCTGGCCTGACTTTGCAGGAGACGCGCTGAAAGTACATTAGAAAGTACATTCTGAACTTGCATTGTTTTATTGTTGAAAATGAAACAATGTTACACTAATATAAAACAAATTAATCCAGAATCAGATTTCCCTGTGTGATAAGTTAGGTTCAAAGGAATTCCACTTGCTGTCAAAGTGGTATCTGCAGCATGACTTTCACTTTCATCACCCCTGAAATTGAGAGTATGTAAATAAGTGAGGATTTACTAGCACCTCTCATTCTTATAGAATGAGGTTCCAGAGAGTTCATGCTGAATCAGAGAATGAACTCTATGTAGCCCTCATTAATTGTAAGGGTTATTGCAATCATTAGTTTCTGTCAATTCACAATTGCTTTAAGTGAGTCGAAGGCACTTGAGTTTCCCGGGTTGTGTTATATCTACATTTGTCTTCCCAGGTAACGCTCATCATTCTCCCTGGCAGTTGTTTGGCTTTCCCCATACACAGCACTTGGCAGTGCTCAGAGGAGTAGTAAGTCTTTTCTTTCAAAACAGTCAATTATCTCCTGATCTTTTCAGGGTGATGGGTTTTTCCCTAGGGGGACTTAATAAACCTTTTAAACGAAATGGTTAGCTCTTAATTTGAAATTCCTTCTTTATGATATAATTTACGTAAGAAATAATTTATATGCATAGGCTATATCTCAGATAAAAACAAGACCTATCAAGCATTTTATGCAAATTATATTTATCTTTACTGCAAGCTGTCTGTCAGCATTTTACTGAGAAAAATGCTCGCTGGCCTAATAGATTGTGACTTGGTCAGAGTCACAGGGCAGACTGACAGCTAGTATTCAAATTCTGGCTGCTCTAAGCTTGCATTTGCTGTCCTTCACTCATTGTCTCTATGACTTGGCTTTATTTTTTTATCCATCAAAATAAAATAATGTCATTTTGTTCCATACACAAGACTGGAGTAAGGCTACAGTTAAATGCAAAATACTTATATATATATATTTTTTTTAAAATGGAAGATGCAGTCACAAGGAAGCTACCAGCAGATTTAAAAAGGGAGAACCGAATTTATTGGGCCGCTTACAGAACATCTGCTTCTGCTCAGTTCTTTTCTTCTCCCTGAAAACTGCAATCCCATTGCGATACTAACAGCACATTCCATTGGGAGACCACATTTGGCGAATGAAACTCCTAGCATAGTTAAAAGCCTTCCTTTGTGAGAACAAACTCTCACTACACAATAATGCCCTGTGAGCCAGTCCCTGTTCTCCACACTGACTAACTCCTGCCTCTTCCCAAATTACTATTTTTATGGGTCTTGCAAGCACTGCAGAAGGAAGACTCCAGGTGAAGGAATTCAGCCTGATCCGTGTGGTTCTGAGTGGTAATCGCAGGGAGGCAATGAATATCCATGACCAGCATATTGCTACCTCCTCTCCCCAGGAAAGTGTGAAAGCTAAACTTAGACAGTGTCACATATTGAAAGTTATGGAAATGAATTTCTTAGCATAACAGAAGTTTTGAGAGAAAATAACTTGACTAAGGTACATTCAAGTTTCTAACCTGGGCTAGTATATCATTTGAGGCCAAATATGAGAAAGTTCTATGCATAATTTATTGTATTTTTACAATTCCAAGACTGGATAAAAGCATGAGGAAAGTAGGAAGTACAGAAGATAGGACTGTCTACAAGAAAATATCAAGAAAAACGAAATTTTGAATGAACTTCAATGAGGTATTCTTACAGGGGAAATTGAGGTATCTTCTTCCCTAAGGGAGGCTGGGGGTGGGGTCCTTATTATATCTCGAGAAAAAGAATTTTCTGAGACTTTCATGGGAAGATGAGTGATTTTTACTTGTTGGAGCTACATCCCTGTGTTTCCATAGTCCTATTCCAGTCACAGAAGAAATGTAGCTGGGGTTTCAGTAAAGCTAAAAGCAAAGCCAGTGTCCAGAGTTTCAGTTCCACGTGGCATCCAGGTCCAGTTCAGCATCAGGCTTGCAGCATCCATTAGTTCTTTGTGTGTGCAAATGCCAGGAAGCAGGGGCGAGAGAGCCCCACAAGCCAAAAATTAAGTGCAACAGGCCAAGAGTGAACTCCTCTGTTCAGGGAATTAAATATCCCAAATTGCAGTAGCCATGCCCATTCTGGCCAGTGATCTGTTCCCAGGAGTGACTGACAGGCAAGTACCTTCCCCATGTCACCCCAACTTTACTGGGTATGCATATATTCTCCAGCCTCTTCCCCAGCATTCTGCAGGGAATAGACAGTGGCTCCCTGAGGAGTTTAAAGCTCTAGTTTCCTGGTGAACCTGCCCAAATGACCTACCTATACTAATAAAAGGGTAATATGCTAACTAGACCAGACAGACTGGCAGTGGCAGCAGCAGTGGGGTGATGGGGACAGCACCTTCCCCTGATTGGCCTGGTCGCCTCCTGCAGAGGGAGGCCAGAGGCAGCAGCTGTGGCCGGGTGATGGAGGTGGCGCCTTCCCCTGATTGGTCCAGTTACCTCCTACAGAGGGAGGCCAGACTGTGGCTTAGCCATTAGTAGGACACCCCCTGAAGGCTCTCAGACTGTGAAAGAGGGAAGGTTGGGCTGAGGAACCACCCCCCAGTGCACAAATTTTTGTGCACTGGGCCTCTAATCTATAATATTTGGCATTCCTTTGCTCCTTTTCTGTGATTAATTACTAGGTTAATTACAATGGTATTAGTGTGATTTATGTACAGTATACTTCATTTAAATAGCACATAGCACAATTTGATGAATTCTGAAAGATGTATATACTCCTGGAACAATCAAGATACATAATCCTATATAACAAAAGCATAATATGCAAATCAAACGAACTGTGGAACAACTGGTCACTATGATGTGTACTGACCATCAGGGGGCAGATGCTCAATTCAGGAGCTGCCCCCAGCCCACAGGCCCCAGATAAGCCAAGGTGGGTGCAAGCAGGGGTCCCCTGATTGCCCTGCCGATCGCCCCACAGATCGGTCCTGATTGCTTGCCAACACTAGGGACACTACCTGTGCACAAATTTTGTGCACCAGGCCTCTAGTAGTTTATATTATCCCAAAAGTTTTTCTCATTCCTTTTGTAGTCCATCTCTCCTCTGCATACTGACACAGCAAAATGTTCATTCGTTTTTTGTCACTGTAGATTACTTTGCAGTTTTTATACTTTTATGTAAGTGGAATTGTACAGCATACATTCTCTTATGTCTGACATCTTTCACTCAGTATCTTTTTCTTTTTTTTCCAATTAAATCTTTATTGTTCAGATTATTACATTAGTTACTCTTTTTTCCCACCATAACTCCCCTCCACCCAGTTCCCACCCCACCCTCCGCCCTCAGTCCCCACCCACTGTCCTTATCCATAGGTGCACGATTATTGTCCAATCTCTTCCCTCACCCCCACACCCCTTCCCCCCCCAAAGAATAGTCAGTCCATTCCCTTTCTATGTCCCTGATTCTATTACAATCACCAGTTCATACTGTTCATCAGATTATTTATTCATTGATTTTTAGATTCACTTGTTGATAGATGTATATTTGTTGTTCATAATTTGTATCTTTACCTTTTTCTCCTTCTTCCTCTTCTTAAAGGATACCTCTCAGCATTTCATATAATACTGGTTTGGTGGTGATGAACTCCTTTAGCTTTTTCTTATCTGTGAAGCTCTTTATCTGGCCTTCACTTCTGAATGATAGCTTTGCTGGATAAAGTAATCTTGGTTGTAGGTTCTTGGTATTCATCACTTTGAATATTTCTTGCCACTCTCTTCTGGCCTGCAAAGTTTCTGTTGAGAAATCAGCTGACAGTCGTATGGGTACTCCCTTGTAGGTAACTGACTGTCTTTATCTTGCTGCTTTTAAGATTCTTTCTTTGTCTTTTGCTCTTGGCATTTTAATTATGATGTGTCTTGGTGTGGTCCTCTTTGGATTCCTTTTGTTTGGGGTTCTCTGCGCTTCCTGGACTTGGAAGTCTATTTCTTTGACCAGGTAGGGGAAGTTTTTTGTCATTATTTCTTCAAATAGATTTTCAATATCTTGGTCTCTCTCATCTTCTGGCACCCCTATAATCCTGATGTTGGTATGCTTGAAGCTGTTCCAGAGGCTCCTTACACTATCTTTGTATTTTTGGATTCTTTTTTCATTTTGCTTTTCCGGTTGGGTGTTTTTTGCTTCTTTGTATTTCAAATCTTTGACTTGATTCTTGCAACCCTTTGGTCTGCTGTTGGGAGTCTGTATAATATTCTTTATTTCAGTCAGTGTATGCTTAATTTCTAGTTGGTTCTTTATCACAACATCGAGGGTCTCATTAGATTTCTTGAGGATCTCACTACATTTATCGGCGATCTCACCAGTCTTTTCGAGGGCCTTATTAAATTTATCGGCGGCTTCTAGACAGTTCTTTAAAGACCTTAAAAGTGTGGTTTTGAACTCTATATCCAACAGTTTGCTTTCCTCCAATTCTGTTGTTTGTGTCCTGTTTCTTTGTCTCGGCATTTTTTATGCTTTGCTGTGTCAATAGAGTGCCTTTCTGTGCTAAGTGTCCCAATTACCTGAGGTAGACACTCTTGGTGCACCCCCTTGTGGGCTTTGTGCACAGTCTTGTTGTAGTTAAGCCTTGATTGTTGTAGTTATCACTGGGAGGAATTGACCTCCAGGCCAATTGGCTGTGGGAATCAGCTGTGTCTGCAGTGGGAGAACTTCTGTGCTGGAGACACCTCTCTGGGGCTAGACTTGCTTTGATGGGGCTTTGGTGCTCACTGAGTCTGCCCCCTGAGTGTGTCTTTTATGGTTCCACGGAGCTGCAAACTGGACGGTCCCACTCTGACCTCTGGGCTTCCTGGCTCCTGGATCTCTAGGGAGGTGCTAATCTAGCCTTTGCCTGAGGCTATCCAGCAAAAGCCTCCCTGCAGGGCTTGGGCGTGGTGGGTCCCACAGGATCAACAGGGCAGGGCTAGCAGTTATGGCTGCTCTCATTCTTGCCCTCAGAGGCTCTGCTTCTCAGTGTCCCAGTAATCGCTGCAAGCCCCTCAGAGAGAAAGCTGCCCTAGGGTTCTGAGCGATGCCAGACAGTCCCCCTTCTCCCATATGAGGCTGGGTCCCTAGAGACTCGCCCAGAACTGGAGCTCAGAGCCTGAGACTCCCTCCCAATTGAAAACGACAACCGCGCCCTCAGCCGCCAGCCCGCTCCGCATGCACTCCGCACCTTAGTATTTTACTTCAGCACTGCGCCTCCTCTGAGTCTCGGTATGTTTTTCTCTTTCCTCCTAGTTGTAGAACTTCCACTCAGCCAGCACTTCCTGTGGTTATGGATGATGTCAGTTCCGTCTTTTAGTTGTATTTTTGAAGTGGTTGTTCGAGGCAGCAAACTCCGGTGTTTACCTATGCCGCCATCTTGGTTTCTCCTCCACTCAGTATCTTCTTTTGAAATTTATTTATACAGTTTAATAATTAATAGTTTATTCCTTTTGGTTGTGTAGAATTCAATATGATAAATATAAAGCATACATTTCTTGTTTTAATTCAATACAGGGTCATCATTTGATGAGTTATTTCACTTTTTAGGTATCAAGAACAAAGATGCCAGGAGCATTTATATGTGGTTTTGTGTAATTATATGTTTTAACTTATAGGGGGGAAAGTTTAGGTGTAGAATAACTAGACTAAAGAAGAGTTTAACTTTTAAAAAACTGCCAAATTATTTTAAAAATTTTTGTAAAATTGTAAATTTCTACCAGCATTGAATGCTAATTCTCATGTTCCATATCATCATCAATACTTGATATACTCAGTATTTATAATTAACCACTCTAATAATTGTGTGGTTGCTTTTTCTTTTCTTTTTAAAATATTTTAATTGAAATGTAACATATATATACAGAAAATGCAAGAATGATAGGTAAATATCTGGATGAATTTCTTAAAGTGTACACACAATTAAACCACTATCTAGGTCAAAAAAGAAGGGAGAGTGTTAGGTTACATAGACTATAATTTCTTGAAGTAATATAAAGTTAAACAGAGTGAGGGTTTGAAGATTATAGGGATGATATTTTAATTCAAGTATAATTCAGAGAAAGGCTCTCTAAGGATAATACAGGCCAACTAAGGACACAGATGAATAGAAATTTGAAGTTTTGGGGATTTATTTAGTCCAACTTCATACTCAAAGCAAATAATCATCAACACAACATCCCAGAAAATGGGTAACCCTTACTCCTCTTCCAATGGTAGGGAGTTTGCTGCCTCACAAGGTAGATTACTTACTTCTTAGCAATGTCTTGTTATTTGCAATGCACTTTTACACAGCGGCCTGTGCTTGCCATCACTACTTATTGTTTCTATATCCAACCACTTAAAGTCTCCGGGACATTCTCTTTCTCTTATAGCCCCTCTGTTTTTTTTTAAAACAACTAACATGACTTTAAATGTCTTCTGTTGGTCAGACTAGTCACATAGCAGGTTTCCAAATCCTTGTTATTAGTTTCACAGCCTGCATTTTATTTGTGTGTCTCTTAAAATTTAACACAGACCCATATACATAAAACTAGGTATAGCCAGACCACTGCAGCGTACAGTAGAATAATTACCTCCATTAATCTGGTCACTAAATACCTATTAATGTAGCACAAGCCAGCAGTAATTTTTATGATAATCACACTCTTCAATTGATCCTCATTTTGCGATAGCATAATACGGTGGCAAGGCCATAAACTTTAGAATTATGCAAACCTATTTCCCTGCTCTACTAGGTACTTGCTATGGGACAAATATTTTAGCTGAGTTTCATTTCCTTCCCAGGAAAATGGTGATAGTACCCAATACCGTACAGGGCTGCTGGATGGATCCATTTAGATGATGTGTGCATTATGACAAACATATGGTGGCGGCTGAATAAATGTTAGTGAATTTCTCTTCTGCTTTAATACACTTACAAACAGCTGCAGTGAGCGCTCAGACAGATATTGATAAATAGGTTAACAAAACAAGGCCAGGCTCAGAGCGTTGGAACAGGGCATCAGACGGATTCCACCTGCCTGACACTGACCCATAAATCACCAGCCTGGGCCCAGGAGCACAGCGGGTTCACGTCCATCCGGTGCACTATCAGCTGGCCCACCTTGCTCTGGCCTGTCCACAAAGTCAGCTGAGAAGCTTGTCAAATGGTTTTCTAACATCCAGATGCATTGCGTCTAGGGCGTCTTTTCTCCTCGCTGTCTGGCACCTGCGTCAAAAAAAGGAAGTACATTTAGTCTGTCATGTTTCCTTTACTGAGAGCATGCTGAGCCCAAATGTTCTGTGCATCCTTTTGCAAGTGCTCACAGACCATCTGCTCTGTAATCTGGGAGTTTGCATTAGGTGGCATAACTCTGGCCATCCTTAGTGTTTACCTTTTTAGAAAGTGAAGAATGTATTCATCAGCAGGTTTCTGGTTCCTGGTCCCTTCTCCTGGTTTCTTTTCAGAGACTCCACACGTTCTTCACAGCTTCTGCAGCTAGCGGGCACGTTCAGATGACAGTTTTTCTTTTTACAGAGAAAGTAGAAGCAAATACAAGTGCTGTCCCTTTGCTGGATATCCATCGGCTATTAACATTGCCTCTCAAGCTCTGGGCTTATTATTTTCGTGTTCATTTTATTCTAAACACAGCTTTCTAAGCCTTTTCATTGTTTATGTTTCGTGATGGTTCATTCTGGGTATTAACCTTCTTTGCCTACCTACTTTTACATTTCAACACTACTTTGTGTGTGTGTGCATGTGTGTGTGTGTGCGCGCGTGTGTTTTCTTGCTGTTTGATATCCCTTCCTTTTGAAGTCCGAGCCTACTGCTAAGCTTTTTCCGTGGCCAACATGACTCCTTTGGCTCTCCCTCCGCTTTCTCATGCTGTAGTCACTTGTGTTGATATCACCTGCTTTTATTTTACTTTTCCCCTGGAGCGAGACACATTTCCTTTGAGCCTTAGTCCCTTACAAAGCCTCTGCCCAGGGGATTGAACCTTCTGTTTCTCCAAGAATCTTGACATTTATTTTTCTAAACTCAGAATATAGCTCCTGAATAGAAGTAGCATTCCCTTCCCCGGATATTAAAAATTCTCAAATGGCATGGTCATTTCTTTCTTTTCTAACACGAAGGTTCCCTTGGCTTTAATTTCACCAGTGAATTCTTCTCAGTCAAGGTATCTGTATATAAACCCATTGCTTCATCAGCATGCTGTAAGATGAGAATAATAAATTATAGTAATAATATTTATTGGAATGGAATGTTCCCTTCATGCCATGGATGCTTTAAGCATTTAACATATACAGTATTTCTACATATCTTCTCCCCTCCCCCTCAAAAAGCCTCTATGAATTGTACTCTAGTTAGCTATGCTTCTTTTGGTCAACTGAGGCTCAGCAAGTTTAAACTCCACACACATGTTCTTGTTAAAGAGTCAATCATTTTTTAGACCCTTTGCTTTTAATAGGATAAGATTATAAATATTCGAAGCCCTACATAACGTCTTTTCTTTGCCCCTTGTATGGTATTTAAGCTTGGAAAATATTGCCCATATTTTCTTTACCCATTTCACAGTGTGTGTGTGTGTTATAACACATTATTTTCTGTTTTGACACATGTACAGCTGCAGTTCATTAGATGGCTATCCATGTATTACTTTGGTCTAGTGGTCGGACATACATTGTCTCATGCAGGCAATCATATACTGTTTTCCAACTCTGGGTCTAGATACCTCTTGCCTGATGCACATCACACTACATTTTATAACACCCAATACAGCAGGGAGAAACACCTTAAACTATTGACCAGTTTTTTAAAAAACATTGTTCTCATATATATCCCATATCTTCTCCTAGATAGCTATATGTGAATGACATTTTTATTAAGTTTTAAGTCATCCTCATGGATTACATCTATATTATTATATAGTATTGCATCTATTTCAACATATGGTTTATATGAAATTAATATAGCTGAACTAACTTTATTTTGATATGTATATTATTATTTATACTTATGTCTCTTAAACATACTGCATAGGAGAATTTTGCTTCAGCACTGTCTGATAGTTGCTTTGACTTCAGTTCATTACATGGATTGTGATATTGTGATTGCTTATATTTTTGGATTTGTTTCACCCCTCATGCTAGTTTCTACTGAGCTATAATTGATAAACAATATATAGGATGGGGAAAACGTAGGTTTATAATTGTTTATGTGGAAAATAATACAATAATGAATCAATGATAAAACAAGAATAATCTCTGTTTCATGTACTCACAACTGTAAACCTCCTTTTGCCCCACTTCAAAATTGACTTATAAGCATTTCTTATAATTCTAGACCAGGGGTGGACAAACTTTTTGACTCGAGGGCCACAATGGGTTCTTAAACTGGACCGGAGGGCCGGAACAAAAGCATGGATGGAGTGTTTGTGTGAACTAATATAAATCCAAAGTAAACATCATTACATAAAAGGGCACCATATATATTTTTTTTTTTTTAGTTTTACTCATTTCAAACAGGTCGGATCTGGCCCGCGGGCCGTAGTTTGCCCACGGCTGTTCTAGACACATGTCTTTGAAAGCTACATGTGTTGTGAATACTTTAACACTTTTCCCTTCCCCTGTCTCTTACTTTTCATTTTCCTAGCAATGACTTTTTATAAAAATGTTAGAATCGTTTTAAATGATGGAAAAATTGCATAGTAGAGAGGGATCCCATATATCCCACATCTAGTTTCTCTGATGTTATTTCAAATTTATATCCTACTAGAGGCCTGGCAAATGAAATTCGTGGACTGGGGTGTGTGTCCCTCAGCTTAGCCTGCACCCTCTCCAATCTGGGACCCCTCAAGGAATGCCCGATCAGGCCTAAATGGGCAGTCAGACATCCTTCTCACAATTTAGGACTGCTGGCTCCCAACTGCTCACTTGCCTGCCTGCCTGATTGCCCCTAAACACTTCTGCCTGCCAGCCTGATCACTCCCTACCCACTCCCCTGCCAACCTGATTGATGCCTAACTGTTCCTATGCTGGCCAGATTGCCTCCAGCTGCCCTCCCCTGCCAGCCCAGTTGTCCCCAACTGCCCTCCCATGCTGGCCTGGTCACCCCTAACTGCCCTCCCCTGCAGGTCATCTTGTGGTGGCCATCTTTGACCACATGGTGGCGGCCATCTTGTATGGTGGAGTGATGGTCAATTTGCATATTGGTAGTCACTAATTGGCATATCTGGTTGTGAGTGTGAGGGCATCATGACCAATTTGCATATTACCCTTTTTTTTTAGTATAGATTATTTCTTAGTGTTTCAGTCTTATTTTGTTGATTGCAGTTTGATACTATTATTAGTTTGATACAGTTTGATGCTATTATTACTATTAGTAGCAGTAGCAGCAGTAATATCCATCAACATTAGTTTACATTAGTTTATATTAGCTTGAGATAATATAGGCAAACCTGTTGTTAGTGAAGAAAGTCAATTTCAGGACCTTCTATGCATTTAGCATGAAGCATTAGTGCTAAATAAATACTGAAGGAGCAGTATTTAAAAAAATGCCTTAAACAATATCAGAATAATTTTTTAACATGTGTTTTTCATTGTTGTTGAGTATCCTTAGTTTGAAAAAAGCAAAACAAGCAAACAAAAACATATTACTCTGCTCTGGCTAGGTAGCTCAGTTGCTTAGAGCATCACTTCATACACCAAAAAGGCTGCTGATTCAATTTCCAGTCAGGGCACATACATAGGTTGTGGGTTTGATCCGGGTTGGGGTGTGTATGGGAGATAACCAATTGATGTTTCTCTCTCACATCAATGTTTTTTTCTCTCTCTCTCCCTTCTTCTCTCTCTCAAAATTCAATAAACATATCCTCAGGTTAGGATAACAAAAAAACAAAACATGCAAACAAAATATCCCTTCACATAATTCCTGGCTAGATTACTGAAATCAGTCTTAAATATGTAAAAGATATTTTAAAAGACCAATTAAAATACCCAATAAAATTATTGCTCTAGAAGACATATTTTTTTTTAGTTTTAGAAGTTAGTTAGAAAGGGGAATATCAACTTCACCTAATTGAAGATCATAATTTAAATCTATACTATACAGAGAAGAAACCAAGTATCTAAGAAGTTTACCCATCAAATGCATACAACTGGTCAGAGTCTGAGAATAGTATTTAATCTTTAAAATCCATACTCTTTTTGTAGTTGTATTTATATAACTTTTTACTATAAGGTAATTGTATACTTACAGAAGAGTCCCAAAAATATTATAGAGATATCCAATATGGATCCCCGAAATGAAAACTTACTTAACCATAGTATAATTATCAAAAATATGACATTAAATTGAAATAATACTATTATCTAAACTATAGAATTTATTGGGAGTTAACTAATTTTTTTACTAATGTCTTTCTTTCTATTCCAAGATACACTCCAGAATCTCATGTTGAATTTAGTTGAGATATCTCTTATATTAGACTTCTCAGGATGCCATGACAAATACCGCAGACTGAGTCACTTGAAGAACACACTTATTTCTTACAGTCATGAGTCTGGGAAGTTGCAGATCAAGGTACCAGCTAGGTAGGTTTCTAACTGTGGGCTCTCCGCTTGACTTACAGAAAACAGGCTTCTCAGAGTGTCCTCACATGACAGAGAGTATGCTCTGGGTATCTTTTCTGATATGGACACTAACGTTATTTGATTAGGGCCCCCTACTCTTACAACTCCATTAATATTAATTACTCCTAAAAGCCCTATCTTTACATACCGTCATATTGGGGTTTAGGACTTCAACATTTGAATTGGGAGAGGGATTCAGTTCATACTATCTCTTTTAGTCTTCTCCAATGTGATAATTTCTTAATCTTTTCTTAGTTTTATAACTTCACACTTTAAAAAAAATAAGTTTTTATTGATGTTAGAGAGAGAGAGAAACATTTATCCGCTGCCTTCTGCTCACCCTCTACTGAGGACTGAGCCTGCAACATGGGCATGTGCCCTGACTGGGAATTGAACCTGAGACCTCTTGGTTCATGGGTCAATGCTCAACCATTGAGCCACACTGACCAGGCAAACTTCACACTTTTGAAGAATACTGGTGAGTTATTCTGTAGAATGCCACTCAATTCGTCTCATGTTTTATCATGATTAAATTCAAGTTTTTTTTTTGTTTGTTTGTTTTTTGTATTTCTGGAAAGACTACCACCAAGGTGAATACGATATCTGTTTACTGTATTATACTTCGAGGTACATTATGTCCATATGACATGAAACTTTATCACTTAGAGTGGTGTATCCCTGCTTCCTCCACTGTACATTTGCAATTCCCCTTTTGTAATTAATAAGTATTTATTTTGGAGTTATCTTGAGACTACACAAATATCCTGTTTCTCTTTAATTTTTCTTTCACTAATTTTAGTCCTCATCCATTTTGTCAGTAATGGAGCAATTATTACTGTGGTTCTAATGGTGATTGCTATTTTCCTTATTTCTTGTACATTTATTAATTGGAATTCCTTACAGCAGGGTTATTTCTTCTCTCACATTTATTACTATATTCAGTCATTTATTTTTGTCATTATGGGCTAAACTATTTATTTTATGTAGGTGAAGAGTAAAATAAAATTTGATTAGTACTTATGTTGTTTCTCGCATTGATTGTTCCAGCTTTGACTGTTGGGGACTGTTTCAGGTTGGTTTCTGTGCCCTTTCTGCCTACGATTCTATTGGGTTTTGAACTCATCTTTACTTTCTGCCTACAAAAAATGCTCTAGACTCAACTGTATTTTCTCTAGCCAAGACTTGGAGGTAGTCACTTCTCCAAGTAACTCTCTTATTTTTATTGGAAAATAATATGTAGAATCTAGAATCTGAGTGCTGGGTGTGCTCATTGCTTGCTCCTTTCAGTTGACAGTGCTTCTAGGCCCCTCATAGGAGATAGGGCTAGAAAATATGTGTACATACGTTAACCCATGCATACATCTACTTCTATCTACTGCCTATCAATCATCTATCTATATATCTACCTATCTACCTATCTGTCATCTATCTATATATCCATCTATCTATTTATCTATTATCTACCTAAACCATTAGTTCATACTGGTAACACTGGTTTAAATATATGTTTGGAGTTTATATTTACACCTGTATCTGTACCTGGTACCACATAATTTATGCTAGCCTTTACCCTTCCTTTATTTGTAGATTTTTTTCTCTTTAGTACTCAGCATTTGTAACTCATATAGTCACTTTTTTTTTCCAGTGATAGTAAATATAGTTATAGAATTGGTAACTCCCACTCCTGTGACAAACATACTTACCCAACAGTATACAATGTCTATGTACAGTGCCCTTTGGTTGTAACCTTAAAGTATCCAGTCAAAACATTGCTTTCTGAAGATACTTAGATTAGCTCCATTCTCCCCATTCCTGTCAGTGTTGTTCTATAATTGATTTGTGCTACCATTATATTCATTTGTCACTGTCTGCATCCATCTCAAGTTTTTTCCACATCTTAGTGGTAAAAATTCACTTTGTGTTGCTGAGACCTATGGGTTTGACAGATGCCTGCAGTGATATATCAACCACTATCGTTAGTTATGGCATGGTTTTATTGCCACTAAAATTCCTTTTGTAGTCGACTTTTACTCCTACCTCACCTCAAATTCCTGTCAATCACAGACCATTTTATTCTTTCTCTACAATTTTACATTTCCAGAAATTCACATAAATATAATCAAATAATGTTGGAAAATACCTGGCCATTATTTCTTCTTCTTTTATTTATTTTTTTCACTTTTACTCTTCCCCTCAGATTTCAATTATGCATATTAGACTAATTTATGTTGTCCAACAGGTCTTGGTTACTCCATTCTCCCCCACTCTCTTTTCTTTTCTCTTGGTGTTTCAGTTTCAGTAATTTCTCTTGGCCTATCTACATATACATTCTCTGTATGGTTGTATTAAGTGTACTGATGAACCCATCAAAGGCATTCTTCATTTCTAACACTGTTTTTTAATTTCTGGCATT
Source organism: Myotis daubentonii (assembly GCF_963259705.1). Lineage (NCBI taxonomy): Eukaryota > Metazoa > Chordata > Mammalia > Chiroptera > Vespertilionidae > Myotis > Myotis daubentonii. The sequence goes on from NC_081846.1 coordinate 73,689,286, forward strand.
CTCATTTGAACTTTTCCTGTAGTTTCCATCATTCTGCTGAAATTACCTACATGATCTAACAGATTTCCACCTTTTCCATTTGAGCCTTTACTGAATTATTTATAGTTAATTTAAATTCCATGTTAGAAACATTCCATATCCAAATGTAAATATCATATCTAAATCTTGTTCTGTTGATTACTTTTTTGTTGTTTGTTTATTAGTGTTTTTTTTAATTGCATGTATATGGAAGCCAAACATTTTGTGGGAAGCAGTAGAGACTGAGGCAAACAATTTTTACTCCTGGAAATGGCATGCTCTTCCTTCTTCTGGGCCTTAGATGTAATCTGATGAATTAGTTAGGAGGTGTGCCCTGTTTGAAATTTATTGTTGCTATGTTTGCCCTCAGTTCACCAGTAGCTTCAAGTTCTAATGGCACACGGTAGACTGATGGCTAATTTGCTAGAGACTTTTTTCCTTAACATCTGTTCCACCCTCAGCTTTAGGTGCTGTACCTCAGTAGGGTCTCTTTATACCCTTGTCTCTCTTCTTTCCCTTTCTCAGCAGAATTCCACAGTTATTTGTTGGTTAACACTTGTTAGCCTTAATGTGTGTGGCCATTAGGTAGACAGGCACTGTGTCCATGGTGATTTGGAGTGTGGCCTGCTCAGTTCTCCTGTCCACATGCCAGTGATTCCTCTAAGTTCATGCATATTATTTTCCCTCTCACAGGGGGTCCATCCCCACTCCCCCTTCCCCTCCTCCAACTTGCAATGGGTTTTCACCAGTATTCTTAGGTTGATTGTGTGTGTTGCCTGTCCCCTGACAGATGAAAGCTTTTGCTTCAGAAAGAGGTAGAGGTGACAGGGTGCAGTGGGCCTTTTCCTCGCCCAGGACAGCATCACAGGGAACACTTTGCCACAACTTTCTTCAGTCTTTTCTGTGAGTGCTCAGTGGGGTTTGTGGAGAAAAATCCTTTCAAGGTCTCCGACTCCCCAAGTTCTGTGAACCCAAGGGGTTTATAGTCCCTTGTGAGTACACAATGAACTTCTACGAAAGTCTCCAACCTCGCTAGATAAACTCTTGTTATGTCTTATATTGCCTATCCATAATAAGTCAGCGTGCATGTCATTTGTCTAAATTTTAGTGCCTGCCTCTTCTTAGATGTTGAACCAGTTAGCGTCTAATAATCTAAGACTTCATAAACCTGAAAATCCATGATTTTGAATTTGTCTAGCTTTTTTGTGTCTTCATATGGGTGGATATGATTCTTTTTCCAGCTCTAGATCTTGAGAGGAAACCAGGAATCCTCCCAAACCCCAGGATTTTATCATTTGAACAAGCTGCTTTCAAGTGTCTTTAAATCATTGACTCTGAAGGGCTAAATGAGTCGTGCTTGATACAAATACTCTGAACTTAAGAAAAGTGCTAGAAGGGTTATTATCAATATTGTATATTAAGAAGATTTTTCTAAATTGGATATAAGTAAAGATTAAAATATAGATGATAGGTATTTTAAAATACACATGCAAACTAATCTATGTATATAATTGGAAATGGGAGATAGAGATAGTGCTCATCTTTATCAACTAATCATCAGTTGTTGTGCCAAATGATAAAATGAATGAAGATTTCAGTGAAAGGACCTTTTCCTGATTTTGCTGATATTCACATTTGTTAATGTGCTCTCTCAGCTTCTGCTTCTTCATCAGTCAAACTATTTTTTATTGATTTTAGAAAGAATGGTTTGTGTTTGGAAGCTTAGCTTTAGTAATGGCAAGGAAATTCAGGAATGACTAAAACTGGCAAGGCCACTGAATTGGCAGAGATTCCATTTTAATAATGTAGAGTTTTTGAATAAAAAAGCAAATATATAAGGTCTTATTTGAAAGAATTTAGAGAGATTAATAAAATAAACTTGTGTAATAACTAATGTTTAAGATTATTATTTCAGTTAGTCACAGAAGGGCTCTTGGATAGGATGATATGTGAGTTGATATCTATAATAACTCAGAGGACTATCTGGGTGAAAAGAGAAAAGCATATTATTATTATACATATATAAAACTAATAAGATAATGGGCCATGGCTGATCTCTAAATAGGAGAATACATTCTCCATTTCTACTCCAAGTCATTTAAAACTATCCAGGATAATCATTCATCCTAATCAGGAACCTATAGTAATAGAAGCAGAATATGTTAATTAGACCAGACAGCCAAATGACCTTCCGAATGTCATTCCGAACATTCTTCCGGATCAAGCTGCAGAGGAGGGGGCGGAGGCAGAGGCAGTTATGGGGTGATCATGCAGGCAGGCAGAGTGGTTGGGGTGATCAGGCAGGCAGGCGAGTGGTTAGGGGCAATTGGGCAGGCAGGCGAGTGGTTAGGGGCTATCAGGCAGGCAGGCAAGTGGTTAGGAGTGATCAGGCAGTTAGCATAGTGGTTAGGGGTGATCAGGCAGGCAGGCAGAGTGGTTAGGGGCAATCAGGCAGGCAGGTGAGTGGTTAGGAGCCAGCCGTCCCAGATTGCCAGAGGGATGTCCCGGATTGTGAGAGGGTGCAGGCCTGGTGGAGGGACCCCCTCTTCACCATGCACGAATTTTGTGCACTCGGCCTCTAGTATATAATAATATAGTACAATCTGCAGAATTCTGTTTTTTTTCCACATAATTTTAGTGTGATTTTCACAAAGTAAGGCAAATTAAACTCAACTTCTTTGTGCAATTAGAAAAGACCTAAGATGTTCCCATCAATCAAAGCACTTGATCGCTCTTTATTGCAAGAGGGGAAAGAAATGTAACTTCATGGTTCATTGATAATGGGTTGTTCCACTGTTGTGGTTAATAGCATGATTTTCTTCTACATCTAATTTAAGATTTCTGAATTAAATAGTTTAAAAGATTAGTGGGAGCTCAATGATGTATTAGTATGTGTGCAACCAATTAAGTCTCTTTTTAACTTAGTTTTATCAGAGTTTGATTTTATATTAGAAAACTTTTGACTTGGCTTGGAAAGGTCAATCTTCACATTGCTTATGGCACAACAGAATTATTTCATGAAATAAATTTTTTCTGGTGCTTTTGATATCCTAAATTGGCTCTAACAGCAGTGCAGATTATTCAAAACAAATATAAATAGAAAGACACTATTTGTGGATATTGGGGTTTTTAATTCCAATCCAATGCATATTTCCAATGAATTAAGTGTCTTAAGTTATTTGATATTTTCCAGTTAATTTCCAAATTATTCATTAAAAGTGCCAAAATACAGCCCTTGCCGGTTTGCTCAGTGGTTAGAAGGTAGGCCCACGGACCAAAGGGTCACAGATTTGATGCCAGGACAAGGGCACATGCCTGGGTTGCAAGTCAATCTCCAATTTAGGTCAGGGTGTTTGTGGGAGGCAATCAATAATCAATGTGTCTGTCTCACATTGATTCTCTCTCTCTCTCTCTCTCTCTCTCTCTCTCTCTCTCTTTCTCTCTCTCTCCTTCTACCTTTCCTTTCTCCACTCTCTCTCAAAAAAAAAATATCCTTGGGTGAGGATTTTTTTTTAAAGTACCAAAATACCTTTATCCCACTAAGTATTACCTCTAAGAATCTGTTATGAATTAAAGATTTTAGGCTCTGAGGCCTTCAGCTAGTCAAAGCTGAGAGAATGTGTTTGCCATGTGAAAAACTACATATTGTGCGAGATAGGTAATGTTCTTATCCATACCTGACTCAGTTCTTATCCAGACCTAAAAAATATTTTTATAAAGTTTCAACTTATAATAAAGTTCCATTTTTTTCATCCCTTTACTATAATTTGAATGACATAAATGTGGGTGGGTGGCAAAAGCTATTAATAGGTAACTTGCTTCTATAAGCTTTGCCTGTGAAATCTGATATTCCACAGAGTCATAGTCAGAATCCTTGACTTCCCAGACCCTAAACATTCATTTTGAATCTTTCTCAATCTATAGTCAATTAGCCCTAAGTGAAAGTAACATAGAAAAGCCATTATGCAGATATATCCATTAACAGTCATCTTTCCGAAAGGCCAATGGGGGCAGGACGGTCTGAATTGGCTGATCTTACAGTTCTGCTTATAATTAATGTCAGGCCTTTTATTTTTATTCTTATTATATAGTGCAACATCTCAAGGCCTCAGATTCTGTGCTAGTACAATTCTTACTGAATACAATATTTATAGAGCAATAATTATATGTAAGCCCCTTTGTTTATAGAACTTGTGCTTGTCCTATTTCAATCAGTGACAGTCATTCTTGGATATAAAGATGTCATCTATCCAAATAATTCTGAAAACTACCCAAGTACATGACAGTCCTCAGTCACTTCTGCTGTAAACTGCAGTCAGTTGTTCAGATCTCTGAAATTTTTATGTATTTCTGGTGTAAAGTATATCAAGGGGGCTTTTAATTCAGAAATTTAAGAAAACGATAAAAAGGATTATTTGAGAAGACAAAACAACTGTAAGAGAAATGACTGACACATAAACTTACTTAACTGCTGTAGTCTTTTTATTATGGCACAAACCTGACAAACAGATTTGACTCATTTAGTCAGCAGTTCTGCCTTTCAAAATATTTGGCTGTTCTTCAGCCGTGCGTACTTAGAATTAAATACTGGTTGACTGGGATCATGGATGGCTCCATTCCTATGACTTATCTTTCTTTTTTGAGTTTGTTGTTATACTCAAAGATTCTCAACTTCTTTTGAAAGATATTTCTTGTCTTACCATTCTGCAATGCTATTTTTTTTTCAGTTTTCTTTATTCTCATCCTCAGTGTTCTCCTTCAGAGAGATTCATTCACTCCATGTTTTGACTGCCACATATATGTTAATGACAGTCTCATGGATGCTGATTACTCTCAAAATTGTATCATCAAGTCAGACCTCTCTCATAAGCTTCAAATCCATTGTACCTTATGCATATCCTTACATGGTTGTCCCACAGACATCTCAGACTGGAAAAGGATTTCTTTTTTTTATTGATCTTTTTATTATTATATAATGTTCTTCTTTATCTCTTGTTATAACCTTTGTGTTAAAGTATATTTTGTCAGATATAAGTATTGCTATTCCAGCTTTTTTGTTTTTTTTTTTTCATTCCCATTTGCATGAAGTATCCATTTGTCCCTTTACGTTAGTCTGTGTGTATCTTTTGTTCTGAAGTGGGTCTCTTGTAGATAGCATATATATATGGGCCTTGTTCCCCACCCCATTCAGCTACCCTATGTCTTTTTTTAATTATTATTATTTTATTTTTTATCTTGGTGAATTCTACATCCCCGCAATAACCATCCTAACTATTACACTTCACATTTACCATTGCTTAGACCTAAAAATAGATTTCTTAGGCCCTTCTCTAGTTCAACTGTTGTTGTTTTTCGGGACCCTAATTTACTCTTGTTGGGCCATTGCAATAATCACCTAATTAGTCTTCTCATTCTTAATGGCACAAGGCACCACAATGCTACTGTTGATCTTTACAAAATAACCTCCTCATGTTATTCATCTACCTTAAATACTTTAGCTGTTTTCTTCTTGAATAAATTCCAAATTGTTTTCTGTAATACCATGGCTTATTAACTTGTTTTTAATAAAGTGGGGCATTTATTTTACATAGCCACTGACCTAGACTCTAGGGACATAGTGAACAATGCATGGGTATGATTCCTATTCCTGGAGCCTACCCTCCAGCCATGCTGAAATCTCTATTAATCCCAGATAGCCCCACTACCTCCCCTAGTGATAATTATATCTAAGATTCTTCTGAACTAATGTCACCTCCAGAGAGTCACAAAAGGTTGACATGCTGCAAAAGGAATGGAGGAGAACCATGGGCCTCCTAGGCTAGTAGAGGCTCACTCTGTCCTCCGTGCTTCTCTAGGATTATGTACCTCCCGCTATCATGGCACCTTGCGTCAGGACAAACTACTAATTCAAAGATGATGAAGAAGGGAGGAAGTTTATTTGCGATGAAAACATAAAACGATGGTGGGAATAACCAGAATCAGGGCATGTCTTATTTCTTTAGAGAGCTGCGAAGTGCCAGGAAATCTTTCCTCAGCGTGTACCCGAGCCAGGCACACAGTGTGTACAGAGTACCCTGACAGAGCACCTCTGAGGCCCTTTCAGGTTTTTATCAACAGCTGAGCACATTCACATTAACAAAAATCATGTAATAAAAGCTTATATGAAAATTTTTAGCTCTGAGTATGCACTCTTGGTGTTAATTATATAACACTTAAATATTGCATGCTCTCACATCTCTACTGTTGTGTCATTGTGTGTCTTCAGATGACTGATGATCACTAGACTCCCGTACTTCTGGTTGACTTTGCAAGGCTTCATTGCTCCACTCCACCCACTTGTAATACTTCCTTGATTTTATTCATTCACGTATACTACTCTATCTTCTACTCTTAAATTGTGAGCTCCTTTTAGTCAGAGACAATATCTTATTAGTCTTTGTAATCATGACATCCAGCACAAAGTCTAGAAAAATACATGAAGCCTGATAATATATGTTGGATAAATGACTGAACTCATCTGTCAATATTTATTGAACACTATGCCAGTCTCTATATTAGATGGTGGGTATACAATAGTGAAAAAAACACAGAATTCCTGCCCTCATGAATCTTACAGTCTATGTTCAAAAAAATATAAAGGCAAATTTGCACAATAGGAGTTTTGCTACAGCTACTACTTCAGTATCTTGTGAATTGCCCTTTGATCATCTCTAAAAACACTTGTTTTGATTACTTTAATCTGAGCTTGGTTTTGTTTATTCTTTGTACTCTGCTCCATTTTAGATTTGCCTTTTCTCAATAGGAAGCCTCTTGTTCCTTCATAAGCAGGGCTTTTGCATTCACATGACTTGTGTCCTGATTGGCAGCCGGAGGTTGTGAAAGTCATCATCCAAACTCATTAATTTAGCGGACTACCAGACTCACTGGGGGAGCTCAAAATAAGAAACTGTGAAGCTCCATTTCTCAAGAATCTGATTTGGTGAGTCTGCAGTAAAACTGGCTTTGGGATGTGTTTCAAGGTTATCCACTTATCCCCTGAATTTCCTCTATCCCTTCATCCCTCCCAAATCCTCATTTTGTATGTAAATTGCCTACTATGTTTGAAAACTACTGCTTTATGCCAATGATGATTGGCTCTGTAAGAGCACTCTCTTGAAAAATCACCGCATCAGTTCTAGCTATATTGTGTAATATTTGATTTCAAGCCTAAACTGCCTTTAATATGAATTTAAATTGGCTTTACTCTCCATACATCTATCCAAGATAGAATTCTCAGAGTCATCTTTAACACATTTTTATGCCCCAGTCTCTGTATTTAGTCATCAAGCCATGGGACTTGGCCACCATTGTGAATATCTAAATTTTCCTTTCATCTAATTTCTCACAGCCCCTGCCCTAGTAATTCTGAATCATGTCTCTCCAGAATTCTCAATTATCTTTTCACAGCTCTCTCGGATCTACTCCATTGGCCCCTCTAATCCAGTTCCTACACTCCTCATGAGTGATTTATCTGAAAGACATAGCAATCACCACTCCAAGCTTAAAAATTTTATTAATTGGCTCCCCATTGTAGATAACATGTCTAAACTACTTAATATGTCTCTGTTTTTCTGTCTCTAAATATTATATTTACCCTGTATTTTGTCCACTGCTAGCTATTATCTTGTCCCTAAACACATTAAGTATTCTCCTCATTCTTTGGGTTTTTTTTAGTTTTTTTTTTTTAATTTCTTCTGCCTGAATTCCACCTTCTGTCTTATATTTTTCCCCCCATTCATCAGGGGAAAATTAAAATGTTACTTTCACATCTATGCTCCAAAAATTTTTGCAAATTTTTTGTATAATAATGTAGAGTTTGAGAGCATGGGTAAATGTTCATAATTTAAGTGTTAAAATAAAGAAGTATACAAAGCTATAATTACTATACTGATGAAATTATGTAATGATTTTACTTACATGCATACACATAACACACAGATGATATGGTAGACTGTGTTATGTCAGTTTGGCTAAGCTGGAAAATATATAATTCCAGTTGTTTGGCAAAAAAAAAAGGAATTTTTGCAACTTTGGAAAACAGAAGTAAAATAGCCATTCCTCTCTGCAATTCTTTTCGGGTCATATGCAATAATCGACAGGAAGTGGTTTGCTTGGCAGTTTTCTGATTGTCTCTCTCCTCTGCTTTTGGTTCAATGCTCCAACACCAGACACGTGCCTGTGAACCCACAGAGGCAGGAGCTGTACAGACACCTGGCGTCCATAGCCCTCTCCACAAGTTCCCACATTGCTGGGCTGTTTCAGTAGCTGATCATACTGGGCTTCTCAGTTTACTGCTTGATGACCCCTCTCTAAACCTATAACATCTCATTCTAGACCTTTAATGCCACAACTTCTTCCTCCCTGTCCCATCACACACATATTCACTGTTTCCATATCTGAGCCTGACAACACACAGCAAGAGAGGGGAGGAGGGAGGGGAAGAAAGAGAGAGAGAGAGAGACAGAGAGAGAGGAAGAGAGAGAGAGAGAGAGAGAGAGAGAGAGAGCAAGCAGCAGATTGGGGGCTAGGGGGGCAGCAGTAAAATGTATATACAGCAAAATATTACATGCACATCTCTCAGAAAAAGCCAACAGACACATTAATTCAAAGGTAGTAGTTCTGTGAACTAGATTGATCTATTCTCGTGATGTACTGGGGCTTCTATTTCCCATTAGGCAGCCTTTATGCCTGACCATTCATTTATCTTCTGATTATCTTAAGGGACTAGTCCCACCAGAGGATCACCAATGCTTCCTGCAAATTGGAAGTTTTGCCTGCTTTCTGGCCATTTGGGGTTTCTTCAGAGACAGTACCAATAGGTAGAAAAGGAGATTACCTTGGGCTGAGGTGATTGATTGTGATCATCAAAAAATTAAGATTGTTAATGAACAATGAGAGGAGAGAGAAGAAGCAAGAAATGAGCTAAGGTAATCCTCATAGTGCCTTCTTGAGCCACAGTTCCCTTAGCCCAGTGGTTCTCAACCTTCTGGCTCTTTAAATACAGTTCCTCATGTTGTGACCCAACCATAAAATTATTTTCATTGCTACTTCATAACTGTAATGTTGCTACTTTTATGAATCTTAATGTAAATATCTGATATGCAGGATAGTCGTAGGCTACCCCTGTGAAAGGGTCGTTCGGCCGCTAAAGGGGTCGCAACCCACAGGTTGAGAACTGCTGCTTAGCCAGTCAAGACTATTAAGTATGTGCAAACCTCAGTCATTAACATTGAGTCATTCACCAGGAAAAAGACCCCAAGCAACTGAGATGTGAACTGAAGGGAAGGGACTGGTACATGGTAAAGGATGTGGTGGATCAAGTCATAAATACAGCCTCAAGGCCAGTTGCAAAAATGACAACTTTAGTGCTACACAGTTTCATTTTATTTTCAATTTATTTTCCCCCTCATTTGCCACAGTTTTTTGTCAGGTGTGTTGTGTTGATGGCAATTATCCCTGCAATTTAACCAGAGAAGAGCTTATGCAATTTTGAGATAGCATCGTAAAACCAAAAGAGAATGGGTGAGTCCAGAGCTTATGGGCACTGAGTTGTGCAAACGACCTATTTAGATGGGGGTTTTGTCCCTTTGGAGATGGGATGAATGTGCATTCAGTGGTACACAGAGAGAGGACAGGCCATTATGTGTTAGTGGACCTTTTTTCCCTAAAGCCTGGCAATGGTAAGAAGAGTGTGCATGTGTTTGGGGAAACTAGAAAAAAAAAGTGAACTGTAGAGTATATTTGCCACTCTTTCAGTGCCCCTTAACTTTAACTCCCATCTTAATTTGAAATTAATTCTTCATCAGGCGCATCTAGGGAAGCCAATGAAGAGACATCTTTCCATAAATCCCGGGAGCGTGAATAGGGCATACAAATCTGATTTTACCAAGAGAATACTTCTACCAATGATTTTTTAAAACTTCACTGCATAATAAATCTGCTTTAAAAGTTTACGCTTGATTTCCCCTAGGCTGGCCATAATGGCTGCACCCACAACCCAGCAGCAATGGTGTCCCCAGGCCCCAACAGCAGGGGCCTGTGCAAATCCCTCTTACTGCGGGCACCAGCTGTGTTGTCTCTTTCCCACTTTTCATGGTTTCCTGCCTGTATTTCAGGGAATCAATATTCAGTCTTCCAAACATTTTGTGGGATAGCTCCTGCTTTTCAATAAGTTATTATTTTTCTATTCATGTTACCCCAAATCAGTCTCTTGCAAAGAACTTTGGACTACTTACACATTTGCAATCCTTCTTATGTATATGTGTGTTCACTTTTTTCTCAGGCACTTCCTTTGGAAGCTCTGTCAGTGATTGTCTGTGATTAGTAAACTATTTTAAACTTTGCATTTTGAAAAGTATGGTTTAGTCAAAACATGCACTATTTACTCAACAGTGTTCACTGTGTAATTACCACTCCAAGGGCATTTAGAAGAAAACATACATGAAAAAGATTTACTCTTTGCTATTGACATTTTTCATTAAACTGAAGAAAAATATTACTAATATGTGTAAATAACGTACATATAATTGACATGTTTGAGAAAGTCAGGTACAGTTTTGGTTCAATATTTTCATGTTTGTGTGTGCTTTTAGGGCAACATCAGTACATTTTTAATATACTCTTAAAGTAAAAATAAGAATTTAAGTTTTAAATTCTGTGTTATACACCATTTATATATTATATTATGTCAGTGTGCAGCCTCTGAATTCAAGAAACATAATATATATTTTTTTATAAAAATGAAGAGTTGAGAGATTACTAAAAATCTTATACAGCAGATAATCACCATGCAGCAGATGGTAGAGAACAATGGGCCCTACAGATGTTCGCATGTGGTAAAAGCTCTCTTGTCTGAGCTCATCAAGGACAGGGTAAGGCTTGGAGAGGGTCCTTGCAGCCTGAATTGGATTTTGGAAATCAGAATAATGGAGAAGGTAATGACAGAACTAGCAATGCATAAAACGAAACACTACAGATAAATACCCATGTAAAGAGTATGAAATTCAGTAAAATCCTGTCTTTTCTCCTCTTTCCTCATAATTAATGTTTGTGAATTAAGATAGTTGAAGTTTTTCAGTAATTATTTCTTTAAAAAAATTAAATATTTTCTTTAAAATTATTTCTTTAGTAATTATTTCTTTGAAAATTATATTTAAAAATACAGTGGGGCCTTGATTCACGAGTTTAATTCGTTCCGAGACCGAGCTCATTAAGGAGCTCATTAACTCAAATTACTCTGTCAACTCAATGCAAAAAATCGGCCAAGAGACAGCTGGTATCCCAAAAAACTCGTTAGTCAGGACTCCTACTCGTAAGTCAAGGCCCCATTGTAATAGCAAGTGACTATTGTGTACTTGCTGTGCAACTGATACTATACAAAATGCTTTGTACTTTAAAAAATAATTCTTGTACATCCAGGAAATAGAAATTAGTATGATTACCTACATTTTTAGTTGGGAAAAACTGATGATTGAAATATAAAGTTACTTGCCTAGCAGTAAGTAAGTGGCAAAACTGTACTTGGTCCCTCTCAGTCAACCCCTAGGTCATTGACCACCATCCCAGGCTGCTTCCTTTTAGTCTATATTATTATAAATCAAGATTCCCTTTATAGAAATGTAGCATCCTTACCATAGCTACTCAATCACGCTTGTTACCAATATGCCTTCATCATTGTTTAATGTGGAAATGTTACCGAATATCAAGAGGCTATAATCAAACTAAGACTGTTTCCCAAATCACATGTTTATACTTTTAATAGGAAAACACACTTCATAGCCCCAAAACAAATATTTCAGCTTTTCTCTTTTAAAAACATCTCTGTATAGCAGTACAATTCCATTTAGTTTCCCTGAATGTAATCTTTAAAGAGTAGTCTCATATCCTTTAAGCTCTTGTGACATTGGATAAAAATGACATTCCCTACTCTCTCTCACTATTTAAAAATTGTATTGAGATCATTAATCATTTTTCTAGCACATTTGGTACATGAAATTGTTTCCCCTATTGGCATCAGATATTGGACTAAAATTCAGAAACCTGTTTTCATGTGTCCCACTCACCAAGCCTCTGATACGTCTCCTCGTCCCTCTGCAGCGATGGTTGGGGGTGTTTTAGTGACTTGAGTCCTGGGTGAGGACACGTCCTCCAACAGAGAAGACAGGCCCTGGGCCCCGTCAGGAGAGAGGCTGATGGGCATGCGAACTAAGATTAAGTCTTTTTAAGACTGACTTGCTGAGCAAAGAACTGTTTTGAAAGAGGGAGCAATTGAAATCCTTTAGAGCATGAGCCTCCTGAACTGAAGAGAGAAAGGAAGAAGGTATGGCCCACGCAGAAATAGGTCAAAATCTCAAAATTAATCTGACCATGTCCTTTACTTTTTTGAATGTAAACATCATCATTGCCTAATAAATCAGATACATGTGTGATCTTCAAGATGGTGAGACTGTCCCTAGGCTACAAATCATCGGCACTTCACAGCCCCCGCAGGAAGCCCTGCTCTGAGTTAGAAATCTGACTCAGATGTGCGCTCATTCGACAATCACCTTCTTTTCTGAATGCTCATAGCAGGTTCTTCCTCCGCGAAGTGCATTGTCTACCTGGAGACAGAGTTTTTAAAAAGTGAGTTAGGGCAAGAAACAACCAGAGTTTCTGCTTTTGATTTTTATTTCAGATGTTTATCCCTATTTTTGAGCCTCATCCTTTACTTTTTACGAAGCCGTAGAAAGAACAGAGCATGGAAGCTACGACTGAAATCGCACTAGTACATCACTGGGACCTTGAAGCTTGACAGGGACAGGGATGTTGGTGTATGGTGACCTTGGCCTTGGGCTTATCTGTGTGTGTTCCCTTTTAAGCATTTGTGGAAATTCTCAATCTTTTCTGAGGCTCTTCCTTGAAAAGTTTTCTTCTGTTTCTCCTTCTCTCTTATCGCGTCCCCAAGGGTAAACACACAACTCCATAAAAACTACTTTTGAAGTATTTTGCGAATCCTAAGTCTAAGCAGAAGTTGACTTTAGCATTGGGAAGTGGCACTGACTGTGGCTGCTCTCAGGGTTAGGTCTGAATATTTTCAGCCATTAAAAAAATCATTCTTTTAGACAAGGGCAGGTTCTCTTTCAAATCCTACCTGCTGTGCCAGTGGACAAAAGATTGAATGTATGGGAATACACCGCAATGGTCCACATTCATCCTTTGACCTCTCAGCTCAACCGGCTGTCACGCACAAATTTGATTTTTGCTGGAAAGATTCATTTTCCCATCCCTCAAAGGAGAAAACTAATGAGACTGAACGAGTTGAAGAATTATTTCTTGAACAATATTTCACAAGTGATGTATAGCGAATCTGGAAGTTTTCTTTTCAATACATATTTTTCTTGGGCAATTTTGGGACTGGAGACAATTCAGCAGACTTTCTTGCTTTTGAAAATAAAAAGCAAGTTACAGAACCCAACCCTCTGGGCATCATGGTATCGTGGGAGGCATGTTAAACTCCAAGTTTGAAGACATAAGCTAAAGTCCTTCTTAATATTCGTGTGTTATTTTTTCTTTCACACCTTCAGTTTCCCCTTTTAGCCCTAACTGGGTCCAAGGACACAGCGGGTGCTCGCTTCCCACTTGCTGAAGCTCAGGTGGAGGCCAGGCCTAGAATGAAAGCTCCGGTGGTAATAGCAAACACACCAGGCTCAGAGAAGAGTGCAGACTCCAGGTGGCTAAGGAGTCAGGAGCAGTCACTATAGACAGGGAACTGGCGTGAACAGAGGCGTTTTCCTCTGTGGCTTGAAAGGCCACTATGATCTGTCTAAGCCAATTCTCACATCTTAATCAAGTTGCCAGTGGAGAATGGGTTTCTAAGTTCTCTACCTAATTTTGAATCCTTAGTTTTTTATCTGTTGAATTCCCTTAAACTGGCTTAGGTGACACCCGCACAATGCCAGACCAACAGGCAAACCCAGCCTAAAAATTGATAAAGACAGGGGGAAAAGTACAAATGACAGTTAATTATGGGTTGTTGATTGAATATATGGCTGAGGTCAGTAAAAGTGCCTGATGTTTTAAAGGCACATTTATTTATTTATTTAACTTTTTTTTTTGTTAATCCTCACCCAAGAATATTTTTTCCATTGATTTTTAGAGACAGTGGAAGGGAGGGGGAGAGAGAGAAACATCAATGTGAGAGACACTTCCACTGGTTGCCTTCTGCATGTCCCCTGACCAGTGCCAGGGATCGAGCATGCAACCTGGAATTGAACCCAAGACCCTTCAGTCCATAGGCCAACACTGAGCCATTAATTTTAATCTGAGATCACATATTAGTTGGTTTTTCTTTTTTTTTTTATTGCTTAAAGTATTACAAAGGGTATTACATATGTATCCATTTTATCCCCCCGCCCTAGACAGTCCCCTAGCCTCCCCTATCACCCAGTGTCTTATGTCCATTGGTTATGCTTATATGCATGCATACAAGTCCTTTAGTTGATCTCTTACCCCCCTACCTCCTGCCCCCCAACCCTCCCCGGCCTTCCCGCTGCAGTTTGACAATCTGTTTGAGGCAGCTCTGCCTCTGTATCTATTATTGTTCAAAAGTTTATAATGGTCTCTATTGTCCATGAATGAGTGAGATCATGTGGTATTTTTCCTTTATTGACTGGCTTATTTCACTTAGCATAATGCTCTCCAGTTCCATCCATGACGTTGCAAATGGTAAGAGTTCCTTCCTTTTTAGAGCAGCATAGTATTCCATCGTGTAGATGTACCACAGTTTTCTAATCCATTCATCTACTGATGGGCACTTAGGCTGTTTCCAGATCTTAGCTATGGTGAATTGTGCTGCTATGAACATAGGGGTGCATATATCCTTTCTGATTGGTGTTTCTGGTTTCTTGGGATATATTCCTAGAAGTGGGATCACAGGGTCAAATGGGAGTTCCATTTTCAGTTCACTGATACAGCTCCTAGGGCACTTGAAACTAAAGAAAAAATGAACAAATGGGACTACATCAAAATAAAAAGCTTCTGCACAGCAAAAGAAACCATCAACAAAACAACGAGAAAACCCACTGTGTGGGAAAACATATTTGCCAATGACATATCTGATAAGGGCCTAATCTCCAAAATTTATAGGGAACTCATACAACTTAACAAAAGAAAGATAAACAATCCAATCAAAAAATGGGCAAAGGACCTAAATAGACACCTTTCAAAAGAGGACATCCAGAAAGCCAAGAGACATATGAAAACATGCTCAAAGTCACTAATCATCCGAGAGATGCAAATCAAAACAGCAATGAGGTACCATCTCACACCTGTCAGACTGGCTATCATCAACAAATCAACAAACGACAAGTGCTGGAGAGGATGTGGAGAAAAAGGAACACTTGTGCACTGCTGGTGGGAATGCAGACTGGTGCAGCCACTATGGAAGACAGTATGGAGTTTCCTTAGTTGGTTTTTCTTAAGTCGTGCTTTGGTAACAAATGACCATGACATCCCTGGATTTAGAACAGGACTTATTCCTACTCACTTGCACCTGGGTCAGCTCACTTTACTTGTGTTCTAACTCTAGGACCCACGGTATAGGAGCATTCTGGTGGCAGAAGGCAGAGAGCCAAGGCCATGTTGAACGACCACTCTCAATCTTTTGCTAACAAGGCTACTTGGCACTTTTCCTTATATTACGTTGGTCAAGGAGTCACATGAGGCAAAGCCATGTACTTCTGCCATCAGGAGGCACCTCAAGTCATGTACCAACGGGAATGAAGAATGATCCTCCTACTGAGGAGGAAATAAACAATCAGGAGCAAAAATGCAATCTGGACAGACTGTGCTTTTCTGAATTAAACTTTTCTAAAAATTAACTTGATTTCTTTTCTCCGTTTTCTAGTGGAATTGTAGCTGAAAACTGACATGTAATTTTCATATTGCTGAGGTCACCTCTCTTTCACCACATCCAGAACTGCATTCCCCCTCCTCACCCACTTGCCCTCTGTCCATCTCTCAGTCAGACAAAGTGGCAGGTCTGTGCTCATTCACTAAGAGCACACTTGGATACGGGTCTTATGGGTATTATTGTTCAGAGAGTCGAATGGGCCTCACAGAATCCAGGTGTATCGGTGAGATTCTAGGTGCTTTTCCTAATAAAAGGCATTGTGTCAAGCTTTGTTGTGACCTTGCATTGAAAGAATTGCCTTAAGTAAGATGCAAACTATGTAACGGAGAAATCAGTCAATGTCCAGGATCTTTGTAAGGTAGACTAGACTAGCATTACTGCCTGACCCGTGAGCGAGCTGGGTTTGCTTTTATTTTCACATATCCTTTCAAGCAGTCTCCATCGGTAGCTGGTGTTATAAAGCCAGTGTCTGAGACATCTTTGTTTTTATTGTGGCAATATATCTATGCTCCCTCTTTATCTTAAGTAATCCAGTACCCCTGAAAGATGATGCTGGGACTCTGAAAGAAAAACGTCTGATAAGATAACAGCCTACAGTGACATTTATATAATTGCTTCAGTCAGAACTCATTTCCAGCTGCCTATGTGGGAGCTTACGTCAGTGTTGTAGCTAGGAAACAGGGAACGCAAAGAGCGATTTCTCTGGCTCCAACCTCCTGAACTATTCGAGCTTAGCAGAAAGTGTTTCACCCAGGAATCTTGTGCTTGCAGTCATGCATACATTTGCTTTTTAAGATCCCAATTGTCTCTGAGAAATAATTTGAGGGACCAAAATGTCCCTATTTAGACACAAGAAAGTTTCTTTACAATCGTTAAAATTCTCCAGTTTGTCCCCTCCAATTTGTGTATTATAGAGGTTTTCACACACTTTATTTTGGTTGAATGTTTAATCTCAAGTCAGTTGGGTTCACACTGCAGTGGTAGCTGACATGTCTCTCACTGTAGCCAGTAGGAATGTTTTTATATTTAGCAGGACTTGTCTAGAAGCTGTTTCTATGAATTCCCCTCAGGAGATATGAGGCAGCCTTTTCTTGCTCCTTTCTCCAATCCATGCTCTCTTCGTTCTCTCAATCCAAAGACCTCCAGACTCGGCAGGAATTAAGAGTCAGCCTCAGTGACCACCTTCAACCTAGAAAGACCCAGCCATGCATTTGGTCAGTAAGGAGGAAAAGCAGCTGCCCATAATTGTTGCTAATCGTCTACCTAGTTCATTCTGATTTTGTTCAATGTAAAGATTGACTGTATTCATACGTTTTGTTCATCCTTTTATTCTCTGAATACCCTTTGTTTCCCTGGCTCCTGTGGGAATCCAGGTCTACTCACCTGAGGTTCTTCTGATCCATGGAACCTTGGGAAAAAGGCTCTCCCATGAGTTCTAGACTTTGAGAGCCAAATCCTAGCACCAATTCATATGGTATTTGGCCAGAGGCCTAGCTGACTCACCTGAGAGCAAGCTTGGATAATATCCTTTAAAAAATTGGAGTCTTGATGAAAAGCAAACAATTTCCTTTCACTCAGATGATCTCCAGCCTGTCACACTAAGGCCAAGGAAGAAGTGAATTACTCACTATCCTGGCAACCTTAGTGAGCGACTAAGACTAGCCAAGCTTTAAGGATTTTTCATTGCACTTTAGAAAAATATATTATTTCGGCCAGACCAAGAATATATACAGATACCTTTGTGCACATATGATACATTTTTCTAGGATAATGTGAGATCTCAGAGGGCAGGAACTCTGTCTTAGTCATTTTTGGATTCACAATCTATAGAACAGTGCATGGGCCATAGTGACTGCTCAATAAATAGCAGTATAAGTAATAAATAAATGAATAAATGCAAAAATAATACATTATTATACATTACTATAATATTATCCTATATAATAAAAGCCTAATATGATAAGTATCTGGTCGTCCAGTCGTCCATTCAACCAATCAAAGCATAATATGCTAATGATATGCTCAACAGCTCACTATGATGTGCACTGACGACCAGGGGGGCAGACAGTTTACTGGTTGACCAGTCACTATGACATGCACTGACCACCAAGGGGCAGACACTCCAATTAGTGGGTTAGCTTGTTGCTGGGGTCTGGCTGATTGGGACTGAGTGAGGCAGGCTAGACATGACCTCCTGGAGCCCTCCTATGGTCCCTCCCCGGCTGGCCAACCTCCCGCATCCCTCCCTCCCAGACCCTGATTGTGCACCAGTGGGGTCCCTCAACTTGGCCTACACCCTCTCTGAATCCTGGACCCTTCAGGTAATGTCAGAGAGCCAGTTTCGGCCAGATCCTGCTCAACGCAGGAGCTCCTCCCTGGTGGTCAGTGCACGTCATAGCGACTGATCAACCAGTTGACTGTCTGCCCCCTGGTGGTCAGTGCATGTCATAGATAGCAGTTGAGGTCCTTAGCATATCATTAGCATGTTATGCTTTGATTGGTTGAATGGACGATGGGACGACCAGACACTTAGCATATTGGGCTTTTATTATATAGGACTAGAGGCCCGGTGCACAAAAATTTGTGCACTTGGGGGAAAGGGGGGTCCCTCAGCCCGGCCTGTGCCCTCTCACAGTCTGGGACCCCTTGGGAGATAACGACCTGCTGGCTTAGGCCTGCTCCCAGGTGGCAGAGGGCAGGCCCAATCCCTAGGTGCAGCCCCTGGTCAGGCTCAGAGCAGGGCTGATTGGGGGGTTGGGGCACCGCCCCCTGTCACACTCAAGGCAGGGTCGATAGGGAGGTTGTAGCACCACCCCCTGTCATGCACAGAGCAGGGCCCATCAGGGGGTTGGGGTTCCATACCTTGTCACGCACAGAGCAGGGTCGATCAGGGGGTTGGGGAGCTCCCACCTGTCATGCACAGAGCAGGGCACATCAGGGGGTTGAGGATCTCCCCCCTGTCACTCACAGAGTAGGGCCGATCAGGGGGTTGGGGCGCTGCCACTGTCACACTCAGGGCAGGGCCGATGGGGAGGTTATGGCTCTACCCCAACACACACAGAGCAGGGCCCGTGTGTGGGGGGGCTATTGGGGCACCGCACCCTGTCACACACAGAGCCGCAGGGCGATCAGGGGGTTGGGGAGCTCCCCCGCATCAGGCACAGAGCAGGGCTGATCAGGAGGTTGGGGCGCCTTCCCCTGTCACGAACAGAGCAGGGCAGATAGGGAGGTTGTGGCCCCACCCCCTGTCACACACAGAGCCGCAGTACGATCAGGGGGTTTGGGCTCTGACCCCTTTCACGCTGATCCTGGTGCTGGGAGGCCTCGTGGCTCCGCTGATACCAGTGCTGGGAGGCATATTACCCTTTTACTATATAGGATAGAGGCCTGGTGCACGTGTGCGGGCGGCTGGTTTGCCCTGTAGGGTGTCCTGGATCAGGGTGGGGGTCCCCACTGGGATGCCTGGCCAGCCTGGCCAGCCTGGGTGAGGGGCTGAGGGTTCTTTGCAGCTGGACACACACCCTTCAGGGTGGGGTTCCCCACTGGGGTGCCTGGCCAGCCTGGGTGAGGGGATGATGGCTGTTTGCATATGGTCACACACCCTTCAGGGTGGGGGTCCCCACTGTGGTGCCTGGCCAGTCTGGGTGAGGGGCAGAGGGCCGTTTTCAGGCTCCGGTGACGGAAGCTCCCAACAACACCTTTTTTTCTTTTCTTTTTTTTTTTTTTTAATTCTGGGCCAGCTTTAGCTCTGAGGCTCCAGCTCTGAGGCCTCTGCTGCTGAAAGCAGGTATTTGGTTTGTTTTGGTTCTATAATTGAAACTCTGTATCAACTCCAGCTCTGAGATCTCGGCTCGCTGAAAACAGGTTTCTGGGGTTTTGTTTAGCTTCTATATTTGTTACAATATTTCTTAAACTGCATGCTCACAGGCCGGCAAGGCAGGCCAGGAACGTTGGTGTCCTCCATCACTGAAGCAAGCAAGCCTCATGTTCGTTTCAAGCTGCCTGGCTGCCGGCCGCCATCTTGGCTGGCAGTTAATTTGCATATCTTGCTGATTAGCCAATGGGAAGGGTAGCGGTCGTATGCCAATTACCATGTTTCTCTTTTATTAGATAGGGTAGTATTATAGTAATGTATAAAAATGTATTATTTTTGCATTTATTCATTTATCTATTACTTATACTGCTATTTATTGAGCAATCACTATGGCCCATGCACTGTTCTATAGATTGTGAATTCAAAAATGATCCAGGCTCATGGTTGGAGATCACAGCGGCAGTGGCGGGAGCTAAGGGTGTCCACCTGCAGGCTTAAGCTGACAGGTGGATATCCCCCAAGGGGTCCCGAACTGCAAGAGGATGCAGGCTGGGCTGCGGGAACACCCCCCTCCCCTGAGTGTATGAATTTTGTGCACTGGGCCTCTAGTTAGCTATAATTTATCATTTGCTAAGTTAAGAAACTGGAAAGTGCAAGAGGTTTGAATTTTATTATTTCTCATTTCATTGAATATTCTCAAACATCCTACAAGATAAGTATTTTATCTTCATTTTGATTGATCATATTGAGTATGAAATTTTTACCTTACATATTGTTGGTGTTCTGCTACATAAATATTTCTAAAGGGAAGGAAGGAAGGGAAGGAGGA
This sequence comes from Myotis daubentonii, assembly GCF_963259705.1. Taxonomy (NCBI): domain Eukaryota; kingdom Metazoa; phylum Chordata; class Mammalia; order Chiroptera; family Vespertilionidae; genus Myotis; species Myotis daubentonii. The sequence goes on from NC_081846.1 coordinate 73,709,875, forward strand.
AGGGAATGGTTAAAAATATTGTGTTAAATTACATAAATGTATATATATATATATATATATATATATATATATATATATATATATATACACAATTAGGCATTTTCTTATACTTTTCTGATAATTTTTTCCAATGACTATATTTAGTATCCTACAAGAAAACTCCCAATAGAATCAAATGAGCAATACTGCATTTGACTCATAGGCAATATTCACAATATTTGAAGAAAAATGAATGAAAGAATATGTAAATGAAAGATTTATAGTCACAAGAACAAAGTCATACCATCTTGTGTTTCTTCTCTCCCTCTTCTACCTTCTATGTCCATCTCCATTGATATGTGTCTCCTTCCTCCCCTCTGTCCTACCACCACATGAATAGCATATAAAACCAATAACTTGTAAGATGTTGTCTTTCTGCTTGCAATTCAACTCCTTGCAGAGCTCCACTAATGGAAAATTAGTGACACAAAATTACTGCTACTGGAGTCCTACATTGAGGCTATTTGACTCCTCTGTTGAGACAAAATCTGGTGTCATTATGTTAAATATTCTCTGTTCTGCATAGAGTGCCTATATGAGGATTTATTGTGTTCATTTTTTTTATGAAAGAGAATTTTAAATAGACCCTCTGACCTATTCTATGAGAAAAATATGTATTATCACAACCTTTATGACACCCTCAAAAGCTCTCTGGGATACCACCATGTGAGGAGCCTGTAAAACACTTAGAATTCTTTCTGACAGTGTCAAATGGAACAACTCAGCCGTGGCTCTGGAAGCCAAAGGATAAGCCTCATGATTTCAAAATCGGTGTCACTGGCCCTTAAATTGAAACATTTGAACTCTGAGATATATTTCATTTTCTTCCCTGTTCCTCTCTGAATCTAAGCTACCCAGCCTGCAGTCATTGTACGATTGTCTTTCCTTCTTTCTTTTGCCTTTTGTTATTAAAGGACCGGTTGCTTGTTCATTGAAAGAAGGTGCAATGAAAAGTGACTTCTTACCCTGGAAAAGAATAGGCCATATACACATTTCTGTTCCTCTTCTTGCCTTATCTTAGATGAGAGTAGAAATGTCAGATGCTCTGCAAGAAATAAGTCATTGACTTGTATTTAAGTCCTCCTGTGAAGAAAATGCTCTTGCAGGAGCACAGTAAATTCCTTCATTTCTGATGAGTATCAGGCAGCAGAAGAGATTCATATAAGAATGTAACAATTAACTGAATTAGAAAGCAGATATGCAAAGAAATAGACAAAGGACCTTCACAGAGTTATGCTGTGACATAATTGAAAGAATTTTCTTCCTAGATTATAATGCCTTTGGTTAAATATGAGGATCTATTTTCTCCCCAAGAATGAAGGAAGGAGGAAAATATCCAGAATGATTCTCTGAAAGAAATCTGATATTTAACTATTTTTTCTTACTGATATATTACTTCCTTCCCATTTTAAAATTCAGATCACTTGATTAAAAAGTCCTAAGTTATAGTCTCAGTTGATCTGTAATTTGCTGAATATGACCTGAAAGTCACTTAATGATTATTTCTATTTTAACACAGCTTTATTTGACGTGTTGTTTTTTTTTAAAAAAATATATTTTATTGATTTCAGAGAGGAAGGAAGAAGGAGAGAGAGATTGATCAGCTGCCCCCGCACACCCCACACTGAGGTCCGAGTCTACAACCTGGGCATATGCCTGGACCAGGAATTGAACTGTGACCTCCTGGTTCATAGCTTGACGCTTGAAGCTTAACCACTGAGCTATGCCAGCTGAGCATGATGGTTTTTGTTTTTTTTAAATAGATGTTTATTTTTGTTCCTGCCCAGAATTCATTCATCCATCTTGTGATCACCATACAAATTTCCTCTGGAGAAACACACCTTCCTTTATACCTACCATGTTCTGCTAGGGTAGTTCAATTCACCTTTTGCTTCAAAAGTAGACATCTGACTATCTGAGAAGCATATATTCCTATTCATACTGATTGTTCAGTAATAGGTACAAGATGCAGTCACAGTATATGAGAAACAATGAGGCTTTGTCTGGGAATTCTGGGCATGAAATCCTTGTCTTTCTCATTGGACTAGAGCAGTAGTTCTCTACCTGTGGGTTGCGACCCCTTTGGGGGTCAAACGACCCTTTCGCAGGGGTCGCCTTAGACCATACTGCATATCAGATATTTACATTACGGTTCATAACAGTAGCAACATTACAGTTATGAAGTAGCAACGAAAATAATTTTATAGTTGGGTCACAACATGAGGAATTGTATTTAAAGGGCCAGAAGGTTGAGAACCACTGCACTAGAGGCTTAGAATTTTTAAAATCAACAGCCATTTTCATTTTTAAATTTTTTTTATTGATTTAAGAGAGAGGAAGGGAGAGGGAGAGAGGAATAGAAACATTAATGATGGGCCCTAACTGGTTTGGCTCAGTGGATAAAGTGTCGGCCTGTGGACTGAAGGGTCCCAGGCTTGATTCTGGTCAAGGGAACATGCCTGGGTTGCGAGCTTGATCCCAATAGGGGTGTGCAGGAGGCAGCTAATTAATGATTCTTTCTCATCACTGATGTTTCTATCTCTCCCTCTCCCTTCCTCTCTGAAATCAATAAAAATATGTTTAAAAAAAACTCGCAAAAAAAGATCAATGATGAGAGAGAATCATTGGTGGGCTGCCTTCTGCATGCACCCTACTGAGGATTGAGCTCAAAATCTGGGCATGTGCCCTGATTGGGAATTGAATCATGAACCTCTGGTTCATGGGTTGATACTCAATCACTAAGCAACACTGGCCAGGCAATCAGCAGCAATCATTAGACCATACTAGAGTGAGGCTAGACTTTCTAGGGGCTACTGCATGAAACCAGAGAATGAACTCAATTAAGTAGAAGAGAGACAAAACAAATCCCAATGTAATCATTTGAGTTTCTGTATCCACTCTTGCCTGAAGACCAGCTGTGTAAGCAGACAACTGCTTTTCTATGCTGAAGCCAGGGTATCAATTTGTACATTTTTGTATGCAAGAGAAAATATTACTACAAATGGCTTAAATACTAAACACAATCCATTGGCTTACACAGCTAAAAAAGTATGAAGGTAGGAAGAGTTTTATGCTTGTTTCACTTAGCTAGTCAATTATGTGATAAAACCCACTTTCCTTTTATTTCTCTTCTCTGATTTTCATAATCAGTGCTTCATATAAAGACTGTCCTACTCGTATTAATAAAATAGCCAGTGAAATATGATTTTTATGTTTCCTTGTCCAAGGAAAGAGTCATCCTCCTTTTTACTAAATCTGTTAGAAAACCATCTATTTTCATAAAATTCCACCTATCTGTTTTATTAACAATTTTTGTGCAATTCTGATTCTTTTACACACCCTGTGGTCACAGGACTGCCAAGACCAATAAGCTTAGAAATAGATTTCCTAAAGTATTAACTGTGGCTTTGTGCTTTAAACAAATCTGAGTTTATCTACTCAGCTACTGGAGTGGATTAATATGTCCCCATTATACCTCATTATATAGGGAATACATAATAGGGAGTTGAAAGAGATGTTGGGGAGATAACTACAATGTCCATCACAACCTAGTGGGTACAAGTTTTCTGTCACTTGCAGCCATCAGAACAACTATTTGAAATTTGTAGATTAAATCTTGGGCAAAAACTGGAAACCCACACTTTGCTTCATATTTGTATTCCCTTCCTCTGACACCAGGCCTGAAGAAGCCCAGATAACCTAGATAACCTCTGTACAGAAGGGAGCTTTCTGGAAAGTAGACTGGCAGTCCAATAAGGCGGGAAAAGTTTCTGGGATCCACGAGTTGAGGCCAACCCTTGGATCTACCTGCTCTCTACCCTCTTCCTTGTCTGATAGATCCTGGAAGCCTCATCATGGTTTAAGGTCGACTCAAAGCCTAGTAAGACTTGAAAGTGAACTTGTTAATAGAGATGTTAGCCTTTACCTTTAGACTCAAATCATCTTCTACAACACTGCTATTGGGATGTGGGATGTCCACCAGGAGGCCTATTGTACCAGTTAACCCTAACTTCCCTGGACAGAGCGTGTTGGAATTAGGATACTTCATCCAGATAAGAAGAATCTGAACCAAGGAACAAAGACACTCTTTATTCTGTGCTATTAGATTCAGAGGAGATGAAATCAAGATAAAGAAGAAATTACAAACTGCATGGAAAAAATAATCTAGAAAAAGAAGAATGGAAAAGAGACACATAGAAAAGGAGGAAGAAGGGATCTTGGGATCCTGGAAGGAGGAAGATGGGGAAAGGGCCTGTCCAATGCCTCTCTTCTCCCCGTGAAATATACTTGTATTAACGTCCCTAAATACTGATAATACCTCCACTTCACTCTATACGTGTTTGCTAACGTGCTTAAGCTAAATTAATTGACAGCTTCTTTTAATAATGAATAAGCTTGATCTAGACAAAGCTGGTAGCAAATGCAAGATATAAATATATAGAAAATTGATGTCTCTTGGTTCTTGGACAATCCTGAAGGGAAAAATAACACTAATAGAATCAAAAGAGTCTTCGCTGGGGAAAAGCTGTAAAGCCATGTAACTGATGGTCCAAAAGGAACACAAATGCTAGTATTTATGTAGCCAATTCCATTTTATATGACCCTATTCAATTCTCATAACAGTCTCATGGCATGTACATTATTAGCCTCACTTTCATAGATGAGGCACAAATAATAACTTGCACAGAGAAAAGTGGTAAAGTAAAAAGTTCCTCCATAACACAGGAAGAGAATGGCTCTATACCTTGGCTCTTTCTCTTTCTGCCTTTTATGATAAAGACTAGAACTCTTCCCATACCTAAGCATCTTTGTCAAACTAGGTACATTTTGTGATTTTATTGCTTATACATAAGTAGGTAGCACCTAGGCAGGGGGAATAGCAAGTGAAATGCACATAGCAATGTGATGGCTTGATATTTGAGAGAACTATATAAAATTCTACTTCTAGAATAGAGGGTTCAAAATAAGGAGTGGTTGCTGATGAAACTGGAGAGGTAGGAAGAAGGTCATTTTTGGGGTCCCTTTTATGGGATTCTAATGTTCTGAGATTTGTTGTACATGATACAAACTCACTCAGGGTTTAAAGAAAAGAGTAGAGAAGTCATCATTAAAAGCAGGAGTGTTGTCTCTGACCACATCAAACACAACCATACACCTATGGAGAGACAAACAAACCTGTGGTTAGGAAGTTCGACATAAGACAATAAAATGATGCAACACTATCTCTACCCACTGAACTTCGTTTTGATATACACGGACTTCGGGCCATGGGCCCATACACATGTGATATTGCTGCAATCTTCACATTTTTTGGATAAATACTTTCTATGCTTTCATTACATTTCCTGGCAATTTTAGGAAATGTGATTTCTGATAGAATAAGGGCCCCCCTGAGGAATACATATGAAAATACATTGTTCTGAATGAATATGAAAATTCACTTCCCACTTAGTCTGCAAGCTGATTCCTTTCCTTTTTAGACACTTGCCGGTAAGTGGATAGATGGTGTTAATTCCAGGTGGGCAATCTAGTTAGGCTGCCCTGAACTCTGCCAACAAGGTCAGACATCTGTAGCCCTCTTGTAACCCTCCAGGAGCACATATGTCTTTGTATTCACTCTGGCATGCGCTTTCTAGAAATTTCTTTAAAGAATTTTCTCATGTTTTAATTATTTTAAATAACTGAAAGACTCCTGACCTCGGTACTCTCATCATCTAATCAAAATCAGCCAATATTTCGTAAGCAGCAATTATCCACCAAGAGCTCTAATTACAATGGGAAAATAGGGTCGCTGTCCTTAAAAGAGTTTTGAATTTAGATGAGGAGACAGACATTTACAACATTAAATTATAATGACAATAGAAGGTAAAAAGCTACTATTTGGGTAGCTGTTTGATATAAACTCTATTCCCACCCAGAGTTTGCAGAGCATTTAATGGGAAAAAGTCATGTAAATCAATAAAAAAAATTATAGCTAGCATTATGTTCCCTAATCCCACTGTCACCAACATGGAAAATGATGGAGAAAAGATTCGCAAGTGATTGGGGCTGGATGACAGCGTCAATTACTGCATTCTTCACAAAGATAGGAAGTAAACAAAAGGAGCTATTTTTGAAGAAAAAAATGAATGTCTAAAAAAACCTGCTCACTCACCTACTCAAAAAAAAAAAAATGCTGTGACTTTGTTCAGCTCTCTTAATGAGTTTGGTGGAGCAAAACTATTACCTGTACATCATGCTAGGAAGTGGAGTCACAAGACTTAATAAATTACACTCTCTGCCCTTGAACTCGGTGTAAGTAGAGGAAAAGTCATGAGAATGGATGAATTCCTTGAGGAGAAGGGTGTGATGGATCAAGCAAAGATGAACTCCCAGGAAGCAAACACACCAGCCTTCTGGAATGGCAACAGTGGAGAAAACTCAGCCACAGGAGAGCAGCAGCAAGTGCAGTAGCGAGCCCGCTGTGGCTCTCCTGTCCTGTGACAGCGCACGGAAGTCTGAGCAGGTTGCACATTAGACTCCTGCAGAGAGACCCTGGTCGTTGGTCTGGGGGCTTCTGGGCTTCGTGACTAGGGAGGTGCCAGCATTCCCATGGCATGATCAGGGGCTGATCCAACAACAGCGTGATATGGCAGAACATTGGCTCCAAGCTTCATCCAACAGCTAAGCGCTCATTGGCTGAGAGAACACCAGAGCCCTCCCTCCTCTGGGATGATCAGGAAGCTGAGTTCCCAGCCTCACAATACAGCTGTGATACTAGCAGAATTCACTTCTGTCACTCCAATATTCATGACCATGGGAGGCTTAGTCCCTCCACTGGGATGGTCCGGGACTGGGGGTCAAGCCAGTGAGCATGTATTGTGGTTACAGCTACTCACCTGGTGGAACCATTGCACTGAGCTGATGATGCATCCCCTTTCAGGAATGACTGCCTTCATGGATTCGGTGTGGCCAGCTTCTCTGAAGCTTTGTAGCAGCCAGTCTAGAGAATCAGTCTTATAAAAAGTTAACCCTAACTTTCAAATGTTAAGAAAGCAGAAACCTGATTTGGGAGATGCTAAATTTAGGGGCTGGAGAAGGCAGAACTACCCAGAGACAGAAAAATTATCCAGGAAGGAATTAGGTGAATGAGAGTATTCGGGGCCACAGAAGAAAAGATAGGTGAATTTCAAGTAAAGATGGCTACTTAAAAAGCTCTGTGCCTGTTTGGAGAATGAAGTCTGAACAAAAGAGGTAAGGTTTTTTAAAAAGGCTATATTAGTGACTAAACTTCTATAAAATTGTGCAATCAGAAGGCAGATTAAAAATTATTAAGAAACGAAGAAGTGATAAGCAAAGGGAAAAGTGGAGAAATGATAGGAAATAGTTTGAAATAGGAAAAGGGTGATCAAAGATATTTTCTTTTTCTAACACAGAGATATCCTGAACATGTGTGAAAGGGGCATCTGAGGACTGCAAAAAGTTAAGATGGTTAGAAAGAAGTTGTCTTCTCTGCCAAGTGGTTTCTACTTCTTATGAGTTACAATATGGTGGAATGAAAGGATATCAGGTGATTGCTTTCATTTGATTGACTGGTTTTATGACTCTGCAACCCTAAGTCATGAGAATAGACTAACTGTGGGTTGTCAGTCATCAAGCCAGATAAGAGAGTTGCATTCTGGTGGAGGCACTTTTCTGTCCTCCTTCACATTTCAACTTTATTCTGCTCCTCTTCTTGCACACTAGTTCTATCTACACAGGAGCATTCACATACATCTTTTCTTCTCCTGACAGAACAATTGTGGCCAAAATCAGTAGCGGATACACTAGATGGGGATTTTTCTCTTTACCTAGGAAGTTAGATATATTGTGTCTCTTAGTTACAAAGAAAAGTACCAAGGAAAAATGGATTGACACTTTTTTTTTTCTTACTAGAGGCAACATACAATACAAATGTAATATTAGATTTGTAATAGTTTTTGATGTGTAATATTGAGATCCAAATGAGGAAACTGTGGTAGAGGAAATTTAAGGACATTTTCAAATCATGAGGAAGGTGAAAAACTATACCAGGACTAAACAACCAGATCTTTCTGGTTCTTTTTCAATTTTCTAGCCTCCTCTGCTGAAATCATATAATTGGAAATAGTTCATTTCCAAAATGCAAAAACTATCTCATCCCAGAGTGTTAGCCTTTTATCTTTGGTGGATGTTTTTCTGTGTTGGATATTTTTATTTTGAGACTTGATGGCCCTCATTAAGATATGTCTGGGCAATGCCGTAACAAATTGTCAGCCCAGGTAAGTGAGTGCCAATGTCAATCAAAATAATAGCCTGATATTGTGCAGAGACATGAAATGGTTGAATGTTGTTGTTTTTTCCCCTTCATTTTTCAACTCATCATTCAGCACAGCATGGGGTACACGCATGCACACACACACACACACACACACATGCACGCACCAACCAACTAAACCAACCTGCTAGGGCCACTGTTACTTTCTGACTCTCATATTGTGTCAGGAGCATTTGTCTCATGATAAAATGTTAATAATTGAGTTAAGTAAATATAAACCAATACTAGAGGCCCAATGCATGAATTCATGCACCAGGGCGGTCCCCTGGCTTGGCCTGTGGGATTGGGCCTAAACTGGCTCTCCAACATCCCAGGCGAGGTCTTGGATTGTGAAAGGGTATAGGCCAGGCCAAGGGACCCCATGGGTGCATTATCAGGGCCGGGGGCGGGACATGGGATATTGGCCAGCTGGGGAGGGACTGCGGGAGGGCTACAGGGTGTGTCCGGCCCATCTCACTCAGTCCCAATCGGCCGGACCCCAGCAGCAAGCTAACCTACCAGTCGGTGCTTCTGTCCCCTGGTGGTCAGTGCATGTCATAATGAGCAGTTGAGCAGCTTTAGCATATCATTAGCATATTATGCTTTGATTGGTCGAATGGGCAACCAGTTGACCAGATGCTTAGCATATTAGGCTTTTATTATATAGGATTATTATATAAGTGTGTAGCCATCCAAACAATTTAGAGAGGTCATAAGCATGAAGCAAAAATTTAAAATGCTGCATATGTGGCAATATAACTAAGAATTTAGACTAGACCCATCTTTACCAAGAAGGCCAAAAAAGAACATGGAGACAAAGCACAAATTGTTAATTACGCAAGGTAATGTTTATTTTCTCAATAGTGGCAAAAGTTCCTGTTTTAAATTTGCATATGTGTCTGTATACTTACACATACACACCAATAATTCAGATGGAGACTTTTGCCCTTCACTGTCTTTTAGTCTTTGCTGTCCATAGGCAGCTCTAAAACCGTGTTGTTTGAATGTAGAGAGACAAAGCTGCATAAAGATGTTCCCATTATGGATCTGGGACACATACTCTCAATCTTCAAACTTGGCTCTTCCATTTTAATATATAAGTTCTCTGCTTTCGTTTTTTATCTGTAAAATGCTAATAACAATAACAACTACACCACAGTGCGTCATTAGGATCAAATTAAATAGTCTTCTTAAGGAAATCCTAAAAATCAATAGGACAGAAAGACTTACCTGGTTCCAAAACTTACCATAAAGCTACAGTATGATATTCACATATGATAGGCATCAAAATCAATAGAACAAAATGGAGTGGCCAGATATAGACTCACTTACATGATCAAATGCGTTTTGATGAAGGTGGCAAGGCAATTTGATACAATACAAATGGAGACTATATATTCATTGTAATAAATAGTGTTAAAATAACTGAATATTTGTAAGGAAAAAAATAAACCTTGATAAATGTCTCACACCATACACAAAAATTACCTGAAATTGATCACAGAGTTAAATAAAAAGCTAAAACTACTAAGCACCTAGAAAAAAATATTCCAAGAACATCCTTAAGATGTTGAATTAGAAAAAAATATCTTAAACAAGATGCAAAAAAGTACAAAATATAAAACAAAAAATGATAAAAATAGCATTCATCCAAATTAAAACCCTTTAAAAGAGAAGGCAAGTCCAAGACTTGAAAATGTGTATACAAAATATAACTAACTGAGGGGACTGTATTCAGAATCCATAAAGAATACTTACGATGTAATATTTAAAAGATAACCCAACAAAATTTATAAAAAGAAAGGCCAAAGTTTGAACACGTTTCATGAAGAGGTATGAATAGCAAATAGGGTATGAACATATGTTAAACACCATTTTTTATTAGATAAATGCAATTAAACCACAATAAAATGCATTACACATCTATTAGAATAAGTAAATTTAAAAATACTGAGTGTTGATAGAGATGTAGAATAATTTAAATTCTCATGTATTACTGATGGGAATGCAAAATGGTACTGTCTCTTTAGAAACCAGTTATTTCACTCCTTAGCTAGTTAAACATACATTTATTATAGGCCTTGGCAACTCTTTTCTTAGCTGTTTACCCAAGAGAATTGACTTCATATGTTCACCCAAAGATTTGTTGACTTACAGACTTCCATGCAAATGTTCATAGTACCATTAAGTGTAATAGCACCAAATTGCAAACTACCCAGATGTCCATAGACTTGTACACATATAAACTAATTGTTTTATATAGAGACTATCCAATATTACTCAACCATAAAAATACTACACACAATAGAGATAAATTTTGTACTCATAAGCAAGACAAACAGAAATATAACTAGATATATTTTTGAAAATTTTATTTTATTTTTTCCATTTTTGTAGTTCTAAGTATTAAAACTGGAAAACAAAATATGGAGAGAGAGAGAGAGAGAGAGAGAGAGAGAGAGAGAGAGAGAGAGAGATTGGTATGAGGGATTGGTGTTCTGTGGGCTAGATTATCAGGATAACCTCTCTAAAGAGAGGCCATTTGAAATGAAACCAATAACAACAAATATCTGGCTATTCTAGACCTGAGGGAAGATTATTTCAGGCAGAGGGAATGGCAGAATTAATAAGCTCAAGGGGAAAACTGGAATGTTTGAGGAGAAGAAAGATGATTGATATGGCAAGAATGTAGTCAGGGAGTGTGACATCAGATGAGGTTGGAGAAGTAGGTAGGGTTCTTGTTTTCCATGGCTTTAGGGATCTTAGTTACCTAAAATCTCCCCCAATTCTTCTGGGACTATACAAGTGTCAAAAAGAGATTCTCTTTTCTCTTCCATTTCATGACATTTTAATTTCTAAAAACAAAGTCTGTTGCTTGTGGAAATGGATCTTCAATAATATCACAGACTGATCAGTTATCTTAGGTTTAACTAATGGAGGGAAATAGTGGCCATCAAATGTTAACTCTATGGACATAGCAGACTATTAGATGTACATATGCTTCTGCTCAGAGTATTCTAGTCTTACAGTTAATGAATCTAAAGCAATAGATAGACAGTACTCATGTCTTAATCATGTGTCTCAAGCAAATACTTAAACTACATATTCCAAGTAAGAGATCAACCAAAGGACTTGTATGCATGCATATAAGCATAACCAATGGATGCAAGACACTGCGGGGGAGGGGGCAGGAGTGAGAGCACATGCAGGGGTGGGTGGGTGGTAGGGGGTAAGAGAGGCCAGGGAAGGGGTGGTCAATGGGGGAAAAAAAGGAGATGTATGTACCACTATTTTTAATACTTTAAACAATAAAATAAAATTAAAAAAATAAAGTACATATTCCATTTAAGTATCACACTGAAAACTGAAAGCAACAAACCACAAATTCAATGATGTATCACTGTGTTTGATTGATTGAGCAGTGTAACATTGTCACAGAACCACAACCACACACACATTCAGAAACACACACTGTACATCCTCTTTTTAAACTGAAGTCTACTTTTTTTGGTGAAAAGCCTTTCTAAAAAACAATTTAACTTTATAAAGTATTAGTATTTTTTTTTATCAAATAAGCAAATTGATCTTGATCTTTGCAGTTGAAAAAATGTGTTAAAGTAAATGAAATTTTGGCATGCACCTTGCATGTGGAGCACACGGGTAGGAGAACAGCCATTCTTAATTTTAAAAACACTATGGTACAAGCAATCAGAGCTAAGCCCTGAGAAATGTTCCCTCGCATGCCAGCATTCTATGAAACCATCACCAAGTTTTCTGCATTCTGCATAATATGCTGGTAATTAACCTTATAAACTTATTTTCTGAGCAACTCTCACAGTTGATAAATGCAGTTAAGGGCAAGATCCAGCAAGGTTATTG